>NC_083484.1:6670000-7036666 GCF_030014155.1 Tachysurus vachellii | reverse complement strand
AAGCTGCCTCTGCTGGCTCTTACCCCTCAATTGCTCAGTTGTGTAAATAAAAAAAAAAGTAAGTCACTCTGAATGAGAAAGCCTGGTAAATGCATGCAGAGAATTTGCTTTGCATTGCATTTCCTTTAGGCACTCTGGTTTCCTCCCCTAGTCGAAGACATATGCTGTAGGCTCTTTGGCATCTAAAGATTGCATGAATGTGTATAAATTGTGTCCTGCAATGGGTTGGTGTCCCAAAAACCCTGAGTCCCCCGTGATAGTCTCCAGGATCGTTGTGTGACCCTGTGTAGTATAAAACACACTCAAACACTCATTCAATATACATCTTGTGTCTTCTGCTGTCTTACACATTCACTCAATCACTGTTTTGCACGCCACATTTCAGTACCTCATTACATAAGCATATATATATATATATATATATATATATATATATATATATATATATATATATATATATATATATATATGTGTGTGTGTGTGTGTGTGTGTGTGTGTGTGTGTGTGTGTGTGTGTGTGTGTTTACAAGAACCCTCTTTGTTCAGAATCCTATAATTTTTTGTGTATTGTCCTGTAGTGTTTGTAGTGTCTGTTTGCATTGTCTGTCTTTTCTCTCACACTGTTTGCACAAGGTTGCACACAATGCACTTTATGTGTCTAGGACAACTTATTTTAATTCCTTAGCTCTGTGTTGTTCTATGTAGCACCGTGGTCCATGTCACTATGAACTGCATCAGCTATATACGGTTAAAATGACAATAAAAGCTTCTTGACCCGACTTGACTTTACAGCAAATGTATGGATGGATGAATAACAATAAGTTAGTTTTAATTAACATTGCAATGTACAGTTCGGATCTAGGCTCAGCTTCTCTGCTAAAGAATGAAAGTTTTTCATTTCTGCTAAACTTAGCCCAGATCTATTTACTATATGGTTGTATGGGACTCTGCCTCACTTATAAATCAATTTAGATAAAATTATCTGTTAAATGAATAAACAAATGAATGGTAGTTATGAGCTCAGGTTTGCTTTTTGTGTGAAGTTTCACATGTTAAATCTGTGTGACTGTGCTATTTTTAACAACATTTATTTGGTATAAAAAATATGAATAACACTGAAAATAAATTAATACATTTATAATAATAAACTTTTCAGAAGCAATTCTTTGTGGATTGCTCTAAATATTTTGTGGCTAATTATAGATTAATCTTAGAGATACTGCTTAGACCTTATAACGTTTATCTATAAGTCACTCATTTGTGTTTATTTCTTTTATTCATTTTTTTTAAATTTGACATTTTTCAACAACTCTACAGAAACAAGGGCAGGTGATCTTGCAAATCTTCTAAATAAATATTTATAACATGTTGTTTTTGGTATCTAATGGTGAAATGGTGACACAGTTATGTTCAAATTCATGAGAAAATCTGGCATGTGAGCTGACGCTCGCATATAAAACACATGAGAAAGTCATTTGAACAAAACCACATGCTTTAAGATGTAGAAATATACTGTTAGACAATATATGACACATAGTAGTTGAAAAGCCTACAAACAACCTGGTAGAGCTGTTTCTAATGGATCCAGTGTTTAGGAACTGTTTTTTTAGTCATATGTAGTTTGCCTATTCAAATTTAAATGTTAATATGAGTCATAGTCATAGACAAGTCATAGCAGTGTTGTGCTTTAAACAAACAAGAGAAGGAGAAAAATCTAGAGCCTTATATGGTAACACATAAATGAGGTGAAGAAGGTTGCATTTATGATTTGAAGTCTTTTCTTGGATAAACTTAAGCCAACTTAATGTGTCTCCATTTGCCTGTCACAGGAATATCACTTTACTAACAGGAAGCAGTACATCAGTGAGTGTGACCACATCGCAGGCCCCTTCGGTGCCTCCCTAGTGTGCTTACTATATGCTAATGACTGCAATTCTCAGAATGACAGTGATTTCAGATCACACTACACTACTGACAAATGTCATGTCAATGATTTAAGAGTAGACTTGAAGTATGTCATCTTGTCATGGTGTGAGTCATCGTGAAGAGTTTGTTCTTACCATTGATGTTGGTACACTCTTTTACTTTCATTTCTGCTTGCAAGTCTTTTATTCAAAGCATACAGTTACTGTCAATCCATTTGAGCTCTTCGCATTAATTCTATAGGATTACACAATTGTATACTATTCATTCATCTTCTACCGCTTATCCGAACTACCTCGGGTCACGGGGAGCCTGTGCCTATCTCAGGCGTCATCGGGCATCGAGGCAGGATACACCCTGGACGGAGTGCCAACACATCGCAGGGCACACACACACACTCTCATTCACTCACGCAATCACACACTACGGACAATTTTCCAGAGATGCCAATCAAACTACCATGCATGTCTTTTGACCGGGGGAGGAAACCAGAGTACCCAGAGGAAACCCCCGAGGCACGGGGAGAACATGCAAACTCAACACACACAAGGCGGAGGCGGGGATCGAACCCCGACCCTGGAGGTGTGAGGCAAACGTGCTAACCACTAATGTATACTAATCATTACAATAAAAAAGTAAGACGCAGCTTGTGGATTTAATGTTTGAAGGGTTCCCTACAATTTTGTAAATACGTTGTTGTCCTTAAACCCAATTATATTTCTGATGGATGTGATTTTAATCAAGTTTATCACAGAAAAAAAATCCTGTAATCATTATCTGTGCACAATTTTTTTACATTATTATTAGACAGGTAAAGATGATAATGAGGGAATAATAGAAACATCACAATGAAATCAAAGATGGTGGCACAGAAATAAAGTGATCGATCACATGAAACTAAACTGAACTAAGTGAGCACTTGGATCTGAGTGCATTTCACTAGGATCTCTTGAATCTCATTAATTTGATGTAGCACAGGCTACAGAAACATGTAAATTAATTATTTTTCAATCCAAACCCTTTATATCCATGTATCATGGTTTACTGGTCATGTAACCTATGACAGGAATACTGGGTGGGAAGAGAGAATATACTCTCTAACACATGCTTTCACACCTAAGGGCAATTTGTTTTAGCCAAACCACGTACTTACTTACTTAATTACTAGACATGGGAGACTGAGGAGGCACATGCATTGAATTTCCACATACAGTAGATAACCCTGAGCTTCCGATCAAATTCAGTATGGGACCCGGGAGCTCTGAGGTGGCAAAGCTATGCTATGCATCTATGTTTATCATGAAGTTTGTTTGTTTTTTCACAGTAGAAACTAGTGCCATTTGAGAAAACATCTGTCGGTTATGTGATTAATATATGGCACAAAAATTAAGTTACTGTAGATTTAAATATTAAGTTACTATAATTGTCAAAAAACATTTCACCCAAATCCGTTTGATTCTCTAATCAGATTGATTCAATCTAGAGCTTCAGGGCAAATATACACCTGTTTTTATTATATCAAATTAGAAATTAGGAAATGGGACTTAAAAGTTTCAACGGAGACTACGGGGTTTTTGTTGTCTGCCATAAATAATGACTTTCACCAAAAACGAAACTACCCAATAAAGTCATATATGGTGACTTGAGAAAAAGATGTTCTTGGGAAACAACGGATGCTGCCCTTACACTTCATAGTTCCTCTTTTTTTGATATTTAAAGTCATGTCTTGATCTCGAAGAAACAGTCAGTAAACTCATTCAGAAGGAACAGAGATCAGTTGAGAAAATGCAGAAGAACACAACAGTGATGAAGAGCCTGGCTGCTATAGTTGTCATAGCGTTTAGTATCTGGACTGTAACAGGTAATCTAATCTGTACTGCATCTTTGTCTTTTTTTGTACTGCTTTGAGTCTGAAAACGAGTTTTAAAGATGAGATAAAAAATTATGTGATTATTATGTATTTGAAAATGTGCTCATGTGTTTTGGGGTGTATTTATTTAGAGGCAGAAAAAGTGAGTCCCTGCTGCGTTGCGGTGTCCAGATTCATGGAGGACTTTGCCATCACAGGATACAGATTGCAGATGAAAAACCTTCCATGCATTAAAGCTGTCATGTAAGTACAGTCAGACAAAAACAACACAATATTTAAACTCAAAAGCAGAAACAGGCTATACAGTATACCCAATACTGGTGAAGTCATCGTTCTAATGAATTGTCTTTTACAGTTTTCAGACAGAAATGGGACAGTTCTGCATTGATCCATATCAACCCTGGGTGAAGAAGAAGATCATCGAGTTTAAGTATAACACATTTTTATATAAAATATAAAACCTAAGATAAAATGAACATGTTTAGCATGATATTCAAGGTTTTTTTTTTTTTTGTTATTTTCTAGGATGTCACAAAAAAAGAAAATGTATCCGGCTTCTGCCTTGCCGACTCCGTCCTTCTCAGTAACGCAGGATTCAACTGTTAGCACTCCGAGGGACAAAGAAAAAAACACAACTCACTTCAGTGAATAAAAAACTGCAGTGAATTTAAAATAATATCTTTAATATTTAAAGCTTAAATTAATTTATCTTAATAGTGGTTTGACACCATAAAATGTGTTTATTTTAAAAAAGAAAGGAAAAATTCTAAAATAAAAATAATAAAACTTTATTATATATTTATAACTGTACTTATATAATTGAAAACCAATCTTTGTTATTATTTTGTTGTTGTTGTTGTTGTTGTTGTTGTTTGGCAAAAACGGAACCCAATAAAATTGTTTAATTGTTGAACAGGTTTGGTCGACTATAAAAAAATAAAGGAAAGAAAATTAGCTAGTATAAAATATTCTTATAATATTCCCAAGATTCACAAATCACTACCTATCCAATTAAATTAAATTACATTGTGTCAATAACTGAGACAGAGATGGATGTAATTGCAGCTTTGAATATTTATTAATGCTGGCAAAAAGATTCGAAACATAAAGCAGACTCAAAAACAGGCAGGAAATCATGAAACAACATGTAGACATAATGCAATATACAAAAACTAGGAAGGAAATGCATAAACAAACATCAGAATTTAGCACACTGAGCATTGCTGAGTCTGTGAAAGTTTGTTTGCATAGAATGAAGGTGTGATTGGGAAATGGTGTGTCTCGTCAGTACTCTGGTGAATGAAAATGTGCCAGTAGGGGACAGAGTGGTAGCTGACCGGGAGGGAATGGTAGCTCAGTAGTGGACTGCTGAACAGAAGATTGTGAGCTCAAGTGCCAAATCACCAAGCGGCCACTGCTGGGCCCCTAAGCAAGGCCCTTAACCCTCAACTGCTCTTTTGTGTAATTGAGGTAAATGTAAGTGGCTCTGGATAATGGTGTATACCAAATGCATTAAATTAGATGGAGAGAGGTGTAGAGGATGGTAGTCTGAGGCAGCCATGTTATCAATGCTGTGGTATATTCTGGGAAGTGGAGTTCTCAGTGGATTCCCCATTGGCATGAGAGAACCCCCCCTTGAACAGCTCATTCTGGAAGCTGAATATTTGTTGGTTAGCTTTTGAGAGCAAGGGTTAGGATTTCTGGCACATAGCTCTCCCACTTGAAGTACTCCAATTTTCCATTTTTTAGACGTTCTTTACCAGGTATGCAGGTAAGATTTGAGGTTACAAAATAATTCCATAATAATGCCGAATAGGCTGATTTCCATTAAACAGGTGGAATTGAATGCCTGTGAACTGGTAAAAAAGTATGAAGTAAATATAACTGTATATACAAAACTTGTAACTTCATATGCTAATAGTACAGGGGTGGAAGGTTTGAGTTATGAAATATAGAAAGAGTGTGACAGTTGACTGTGATGTTCTAGGTCTAGCTTGTATGTTGGTGATGATATGATGGAAGATCCAGTAAGGGTTTATGAATCAGGCACTGAGCTTTCTACAGCCTTGAGGGTTTTTAAGGATCTGCTGGACATACTCAATCATCTGCCAAGAACTGTGGGGGTTTTCCATGGTGTCAATCTGTGAATTCCTTATTTAGTTCAGACACTTGTTGTAGGTGCTGACACGCTTCCTCGCAAACTTGCTTACCCTGCCTAAAATGCTTGAGCTGCTAACTTGGCATAGGCCAAAGTGGTATAGGGACTTTTGTGCATAATCAGCCTATGGGAGAAATTGTGCACAGTCCTTCTGAATTCTCGAGTACAAATTTGCAAAAACCTCCATTATCTCCTATTAGCACATTTAGCTTGCACAATGGACTGGTGGTGGTAGCCTGATGCGAGGCAGAGTGTGAAACTCGGAGGGGAACTGGGTGCTTTGTTCACTTACTATATCTTCTGGGATACCAAAATAATGAAACACAGTTAAATATGAGTTCTGCAGTTCTGAAGAAGGTGAGCAGACAAGGCAGGGGAATCAGATTTAACAAATTCCAAATCCTGTCAAAAATAACCATGATTATGGTGTTGCCTTTAGACTTTGGGAGGTCAGTCATGAAGTATATGGCAATGTGGTATTAGTGATACTGAGGTGTGTATATAAGTGCAAGAGCTTGCCAACTGGCAGTGTGCATGGGGGAAGATGGTGATATCAAACCAACTTCTGCTCTCTGATGCCAAAATTGAATGTTCATAGGCATCTAATACTTTAAGGTGTTATCTTCAACCACTTACAGTAAATGATGTATAAGGTTATCCCAACTGAGGTAAAAAATCTCACATTGAAAGCCAGTGTCCTGACTAATTTTATATCAGACTTAAGATTATAAAATAATTCATTTCTTTATACTGATTGAAAATGTTTAAAGTGTACATTTTAAAAGGGATACAGTAAATATAAATGTGTATGACAGATGTTTTGCTAACATCAACATCAGAAAGACAAAGCTTACAAATAATGTAGTTAATTTAACCAACAAAAGGCTTGCATGATCTGAAAGCAAAAGCATCCTCCAAATATAAAAGAAGCTACTAGAGGAGGTCAAACACTTCACAGTTTGTGTTGCAAAGGCTTTCTCTCCATAGTTCATAAGTCTGACAGCGCTATAGCAAGCAATTTATAATGCAGTTTCGTAAAAGTTTAAAGAATTGGAATGTTCTTGCACATTATTCTTCTTCACAACTATGTCAGGTGTCAAGTTCCAAACAAGTTTCTGCTGACTGTCTTCCTGGGGGTTCAGTGCATGATAGAGGTGTTAGCCATATTTCAAAAATGTGGTCAGACTCACAGAACATTTGCAGCACTCCAATTAAAGTTGCGAAAAGTTTGTGACGTATATTTTTTCCACTTGCTCTGCCTCTATAATAAATGAGAAGCATCCTCACAATTAGGTCTCATTAGCGAAACAAGTGAAACAAATCTGCTAAACGATCTGCCCAACGAGAACCATGCTGGACTGCAGTAAACGCTGGTATACTTTCTTGGTTGTGCTGCTTGCACTTTTTGGATGCATCACAGCCGCACCTAGTAACTGTAAGTATCTCTGTAGCACAGTGGATTACTAAATCCCATCCTTTCAAAGACATTTATATTCATTTAGAAACAAGACAACTACTGTAATCATGTACATGAACTGTGAAACTGCAAACAGTTACGGCATTTGTAGAAAAGCATTTGTTAAAATGCTTTACACTTTGTTTAAGTGCAAAAATCAGAGAATGTTGTGTTTTTTCAAATGGCCTGTTTTTTTTTTTTAATTCAGAGGTTGTACTATACTACTTTGTTGACTTCAAATAAACATCATGACATAAAAGCATTATTTATTTAGTGAACATTCATTCTTTTTCAGATCGTCGACCTACCAGAGTTGGTATTGTGTGCTGTGAGTCAGTCTCCAAAGTATTTATACCGCATAATATAAAGCTTACTGCATACAAGCGCCAGAACGCCCTGAAACCTTGTGTGGAAGCCATCATGTAAATAACATTTAACTTTTTTTTTTAAGTAAATTCTAAGAAAAATATGGAATACTAAAATATACTAAATTTGTTCTTTCTCTTTGCAATCAATTTTTTTTATTTAGATTTTTCACTGAACATGAAAAATATTGCTCTGACCCTACTGCACGCTGGATCCAAAAGAAAACGAAAGGTATTGTAACATCAATTCACTCTACATTTCAAACTATTACTCTAAAGTCTGTTATCAGTGTTTATCTTAATGAACTTTAAATGTAAAAAAAAACATATTACATTATTCTAAGACTGAAAATTAAGATTATAGCACATTATTATTTTGGGGATAAGTCATTGACAGATGATCTGTTCTAAAATATAATGCAAATTGTCTCAAATATTACAATTTCAGTATAGCACACTTTGGATTTAACCTAATTAAATCCTATTTATTAAATCCTATTTATTAAATCCTATTTATTAAATCCTATTTATGAATTTTCTAGTGTTTTACTAACCTGAATCTTATCTATTTTACAGGTTTGAAAGAAATCACTGAATGAAAATGGAAGACAGACTGTTTTGTATCCAGCTTCCTGTTGCTTCAAGAATCTTGCATACATAAAAAATAAGAAAAGAAAAAAAAAAAAGGCATTTCAAACAGTTTTTCTGCAAGGTAGAAAAAAGGCCATTTTGAATTTGAAGTAACTCATAAATTAACATACATTAACATGTTGGGAACTATGATACTCCTATAACTATATAGAACCCTTTAAAGCCAACATGCTGTTATGTTGCATAACATTTTTTGAAGCTTTAAGGCTTGTTGTTGCTCTCGTATATAAATCCATCTATCTACCTTTCAGTAGTGATCCCAAGTAAAATAGTACTTTCACTTTCATTTTTATTTTGCTTCAGTAAGTCATAATAGAGTTCACAAAAACATATCATTCTTAAAATGATATGTAATATCTATATAATATATGGTACGTTTTTTTTTTTTTTTTGAAAAAAATAATTTGAAATGTCAACACTTTTACCATTAGGAGCCATATAATAAAAGACCTTTACCTTGCAAAACTGTGTCATTTTGTTTCTCCTTGCACTTTGACGACTTCAATATATTTAATATACTCAATATTTATATTGATACTGCATACAGACTTTGATTATGATTATTATCACTGGGAAAGAATGCAATGGCAGTTTGTGGAACTGCAAGCAGAGTAGGATTTTTTGAAAAAAAAAAAAAAAAAAAGAAGGCAACCTCAGTTTAAAAACCCGCGAAACATATAGGATAATATACAGAACACGTTGTCTCAAGAAGGCACACATCCAGGCCACCATCGCTTTGAACTTCTGCTATCGGGCAGTCATTACAAAAACATCTATTCTTGCACCACCAGATTTACCAGACAGTTTCTTCCCCAGAGCTGTGAATCAACCTGAAAACCTCACAATATAATTATCCATACAGATTATCTGCCAGAGTGGACTGTTTACATACAGTCTATTGTACATGGCAGTCAACAATGTTTACAATTTTTAATCACACTGTGCAATACTGTTGTTGTATTAGTTACTGTCTTTCACACTGTCTCACTTTATAATAGTATAACATGTTGCACTACAGTTTATATTGTTACGACAATCAAAATATGAGCATTGTCCAGTGTCACCCAGATGAGGAGGAGGTTCCCTACTGAGTCTGGTTCCTCTCAAGGTTTCTTCCTCATATCATCTCAGGCAGTTTTTCCTTGCTCATTAAGGATAGGGCTATATATATATATATATATATATATATATATATATACACACGCACATATACATACAATTATATTTTATAGTATTTTAAATTAATATTTTTTAATTAATTGTAAACTTTAATTTTATATATTAATTGATTTATTTTTATCCTTTTTTTGTCATATTATTAGAATATCTTTATTTTATTTTATTTTATTTAATTTTTTCTCTCTCTTCTGTTTCCATACTTCTTGTTGCTATATGTCATTATATGGTGTGATGTGGTAGCACAGTTAAGTTTTTGGACTACTGATCAGAAGGTCATGGGTTTGAATCCCAGGTCCACCAAGCTGCCACTGCTGGGCCCCTAAGCAAAGCCCTTATATGCTCAGTTGTATAAATTGAAATAAAATTCAAATAAAAAAACTGTAAGTCACTTTGAATCGGGGTGTCTGCTAAATGCCAGAAATGTAAAGAAGGATATCAGTAGCTCCAGAGAAGTACAAACTTGAATCAGAGAGATCTGGTCTGGTTTTCTGCTAAATGTTTACAGCCTCCTGACCACCATGGGACTCCAGGGTTCTTAAAATAGTTACTCAAGCTATTATCGGTTATGACCTATGCATCATGCAGTGACAGGGTGACCCCCTGTGGTGTGACAATATGCAAATACATAACAACGTCATGTAGACGAGCATGTGACGATCATGAAATAGTCATATTTATCTGTTGCAAAAAGTAAAAAAAAGACGAAAATGTTTATATTCACACTGCCACTTCAGGTGTACCAAATTCCTCAACAATACTGTTTATCATTCAACAAATATCTCAGTTCCTTTTAAGCCTAGAGTAAAATAGTACACATGAACGTCAATGTGGCAAAGTGTTAC
Organism: Tachysurus vachellii; assembly: GCF_030014155.1. Lineage (NCBI taxonomy): Eukaryota > Metazoa > Chordata > Actinopteri > Siluriformes > Bagridae > Tachysurus > Tachysurus vachellii. The sequence goes on along the minus strand of NC_083484.1, from coordinate 7,026,223 downwards.
TGAGTTTTACTCAACTGTTGACCAGCATGGAGGCATTTGTTCACCATGAATAAAGCATGTTAATTAGTTACATAGATATTGGAATCCCGGTCAGTCCATTTAAAGAAGCATGTGAAGTTAACAGATATTAGCCCCAACATTGGCAGACAGCAAAGTGCTAAACAAAAGGTGCAGCTCGTACAACCCTCGGTAAAATGTCCTAGCCACTTAAATGCTGTAGCAGGCCACCAGATGGACCCAGAAACAAAGAAAAAGGTCAAGAATCTCCTGTTATGTGGTTCATAAAACCATTACTTCGTCATCCTATGCACCTTTCAAATAATAGACTGCTCAAATGTAATAATTATTTACTCTAAAACACTACAATACTCTAAATTTACGTAACACTAAATCCTGCTACACTGATTACTAAGTCCTCATGAATGTTTGACAACTTAACACATCTAGATATAAATATCATTCTGTTCAGTTAAACTCATTTTTTATTTTCTTTTTTTTATTTTATTATTTAAAACCCTAATCTTTTTAAGTACTAAATAATAGGCCTTGACATTCCAATACTTTTAGAGGCTTTATGACTTGTGTGACTTTATGACTTTAATGCTTGTGGCTTAAGAAAATCCAATGCACTGAAAGTGAACTAATTGTTCAGAGAGTGAGGTTGTGGTGATTAATTTTGTTTTTAGTCATGTATGCTGGTATGTATGCCTTTGAGCAATATTTACTTAAAAATTTGATTTACTCAATGAGTGCATTCAGACAATGTTTAAAGTTGTTTTTCTTTGTGTGATGTGAGATTGAGAGTGTATGTGACCGTTACACAGTAAGCTTAAGAGCTTCCAAAAGTTGTTGCAGGTGCAGATTCATCCAAGGCCCGACCCGTGTCTTTATTGTTTTGTTTGGGTTTTGCTTTGAAGCAGATCTCCTTGATCCAGCAATATGATTTCATTTCGTATGTGGTTATGTTTTAATGCCAATAAGTAGCTAAAGTTTTTTGTGCTCTGTGCAAATGAATGTGCAAGGCTAATGCTTGCAACCTGAGCCATATGTCCTGACCATTTTGGCAGTAAGACCAAAAATTCTATCCATTAGCCCCCGAGGCACACATGGAAATTTTGGTGCTAGATTTATTATTATTATTATTATTATTATTATTATTATTATTATTATTATTATTATTATTTACTTTACGTTACATTATTTTACTTTAATTTCATTTCATTTCATTATTAGTTTTTTATTTTTTTGTGCACTTTTAGCACATTTTCCAAACCTGCCAGCAGAGGTCCCCTGAACTCTAGCTAATGCCTTTTGGCTAATTTACTTGGCTCATGTGTCAGCTTTCATTACATTTTACACAGATCATACATGCTATACATGTTTGGCAAAATGGTAAACCATTTTGTGGAAGCAAAGAACATCTGGTCAAGAACATCTGTAAATGGGAGATGGAGGAACAGAGAATAACAGTTTGTAGCTTTACACCTGTGTTGGTAATTAAACTATGACCAATCTCTACACTGTATGTGTTGCAGTTGGGGTTAGGAGGCTGTTGATTGGTGTGGGGTTGGGGAGTGTTGGGGGGTGCAGTCAGCTGTTTATGAAGTTGAACATGAAAAGACAGATGACAAAAGAAATGTTGTGTGTGCTTTTTGTGTGTTATTTTTTCCTGACATATATTAATTTACATGACATATTATAAAATTAAAATAAACTGAACTGGGTGCTGAAAAACATTTGAGTAAAGAAAATGTATATAAAGACGAAAGGACCACATTACTCTCTCTCTCTCCAAAGCTTGCCTCCAGTGTCCTCATTCCCCTTGCTACCTACCGGGTTCTGTCCTTCAACACTGAGCACTGCAACTAGTACAGAGCCAGCATGCAGTCAAGATCATTGTGTCCTTTGATCTGTGGGGATTCAGCAAATTGTACAACACATAATAATGTTTCATATATAACAGAATTAAGCATTTGCTTTATTTCTGAAATAAAAGAGGTTCCTTACCACATTGTATAGTATAAACAACATGGAAAATCAATCATCAGTGGATTAAATTTTTATAATGTATGTACAGAATATTTGTAGATTTGGTTACATTTTGTACAGGACTGTGATTTGAGCTTAGTTGAGAAGATAAATAATTGTTGTAAGGTGTGACAGTCATTCATTAATTGAAAAAAGTATTTTATTTTTTATGTAATAAAAATGCTTGGGTGGAATATGATGTAGAATGAGTTTCAGCTCAGATACAAGACTATACTGTAAAATATTAACATCAATATTTTAACTGCATCATGTACCTTTTAGCACCATGGACAGCACCACAGCATAACTAATACTTGGATAACCATTTTAATCAGACATTCAGGGCCATAAAGCCAGAATATCTTTAACTGTCAAGAAAGATGTCAAAAATGATGAACATCTGAATGCATATCTGTATTATAATAATACACAGCTTCAAGTCATTCTTAGCTTACATTTTGTTAATGTTTTTATTTGTTTACATGTTGTGTTTATTTACTTCAATCCTTTGCCACCTGCTGGCAGCATAAATATAAAAAAATGAAAAAGATTATTAAAAAGTGAACAAAATATTTTTGCTCTTAATCAGTGTGAGGTGTTCTTTCTACCATCTGGGACATGCCTCATTAGAGTAGATATACACAGCTGTTTCCTAAACTATTGAACCTGATCGCTGATCCCCCCCAACCATCAGCAAAAAATGGTTCTACCAAATGTTAGTCTGAAGAGGATGAGTTTGGTTTTAAAATCTTTTTTTAAAAATCTGCTGACAAATAATATATTTTTGTCCTTGAATACTGTATTTAACATAATAGCATATTGGTTTGACTTCTGTTAAAGTTTCAGCTATAGAAAATTAATAAACACCATCTGACTAATATACTCAGCATGATGTGTATGTATCGGGATACCCCTCCAAATCATTAAATTCAGGTGTTTCAGTTACTTCCATGGCCACAGGTGTATAAAATCAAGCTAGGCATGCAGGCTGCTTCTACAAACATTTCTGAAAGAATGGTTCACTCTCAGGGGCTCAGTGAATTCAAGTGTGGTACTGTGATAGGTTGCAATTTCCTCACTACTAAATATTCCACAGTCAACTCAGCCATGAAGTTGTAGGCCATGTAAAACAACAGTGCGGGGTCAGTGCATGCTGAGGTGCACAGTGCGCAAAAGTTGTCAAGACCTCCAAACTTTGTGTGGCCTTTAGATTAGCTCAAGAAGAGTGCATAGAAAGCTTCAGGGAATGGGTTTCCATGGCAGAGCAGCTGCATCAAAGCCTTACATCACCCAAGTGCAATGCAAAGCGTCGGATGCAGTGGTGTAAAGCACGCTGGTCTCTAGAGCAGTAGAGACGTGTTCTCTGGAGTGATGAATTACGCTTCTCTGTCTGGCAATCCGATAGACGAGTCTGGGTTTGGTGGTTGCCATGAGAACGGTAGTTGCTTGACTGCATTGTTCCAAGTAAAAAGTTTGGTGGAGGGGAGATTAAGGGGTGGAGTTATTTTCAGGGGTTGGACTTGGCCCCTTAGCGGCAGTTAAAAGAACACTTCTGCATACCAAGACAATTTCATGCTCCAACTTTGTGAGAACAAAGTTGGCCCCTTCCTGTTCCATCATGACTGCGGACCAGTGCAGAAAGCAAGGTCCTTAAAGACATTCTGTAGCGAGTTTGAGTCCTGACCTCAATCCTATAGAACATCTTTGGGATGAATTAGAGCAGACCTCACAAATGTGACCTCCTGACCTCACAAATGTGCTTCTAAAAGAATGGTCCAAAAATTCCCAATACTTTGCAAAACTTTTGCCAATATAAGTGTATGTATGTGAGCAATTAAGGAAGTAAGTCAGTATGTAAGACTCTGGAATGCTGTCACTGTATCACATTTGTGTGAAGACTCAAACTGGACATCATTTAGAGGTTAAATAATTAAATAAATAATACCTCTGAAGATACCTCACAGTTTTTTCAACAGAGTCTGACACCAGTATGCTTTAGTGTCGTAATACTTCAAGTGATGGCATCAGCAGACATGTCATTATGTCTGTGGGTAATCAATAAGGCTTCTATTGGGTTTTTCCAGCTGTTAGAGTGAAGCAGCAATCTAACCACTAGTGGCTCATAGATAAGATAGACTGCCACTACTCATCTGATGGAGCAGATAAAACCGGTTTACACTGTTAAACAAACCCTGGCCTTTGAAAAAGGCACACCAAGTCCAGCAGCTCAAAGGAAGATAGACAGAGGATTAAAGAGGAGAAAAGATAGAGTAGAAGAGGATAGTACATTCACGAGTGCTTACAGTTCTTCTATCAGGTACCGTATGTATTATTGGGCTAGAGGGGTTAAGCCCCTTCGTCTTCAATAGAATTACTATAAGATATCACTTTTGGAACTCATTCCAACTTTTTTTAACCAGGTGCACCACGTCATAATGAAAACACACAGAATGACAAGGACTGAGGTTGTGGGACCTGTAATGAGCCCAATGCTGTGGGACCTGTAATGAGGCCAATGCTGTGAGACCTGTAATGCAGTGATTTTCAACCTTTTTTGAGCCGCGGCACATTTTTTACATTTACAAAATCCTGGGGCACACCACCAACCAAAATGACACAAAATGACACTCTAACACAGTACATATAATACATATAGTTAATAATATAGTTTTTTAATGTATTTATACTGACTTAGTGTGAAACCTGGGGCTGTTTCGGTGAACACAAAATGGATATCCTGGCAGTAATGGTAGAAAGACACACACGAAGCTCTTGCTCAACAGCTCTGAGTCTCTCTCTGTTTTTAGTTTTTATCGCAGTCAAGCATGAGAAGCTCAGCTCACACAGATATGTGGTTGAAAATGGGAGCAATGTCAAAATAGCTTTGTTGGCCAGAATGGGGAACTCCTTGGCAACAGATAACCAAAAACTGTCCAAAGGAAGATCCGCAAAGTTTAGCTGTAAACCATTATTTTGTTTCAGTTCGATGAGTTCCTCTTGCTCCTTTAAAGTCATGTTCCTCTTGCTCCTTTAGTCATGATGCTGAGCTGTATGGGTCCCTAACGCAGTCAAATCATTCTGTGAAGGCTGAAGAGAAATAAAATGACAACTTCTCCTCAAGCGTTTTCAAATGTGTGCCAATCACCTCACACATAGCAGCAGTGTTGCCATCATGCAGTTTCTCGGTGAGTGGGAACATCTCAAGGTTGCCACGCTGCACACGTTGTTGCCAGAGCTGCAACTTTAAACGGAATCCATTCACTTTATCAGTGCTTGTAAGCAGGTTTTCATTTCGGCCTTGCATCCGTGTGTTCAGTTCATTCAGATGATGAAATATATCAGCCAGGTATGCCAGCTTTGCACACCACTCATCACTTGCAAACAGCTTTGAGAAATCGGACCTCTCGTTTGTCAGAAAAACTTTAAGTTCCTCTCGCAGCTCATACACACGGGCCAGCACTTTGCCACGCAACAGCCACCGGACCACCGTGTGGAGCAATAAGACTTTATGTTCCGCTCCCGTTTCCTCACACAAAGACGCAAATAAGCGACATTTCAAAGGTCGCGTCTTCACACAGTTCACTATGCGCACAACATCATCCAACACAGGAGCTAGATCTGCTGGTAAGGTCTTTGCAATGAGGGCCTCACGGTGCAAAAAACAGTGCGTAACAATAACATCTGGGTTTTTTTCTTTGACCCTACTTAAGAAGCCTTTGGTGCGCCCGACCATGGCTGCGGCTCCATCAGTGCTGACACCTATGCAGTTTTCCCACGTAAGCCCGCTTTTGTCAAGATATTCCGACGTGACCCGAAATATTTCCTCTCCTGTTGATTTTTCTGGCAGTGTCTTGCAAAATAGGAAGTTTACTATAATGGCTTCTCCATCCACAAAACGAACGTTGGCCAAGAGCTGACAATGTCCACTAATATCCGTCGACTCATCAAGTTGCAAGGCAAATTTCTTACTGATGCGCATCTTTTCTAAAACAACAGTTTCGATATCCGCAGACATGTCATCAATACGTCTGGCAATTGTGTTATCTGAGAGAGGCACTTTAGCTATCTCTTCGCCACGTCAGGGCCAAGCATCTCATTTACAATAGCTTTACAAGCTGGCAGTATTAATGTTTCTGCCACAGTGTGGGACTTTTTGATTTAGCTACGAGTTCAGCAACAAGGTAGCTAGCTTTGAGGGCTCTCTTGTTTACCTTTGTGGTTTTTCTCAAAAAAATTGCCTGTTTCCCATTGTTTGTACGTAAGCGTAAAAAATAGTCCATCGGCTTGTTTTGAACGGAAGGGTGTTTCGTTTGGAGATGGCGTTTAAGCTTGCTTGGCACCATGGCGCTATTGGATAGCTTCTCGCCACACACCAAGCACAGCGGAGTCGGTGCCGTTGCATCCCCGGTGAAAGTGAATCCAAATGAAAGATAGCTTTCGCTGTATTGCCTCGAGCTCACCCTCTTTTCTTTTTTCTTTTGTCGATCACTCATACTAGGGCCTTCATCTGGGTCATAATTTTGTCCAGGGCCCTGTTTGGCATTCTCAAAAACTTCTCCATCACTGTCACTCGCTCGTCTGGCTGTGACCCCAAACTGCCACTGTCACGTGTCGCGCAGCACTAACTCTAACTAATTAACATTGTTTCTAACTTAGCATCTGAGCGAATATGCTTATAATTCTGATAATTTCCCACGGCACACCCGACGATCTCTTACGGCACACTAGTGTGCCGCGGCACACTGGTTGAAAATCACTGCTGTAATGAGCCCAATGCTGAAGAGCCCAATGCTGAAGAGCCCAATGCTGAAGAGCCCAATGCTGTAGCAAATTTAAGTACAAATTAAGGTTTTTATTTTAAATTTGCTTCATTATTATACATTATATATAAAATATAATATATACAGTACATATATAAATAATTTGTTGCTTTTTCTTTTTTAATTTGAATTAAGATAGTGGATGTTTTTTTTTTAATTCATTTAGTTGCTTGTTCGTTTGTTTTATTAACAGAAATGTTATTGTCATATCTATTATTTAATTTAAAAATGTTAAATAACATAAAAACAACACAGAATTAAAAATTTGTTTAAAAAAAAAAGTCATGAAACAAAAACTTTGTACCTAAAGACCTAACAAAACCGTTTGTGCTGAATCCAGCCATCATTTAATATTGTCATTGTGTAATTACTCTGAGTATATTTCTCTATATTGTTAGTGTATTACTCCACTGGCAATATAGAGAGACATAAAGAATATATATATTTATTATTATTATTATTATTATTATTATTATTATTATTATTATTATTATTATTATTATTAAGTTCCCCTTGTAATGTCACCTAGGGTTTGAATTCCAGATATCCACGAGTGTCTAGCTCTTGCATCAATCTGTGATACTGTATTATTTTAGGGAACACACAGTCCTCTCTCTCTCTCTCTCTCTCTCTCTCTCTCTCTCTCTCAGAGGCACAGTTCTTCACTTTGTTTTCATGCTGTTCTATCAACTGGAACTGCTGAAATTGTGTTCAGGAATGACACTATTAGCTGGAATGGCCCTAAGAAGAATTTTCTTGTGAATTCATGTGTACTTATGATGTGTGAGTGAGCTGTGTGATATTAGATGAAATGATCTAACTCTCATTCAATAATAAAAAGAAAAACAAAATAGGTGCCACAGGCCACTAGCTTCACATTGTGCTTTCTGATCATTATTTTTATTTATTTGGAAAGTAATTTTATATTTGTAAGTGAGGTGGAATTCCATCCAAGCACAGAGCTGCGGCCTTCAGCTCAGTGAAACTCTGACAGATCTGGGATGTGGGATCACAAACTTCAAGCAGCTAGAACATAATCCTAACTGAGAGACCACTGCGCTGACACAAATTCCGTGACCTGGTTACATTATTGTAAGAAATATTACTGAGCAGTTAGTGCTGATGTTTTCATGTCTTTATAAAAGTGCTAAGCAATTTTCTCAGTCAGCATTATAAGGTTTTATTTAAACTTCAGGTCAGCATGGTGGCACAGCAAGTAGCTTTGCTGCCTCACAGTGCTAGAGTCCCCAGTTAGAACCAGTCTGACCTCTGGTTATTGTCTATTTAAAGATTCCGTTAGTGCTCTGTGGTATATTTGTGGTTCTGTTTTGGGACTCCGATTTACATGCAATGGTTATGAATAAGAATATGTGTGTGTGTGTGAATGTGTAGCATGCCACATCTTGTACCTGTTGTCCCCAATGTCACTGACTGGCATTATAAGGCTGTACCACCTACTTAATCATTAACCAGGATAAATATTTAAGCTTCTTGCAGTCAGCAAAATCTTTTTATTCACATTCTATTTCATTCATTCATTCGCTCATTTTCTACCACTTATCCGAACTACCTCTGGTCATCTCAGGTGTCATCGGGCATCAAGGCAGGATACACCCTGGACGGAGTGCCAACCCATCACAGGGCACACACACACTCTCATTCACTCACACAATCACACACTACGGACAATTTTCCAGAGATGCCAATCAACCTACCATTCATGTCTTTGGACCGGGGGAGGAAACCGGAGTACCCGGAGGAAACCCCCGAGGCACGGGGAGAACATGCAAACTCCACACACACAAGGCGGAGGAGGGAATCGACCCCCCAACCCTGGAGGTGTGAGGCGAACGTGCTAACCACTAAGCCACCATGCCCCCCACATTCTATTTATTCATTCATTCATTCATTCATCTTCTATCGCTTATCCGAACTATCTCGGGTCACGGGGATCCTGTGCCTATCTCAGGCGTCATCGGGCATCAAGGCAGGATACACCCTGGACGGAGTGCCAACCCATCGCAGGGCCATTCTATTTATGAATATAAAATTATATAAATATAAAACATAGCTGTAGCAGTTTCTCTTCTAAACAGTCTGTAATTTGCTTAGTGTATAAAACAGAGCTGGAGCAGTATGCTGTGTGATTAAATGAAAATTTTAGGAGAACAGTTTGTTATGCGATTATTAGCAAATAGTAAAATGGCTTCTTTTTCAGGTAGAGAGAGAGAGTGTGTGTGTGTGTGTGTGTGTGTGTGTGTGTGTGTGTGTGTGTGTGTGTGTGTTTTGTCTTTAAAAATATATGTGAAAACATGCAAAAACAGACCTGGTATTATTTCTAATCATTAATGCAACCACTTGTATAGCAGTTTTATAATCTAAGACCAGCGATGTCTAAGGAACTCAACGATAAACTTGACCTAAATGGCAGATTAATTATGATTATTTTCTTTTTTTTGCATATGGTAATAGATTTATTCACATTAATCCGTACTCAAGCATTAGCATCATACACATCAGCAACTGAAATCAAATTGAACATATAAAAGGGAATCTAGACAGTATTTAAAAATACCGTAAAATTCTTTTGTTCTGATATTATAGCTTCAATTGTAATATGATATGTCTGTCATTTAGACTCAATAGATAAGAAAGCTTAAGATTGCTTTATGGGCATGACAACTGTTAGAATTCTGTTAGAAAATAATACTTAGGAATGTTTCTGCTTGACTTTAGATATAGCATATAGGTAATATGAAAGACAGAGAATGGACAAACTTGCTCTTACTTTATATATTATGCACTTAAGCTGATAGAAAATTCAAAGAAATAATCCATAGAAGAGCAATTCGTCAAGGTCTATTATCTTGTAAATTAGTATAACAGACGATTAAAGAGCTACCATTAAATAAAATGCAACGTAACCGATCGTTTATGAACAGTGTTGTATAATTTAATGCTCATTAATCATTACCCATGACCAAATATTACACTCGTCATGATATAAGTGGTACTTTTTAGTCTAGAAGTAATGACTACTATAAATGTTCTGTTTAATAATAATAAGATTGTTCTGTATACAAAAGTGTAGCATTCATTTTTGAGTCAATAAAGGATGCGAGTCATTAATCTTCACAGTGGTTACAATAAATGATGGTGAATAAAACCAAACCAGTTTCACAGGAAATAGCGAAGAAGCTCTATAGTGCATTATACTATGAACTGAACCAAAATTTTTAATTTGCACCTGTTTTGTGTCCACGTACAGCATTGAAATTCAACAGTGACATCATTTGGTAGTTCGTAGTTTGTTTCTGTTCTTAGCTAGCCTGCTAGAGGCATTATATTTATCAAAAAGTTCCAAGCTTTTTTATTCCACACAAATGTTTATATCTGTAAAGCAAACGGAGATTTCTCAACCCATTTCTCTTCTCTGAGATGCCCTGTGAAAATCTTAAGGTGTTTATCTTCAACCACTAAAATTCTGTGTGAGAAACTAAAAGAGTTAAAAATGTAGGACACTAAAAACCAACAGCGTCATGGCTTACTTTGTTGGTTTTCAGTGTCCCACATTTTTTTTACAATCTCATTAAGAGATTAATTGTGATAATATAATGAATTTGTTTATAATGACTGAAAATGCTACATTTGCATGTAGGGATTTTGTGGACATGAGGGTGTGGTTGAGCGTTGGTTTGTGTATTGAGGGTGGAGCTAGGAAAAGTGTATGGTAAGGATCCCTGTGTTTCAGTGAGCGGTGGCAAAGAGAGTAAATGTAGTAAAAATAAAGAACCCATTTGAGACGTTTTATACTTGTCTTCCTGATCCAACCTCGGAAAAAGTCACAAATCTAATTTGATATTATTTAATATTAGGACATTACTAACTTTTTTTTCACTCTCTGCTTCTTGTGCCATTATGGATGGATACTTAATTGGGCCAAAAGTTTTGTTGATATGAGGTGAAGATATTTCATGTATCATCAATTTACCAATCCAAAGGTCAATGTCTAAGCACAACTCAGTTACGTGACATGTTCATTGAATCAACATATTAATGTTATGTGCAAAATATTATAACAATTAAAAATGATTTGAAGCATCTCTGAGCTGAATGAAATAGTCAAATGCATTCAAATGTGCACAGTGCATTTAAACGCACTTATCCTAACATAGCATGCAAATGTAAATATGATAAGCGGACACTTTTCTGTTAGTAGTATGTGCAGGTAGATGGACTAACGCTGAAGTATATCAGGGCTCTAGTTTCATGCCAGGGTGAGCACAAGATCTGGGTTAATGCTGTGCTGCTATTTTTGAATGTGTGCAAGCCAAATCTTTAGAATTTTATACTCTGGGAACTGTCATACATTTATCTTACAGACTCGTGCATAAGGGGGTGTGACATTCAAAAGCCCCCACTTTAGATAAAAAAAAAAATCCATTGCCTTGTGAGTAGCACAGATACAAAGATTAATGTTTACCTGACTCCAGACACAGTATTTTGATTGTGATCTGATTTTTTGGATGATCCCTGTTAACTAAAGACGGTCATGGGGAAAAGAAAGCGCATTTAGATTTATTTTGAATCTGTTTTTATTTATCAGGGAATAATTTAATAATAATGTAGTCCTCACCAGCTTCTATAAACAAAAAGATAACTTCAGATGACAACAAAATAAAAAACGACGTTATGCCAACATTCAGAAAACAGGTGGGAAAAATAAGTGCACCTTTCCTTTTTTACACATCATTAAGTAATTAGCAGTTACAGTAGGTGTTACTAATGGATCCTACAGGATTAAACTATGTCAGAACACCATAACGTTTGGCAGCGTGGGGTCTGCAGCACTCAGGTGTGTGTCTACATCGTGCCAAAAAGAAAGGACATCAGCCATGATCTTAGAGAAGAAATTGTTGCTGCTCATTAATCTGTTAAGTCTGTGTTATAAAGCCATCTCCAAAAATATCTAGAATTGACCATTATAGAGACCAGACAAGACAAAGTCCTGATCTGAGCCCCACTGAGATGCTGTGGTAGGATCTTAAGAGAGCTGTGCATCAACAAATGGCCTAAAATATCTATGAACAGGAGCAAGGTTGTAAAGAAGAGTGGGCCAAAATGTCTTCAAAATAATGTGTGAGAGTATAAATCTACTACAGAATATGCATACTTTCAGTTATTGTTGCTAAAGGTGGTGCTAAATGTGTTACTGAATTATATGGTGTACTGATTTTTCCCACTTATTGTTTTCCCACCCAACCTTTTGAGAGAAAAAATAACTACATATTGAAATATGACACTGCTAAATAAAAACATAGAAGTGAATTGAATATCAGATGTATATTTTATACATACATTATAAATAATATGTTTACAATATATTATAAATCCATCAATAAAGCTGGAATGAAACTACTGATTTTATGGGTTATATTTTTTTACTGTATTAAAAAGCAAAACAGCTGGATTTCTTTACATTTATACATGGAATAAGCACCGTCACCTTGGTGTTCTGCATCATGCAGGACCGAACATGTCATGATCATGTCACACTAACACCCTGGTGAAGAATGCATGCCAGAGTCATTAGCACCGTTGATGCATAAAACTGCTCTCTACATTCTTAAGGAACATTTACACCCGCACCTTTGAGAGCATCATGATGGGAAGCATCGCAGCCTGGTTTGGGAACAGCACCAAGCAAGATAGTTATGCTCTCCAGAGGGTTGTGCAATCAGCTGAGCACACCATTCATGCTTAGCTCACTCTCCTGCAGTCTATCTACAGCAAGTGGTGCTGGACCAAGGCCAGGACGATAGTGAAGGACAACAAAACAACAGATTCTTCTCTCTCTCAACAGAATTTTTTGTGTAACAGTGTGTACGTGATTTTAAAAGACACATAGAGGTGCATTTAACAGGTGTCTAACATTGCTTTCTTTTGACAACATAATTAATTATAGCATAATAATAATAATAACAACAACAACAACAATAATAATAATAATAATAATAATAATAATAATAATAATAATAATAATAATAATAATAATAATAATAATAATAATAATAATAATGTGATGATGTAATGGTGGGATATCTGCATGTTTATAGATTTTGCATTTGTATTTCTGAATTTTGAAGTAATAGTCACACAGTTGTGAGTTTTTTTAAGACGGTATTCAGTCCATCCTACTCTTTTTTTCAGAGCTACAGCGTTCCAGCTCTGTGTGAATCAGCAGGCAAACCTGTGTGAAGCTCTGTCCTAGGTGGACTAAACCAACTGCAGTGAACGGTGGGTAGTTTTATCACTTTGGAGGACTGTACCAATGTGAATGAGAAGGGGACGCGTGCTGTAGTTATAAGGCTGGATCTGTGAGTAAAGATTAGTCGATGTAAGTTTCGCAGCCGGACAGAAAGCTCATGGCTGTGCATTCATTCCGCTATGGATTGAGCACTACGAGCAGTCATTACAGCTGATGCGCTGAAATCCAGCTGGATCTTTTCCCTGGTCCTGATCCTGATCCTGTTTACTGACTCAGTCCAGGAGAAAACATCAGTGACAGAACTCGGTGTGCGTGTTAGAAGGGCTAAGGAGTGTATAGAAGTGTGTGGACTGTATAGGAGAAAGATGGGGAGGATGAGGATGGTGCGCTCGGGCTTCTTTACGCTCGTCTGGATCTTCAGAATCAGCACCAGCGCGCACGCGGCTTCTTCATCTGCGCGTAAGTTTTTCTTCACGCTTCCAGGGATTGTGGTCGGTTTAGGATTAGGACCTATTGGAGATTAGGACGTACTGGAGACAGTTTTGTTTGGTACTTTAGGGATTTATTGAAAGGACAGTGTGGGGACAGTTGATGGAGAGCCTCAGTGCGTCATGCCTGATGGGTACCGAGGACTTATAGTGTGGCTTAATGGATGTTTTATTCTTTTTTTATTATTATTATTATTCTTTTTTTTAATAGAGTTCAGCTTTTTCTAGTTTCATTTTTTCTAATGGGCACCTATTTCTAGTCACCTCAGACAGTTTTATCAACTCGTGCAGGTTTCATTTTTTCCCCTTTTTCTCCTCAACTCATGAATATTTTGCAAAAATGATTAGAAATGAATTCGAACCAGATGAATTTACTACTGAAACGACTCGAACTGAGTCCATTACAGAGCTCACAGTTGAATGAAAAGTAAACGGAACAGAACAAACAAACAAACAAACAAACAAAACATACGATACATTTATTTTAAAGGTTTTTTTTGTCTAACAGCCCACATTATAGTCTGATATATAGTCACATTATAGTCACATTACAGTCATTATAGTATACTGATTATAGTCATATTACAGTCATTATAGTATACTGATTATAGTCATATTACAGTCATTATAGTATACTGATTATAGTCATATTATAGTCATTATAGTATACTGATTATAGTCATATTACAGTCATTATAGTATACTGATTATAGTCATATTACAGTCATTATAGTATACTGATTATAGTCATATTATAGTCATTATAGTATACTGATTATAGTCACATTACAGTCATTATAGTATACTGATTATAGTCACATTACAGTCATTATAGTATACTGATTATAGTCACATTATAGTCATTATAGTATACTGATTATAGTCACATTATAGTCATTATAGTATACTGATTATAGTCACATTATAATCATTACGAAGTCTATTGTACTTCATACCTACATCATTGATACTACAGACTTGAACAGTTTACTCTGGGAGATGATTTGGTGTTGCAAAATGACTTAAATAAATGTATTTATTTTTTATTTATTATTTTTGTTCTTGTTTAATCCCACTGACAAGTTAGAACACAGACAGTAACTACCTCAACAAGCAACTACAAAATCCATGCTTGACACCAAGTGACATTTAAAAAAAAAAAAAAAAAAAAAAAAAAATATATATATATATATATATATATATATATATATATATATATATATATATATATATATATATTTATTTATTTATTTAATTTTTTTTGCCCACTGGGAATTTGTGAATGTCAGTTAGAGTCAAGCATGGATTTTGTAGTTGCTTGTTGAGGTAGTTACTGTCTGTGTTATAACTTGTTAATGGGATTAAACATACAAACAAACCAATAAGACATTAATTCTTTGTTAAAAAAAACAACATGTATCTAAAGCCTAACAGACTATTTCAGGGAGTTTACCTTACAAGCTTGATTGGCAGTATCAAGCTCAAATAATCTTCAGACCTGTGAAAATATGCTTGTTTGAAAGTATCTCTAAAGAAAAGACACATTTCAGCACTGCCAGCTAAAAGCAGAGCATTTGGCTGATAAATGTGCTTGCAGCATCAGATAATCACAGAGTGAAAGCTTGTCCTGAGAAACGAGGTTAAACCTCTTCAATAATTGTCTGCTTTTGTGGACCGAAATTAGAAGCAGTCCAGCCATTACACGATCATATCTAAAATAATGAGTATTAAATGAAACACCTGGATTTATTTCAGACTGAATATTCTCAGGGGAAGAAACTGGATGCTGGAGTTTACTCTGAATAGAAAGCCAGTTAATTAACGTCATATTATTGTTGTTTTTTTTTTATAATTGCCATTTATATGCAACAGATCTCCAGTGAATTAAGAATGTCACAGGGTTCAGGAAGATATGAAACCAGTGTAATGTCTTTAATTGTGTTCTGGATTTGACTAACAGCCTTTCATTCCTTTCTCCTTGTCTCATTAGTAGGCAGTTTGAGCAATTCAATTCTTTGGGTATGTGTAGTTACGTCAAATATCAATTATTCCTAATTTTATATGACATCCATGTACATGGTTGAAAAGCCTTTGCACAATGAACTGTGTTATTTTATTGAAATGTGAATGTGCCACTGTGTATTTCACTCAAGGAAGAAGCATCTCTGAGTCTGCCAAATGATCATTTATCACAAGGGAAATCTTTATTCTGGAAGCCAGGGACTCAGCACTGAGTTAACAAAGTGCTGATGATCGCTGATATGCTGTCCCTTTGCACTGCGTATGACTCGTTCGGTTTCAGTGTTATTATTAATCTGAATGTCTATCATATCAAGTTGAAAACAATGCTATTTTAATTGTTGGTAACGGTTTTGCTGGATATTTAAACTCTGGTTTCTCACAGTCAGACTAACAGCCAAAACATTTTCACCTAAAATGATTTCTGTAAGCACGTTCGCCTCACACCTCTAGGGTTGGGGGTTCGATTCCCGCCTCCGCTTTGTGTGTGTGGAGTTTGCATGTTCTCCCCGTGCCTCAGGGTTTCCTCCGGGTACTCTGGTTTCCTCCCCCGTTCCAAAGACATGCATGGTAGGTTGATTGGCATCTCTGGAAAAATTGTCCGTAGTGTGTGATTGTGTGAGTGAATGAGTGTGTGTGTGCCCTGCGATGATTGCCACTCCATCCAGGGTGTAACCTGCCTTGATGCCCAATGAAAACTGAGATAGGCACAGGCTCCGCGTGACCCGAGAGTTCGGATAAGCGGTAGAAAATGAATGAATGAATGAATGACTGAATGAATGAATGACTGAATGAATGACTGACTGAATGAATGAATGAATGAATGAATGAATGAATGAATGATTTCTGTATATGGTCTAAATTAATATGTATGCGTTATTCCAGTGATTTCACATTAGACATTTCAGATGTTCTAGGAGACTCTATATGTCTTTCTTGTCATCGAATGCCACTGATCTTAAAACTAAATACATCAGAAGTCTGCATTTCAATGTGAAATCTCTCTATGACTGAACTTCTGAACTCTGTTTAAATCACTCATGGAAAATTCATTTAGCTAACCATGCAGATTAAATGCAGTATTTAAGCAGCTTAACACAACGAATTGAACGCATGAATGGGGTGTAATTACATCGTTTTTCTTTGTTCATGTTGCTTTTTATCTTTTGAGTGTTGAGTGAATGAGTTGGCATTATAATATATAGTCACGGGGACATGGTGGCTTTACAAAAAAAAAAGCCTTGCCTCTCTGGGGTTGTGGGTTCAATTCCCACCTCTGCTCTGCATGCTTTAGGAGTTTCCTCCCCAGTCCAAAGACATGTGCTGAAAGCTTATTGGCATCTCTGAATTGTCTGTAGTGTGTGAATGGGTGTGTGAGATGCCTTATGTGAGTTTGTCAAGGGTGTCCCTCGCCTTGTGCCCCAGGGATAGCCTCCAGGTTCCTGGAGACCCTTTGTAAGATAAGTGGTTTAGAAAAATGGATGGATAGATTGAATATATAGTCAAGAGTTTCAAGATGTTTTGTCGTGGGTAACCATTGCACCTTACAGCTCCAGGGTCCTGGTTTGATCCTGAGCATTGGTCTGTGTGCAGTTTTGCATGGACTCTACATGTACATATGAGTCTCAGGTTTCCACCTTACAAAAAGTTTACAGTAGATGTACTGTATTTGGTGCTACTCCTTCTGCTGTCTAAACTGTACAATCTTTTGAATTTCATTTTGATTTTATTTAGTATCTTTCCTCATCTCACTGAAAGCAATTCCACCACTGTCAACACAGCACACGGTGAGCTTCTGAATCATTCTAGGCACAACTGAGATTTAAATGAAGAGCAGCACAGGCATCAATTTTATCCCATGTTTATTAAGCAACCCATGATGACAGGTGAAGTGCTTGTATAAACATTGAATAAAGCTAACTACCTCAGCTACCCTACAGACTTGCTGTGAATTCTGCATAGTATAAAAATGTTTAGCACTAGTGCACTACGGGCCGTGTAAGTCGCTCTGGATAAGCGTGTCTGCTTTAGCTATTGTTTCTTCTAAGCTCACGTGTGTAAAATGAAATGAGGATGTGGCTGGATTTGTCCCCCTGGCCTTGCACTTGAGAAATGTACCTTAACACTTCTGTCTGTTCGGCTTAACATCTTGGACTATTAATTAATATTTGAGACAATTATATTATTTCATACCTAAAAAATACTAATGTTTATACTATAACCACATTAAGTGTTAATTTGTCATAGTATTCCATTTTAATTTTATAGATAAAATCTACTAATGTAAAATAAAATTGGGTAGATTTACAGTTTTTAAGCTTGGAGGATAGATATACCACAGTTAATTGGTATAGCTGATCTGTCTTAAGTTGGTTACTAATTATACATCTATTTTCGTTCCATATGTTTGTATATTTGGCTCGTGCTGTGGGAGAGGCATTAATGACTACAGGCAAAGTATGCACGACGGAGGTAATGTCACACCACCTTGGGAAAAACTAAGATCGCACATAAGAATGCACAGTGACTGGTTTACACACAGCATGCTTGATTTTAGCTCCACACTCTGCTGTCACACTCTGTCATAGCATTCAGCCATTCTGTTGTTCCACTGAATATTCATCCAGGTACACTTGTTTTTTTTTTTTTTTATACCAGTGTATTATGGGCCATTTTAGTGAAGTCTTTATAGACCAATACATAGCGTACACTATTTCCTGTGTGAATTCCATTCTGGTGGTATTTCTTAATGATGTTTGCATGCATTTTGAATCGATTATTACTGACATTTATAGACATTTTTACTGTATATTAAGCACAACTGATTGGACTATACTACAGTATGTGTAGCTAAAACTGCTAATCAGTAAGAGTAGTCAGTATAATTGAAAGTCAGTTTTTATCCCGTGTTCACACTTTTATCATTTACTAATTCCCGACCACCTGCTCGCTCTCCTCCTCTAATGCATGACAGCTGCCAAGCAGGGAGGATGAAGTCTAGCACATGCTTCCTTCTTATGTATGTGAAACCACCCACTGCATCTTTTTATGCTGCTAATGATGCATATCACAGGGCAGCTGAACACTCAGAGGAAAGTGCTAATTGCCCTCTTCTACATACACAGACTGTCCATGATGAGCTAGTGTAGCTCCGATTGACAGGGAAAGAGTAATGCTGTCCCTATCACCCAGAATGCAAATGCTCTCTTGGCACCTAGCCACAGATCCCTGTGGTATTTTCGAGATTCAAACTTGCGATCTGCCAGCAATAGAGCAAATGCAGCACTGTTTCACAAGTGGAGGATAAATGTTCAGATATTTAGGGTGACTCAAACACAGACACCCTAAGTGCATACTGTACCCAATAATCCTCTCTTAGATGCCAGAAGCACTAACTAAAAGCTTAAATGTGTAATGGTAATGATTGTAGGCATACTTTTTGTGGCCATTGCAGACGACATTTAAAGTCAGGTTTTTCTCATTAACCCCTGTGAGAATGGAGTTTGCAGTCCTGAGGTGGCACAAACACATGATTAGTGGGTTAAGTACCTACAGTATCAGTTCCTCTCTCATCTGGTTCTTATTACTCTGAGCTGGAATTGCACACCAAGTGCATCATGCAGGTCAAACCTTATCTTTATTTTAATGTTCATTGCTGCACTGGAGCCTGGCTTTTATTAACAGCCTATAATAAGGCCCTTGAATGGCACAGCAGAAAGTGTTCATCCTGTCAGTAGGAGATCATGAGTTCAGATGTTGATAGCACTACAGCAAATGTAGCAAAATTGTCCATGGTCTTTGGCTTGGAGGGATGGTATACTTTTTCTCTTGTATCAGTCAGTGTGACAGTGCCCAGTGAGTTCAGGTTTGTAGAAGAGGTCGTCACACACTTTTCTCCATGATGACGCATGAGCAGCAGTTTGAAAACAGGTACAATGGCCGTGTTCCAGAGAAAGCACATAAACCTCATTGACTAAGTGTAATAAAAGGGGTGACACTTTCCTACAGCCCTATGCTTTGACGCAGATGTATCCTTGTCATCCACCTGGTGTCATCTGCTGTCAAAAGTTGACGTGTACAAGTATATAACAGTGTAATATTCACATTATCTGTAATTGTCATAATAGGTCAATTCTATGTGTGTGTTTTTTAATCCTAAGCGTTCTGTAGTTATATGGTGTTCTATAAAATACCACTGCCATAATAATGATGATAGAATGTCTTATGTCAACCACTATAAAACTGTAAAACCACTATGTACTGTAAACGTTATGACATAATCATAGCATAGCAGGTGCTTAGTGAAACAACAGCATTACCATTAATTGATCCAAATATTGTACCTTATAGCTACTACATTGTAGATATGCTACACATTCATTGTATTGTTTATATAGCTGATTATAAGGTTTTAAAGCTTGTATGTATTTGTAATTAATACAGCATATCTACAAAATAACTGATTTGTGACTCTCGGTAAGCAAATGTACAGATATCAACAAGAATATATTTCAGCAGACCGTGCAATGATGTGGATATCTGTTTCCCACAGAAAACAAAAATAGAGAATTGTTTTGCTTTCAGGTGAGATTTTTACTGCTGTTGTTGGGAGAGGGCAGTCAAATTAGTTCTATATTAACCAATGACAGATGGCTAGCAAGACTAAAGAGGGGGGTGAAGAGAGAATGGTTTTGTTAAGCAAAGCAGATAAGAAGTGACTAGAATAGCACAGTCAGAAAAAAGTCCCAAAAAGCAGACTGAAACATAAGCTTAGTTGATGCCCTCTTACATTTTTATAAAATCAATAGATTATAATAGACAGCATATTGCACCTAAAGTGGAACAACAAATGGGAAATAACTATTCCTGTTGCTGAGAATCAAAACATCATTAGACCACCACATCAAGTACAGATATAAGCCCTGTGACAAGACCTCTGCATCCATTTCTCTGTACTGAAAATAAACATTACGATATTCCTGGACCTTTTGCCAATAATTTCCATTCCAAGATCCCAGACGGAGTAATTTAGATTAGTCGCTGCATTTTCTATTAAAATGCATGTGCCAGAAAAAGCCTCACATTTCCAGACTTTAAACATTAGTTGTCACAATATATGAAGTTTTGAAAATGTACTAGCAACTGCTGGAGATTTCACTATAGAAATTAAGTCAGTCCAGGAAACAAAATATCAATGCGATCAGTTTAGCTGGGTATAAAACTCCATCTGATTCTAATTCTATCTGAGCTGCTCTTTAGGCTCTAAAAGTACAATATAATGGTACGAGAATTAAAGAATGACTAAGACAATATGTGTATGCACTAATTGGTGATATCATTAGTTACTGATTGTATTTTGTGTTTGTTCCCTAGCTCATTAGGGATAGATGTTAGAGACATATAATAACTTAATTTTAAACTTTCAAATTTTATTCTGTTTTTATACTAATATAAAGCTGCTTTGAGACAATGTGAATTGTTAAAATTCACATTGAACAAATTGAATTAAACTGAATGGATTTTTTTGTAAAACACACTGTATGACTGAAAGTATGGGGAAATTTGATATTTATACCCATGTGTGCTTGTTGAACATCTCACACTTATAGGATATTTCTTGGATCACTGTTGTGCCGACATGTGAAAAAGGTGGTGAAGTCTTTCATACAAAACATGCAAATAAACATGTGCCATAGACAGAATGAACAAGACATTAGTTAAGTTGTGCAGTGTTTCTAATAGTAGAGCTGTCTCTATGTTCATAAAGCAGGACCAGTTTACCGCATCACTGTCTCATGATCCCCTATAGACCTACTTACTGTGTGTTTTATTAATATTTATTAAGTATTTATAGTCATATTTATGGAATTTGGCAGACGCCCTCATCCAGAGCGTCATACAAAAGTAATTTGAAAGTATTTATCAATGAATACATAGATACTGGTTTGCTAGGACACAGACTGAGGATACCATGAGTCTAACGCTATAAGTGCCACTTTATACTTGCATAATTTATAGTAAGTGTAACGCCGTGTCCCAGTTAGTGGGTGATTACAACGGGTCATTTATTACTTTGTGTGTATTTCACTGGTGTGTATTAATTATTGCTGCTTATCTGTGTATCTTTTTCACAGTGAGCTAGATGTTTACATTTTAGGGCTGTAACAATATATTTGTGTATTGAATGATACGTTTGACAGGTTACATAGTAAAATCTGTTATAAAATAAACTCCCTGTTCTCAATTAAATAGCTTTGTCTTTATCTTGAATCAGGTGGTATATGTAACACCATATGACGTTTGGCAGACACCTTTATCCATTTATACAGCATTTATGATCAATTGAGGGTTAAGGGCCTTTCTCAGGGGCCAGGAGTAGCAGCTTGGTGGCCCTGGAATTCAGAATTCCCATTTATTAATGATTTAATATAAATTTAACTTTAAGTTGTCGCTTTTCTGAAATACGGGTTGTACAGTGGGACATTTGTCACTGTTAATTATTTTGAACAGTAGTTTAGGTTCATATAGCTAGCACCGTTGTGAATTAAGTAGTGCATATGCCTTCTTTGGCAATGTGTGGCATTTCATTTAATCTGTGCAAAAGACTGTACATGTCCAACTTCAATTTAAGATTTTACAAGTTTAATGTAATTAAATATTATTAAAGGGATGTGACATGTACTGATAAAGCAAAGGTTTGAAAAATAGTCAACTTATATACAGTATCAATCAATCAATCAATCAATCGATGATATGTAATAAAAGAATAATTTATTATATAATAATATATCATTTCATGGTATTTGTTATACTGTAGTTGTTATGAAACCACTGTTGGACAATTGCAAAGACATTCATACAAAGTCGTTTTTTTTTTTATAAAGTTCCTACAGTTACATATTTCTTCAGCATTTTATCAATAATTCTAAAGTCAGACATTGCTTTTCAACCATGCTTCAACTGAATTATTTAAAAAAAAAAAATAAACTCATGGAACAGGCCTAGACAAAAATGATGGTACCCATAAATTAATATTTTGTTGCACAACCTTTTGAGGCAATTACTCCAATCAGACGATTCCTGTAACTGTCAATGAGACTTCTGCACCTCTCAGCAGGTATTTAGGCCCACTCCTCATGAGCAAACTGCTCCAGTTGTTTCTGGATTGAAGGGTGTCTTTTCCAGACGGCATGTTTCAGCTTCTTCCAAAGATGCTCAATAGGATCAGGGCTCATAGAGGTCAGGGCTCATAGAAGGCCACTTTAGAATAGTCCAATGTTTTCCTCTTAGCCATTCTTGGGTGTTTTAGCTGTGTTTTGGGTCATTGTCCTGTTGCAAGACCCATGACCTGCGACTGAGACCAAGCTTTCTGACACTGGCCAGCACATTTCTCTCTAGAATCCCTTGATAGTCTTCAGATTTCATTGTACCCTGCACAGATTCAAGACACCCTGTGCAAGATGCAGCAAAGCAGCCCCAGAACATAACAGAGCCTCCTCCATGTTTCACAGTAGGGACAGTGTTCTTTTCTTGATATGCTTAATTTTTCCGTCTGTGAACATAGAGCTGATGTGCCTTGGCAAAAAGTTCCAGAAGCTTTGTGGCTTATCAGCATGTAGTTTGACATATTCCAGTCTAGCTTTTTTATGATTTGGTGTCCTCCTTGGTTGTCTCCCATGTAGTCCACTTTGGCTCAAACAACGATGGATGGTGCAATCTGACACTGATGTTCCTTGAGCATGAAGTTCACCTTGGATCTCTTTTGTTACCATTCAGATTATCCGTCTCTTTGATTTGTCATCAATTTTCCTCCTGCGGCCACGTCCAGGGAGGTTGGCTACAGTCCCATGGATCTTAAATTTCTGAATAATATGTGCAACTGTAGTCACAGGAACATCTAGCTGCTTGGAGATGGTCTTATAGCCTTTACCTTTATCATGCTTGTCTATAATTTTCTTTCTAATCTCCTGAGACAACTCTTTCCTTCGCTTCCTCTGGTCCATGTTGAGTGTGGTACACACCATGTCACCAGACAACACAGTGACTACCTGGAGCCCTATATATAGGCCCACTGACTGATTACAAGATTGTAGACATCTATGATGCTAATTAGTGGACACACCTTGAATTAACATGTCCCTTTGGTCACATTATTTTCAATCTTTTCTAGGGGTACCATCATTTTTGTCTAGGCCTGTTCCATGAGATTATTTTTTTAAATAATTCCGTTGAAGCATGGTTGAAAAGCAATGTCTGACTTTCATTGGTTAACATTCATAGAATTTTTATTTATTATTACTTTTGTCAAAATAAAGTTTTTTCTGTGACCATTGTGAGTTTTTCTTTCATTGACCGAAGGGTACCAACAATTTTGTCCACGTGTGTATACATCATCTAGCTAGAATAAAAAATGATCAAGCCTAAATTCATTTTTCAGTTTCATTTATGTAGTTTATTCTCAATAAACATTGTCAAAAAGCAGCTTTATAGAGATGATTATACAGATTTTGTGCCCTAATGAATGAGCCAGAGGCAACAGTGGCAAAGAAAACTGCCTGAGTTCACCGTTCTTTCCTGAGAATAAATGGCTATGATCATTTGACTGCTAAAATTAGTTTGACTGTTTGAATCTGATTTATGTGATCTTGTGCTTGTGTTTTTTCTCCATGTGTTGGCTTTAGCCACTCCGAGTCTCTGACTTAATAATTGTTTCTTAAAAACGTTGCATTCTTGACACAAAAATCAGGACAACTTGCAGCTTAGAAGATAATCAATAATGTAGCTGGCAGGAAAACTGCTCTTAATGGATTACCATGTTGCCTATTGGCTTTCATGGAAATAAATGCAAAGTCCTTATTAAAACTAAGAAACCCTACTGGAATTATGAAAATGGTCCATTTTGTGCAGATTGCTCTCCAAACATGCGAGGACATTTAGCTCATTAAAATGAGTCCTGCCACTGCTTTGCTCTTCCTATTAAAATACAGTCCTGGGGTTTTGAAAAGTCTGCAGTTGGGTACTCTTCGCATGAAGTAGATCTCCTCTTGTGAAGGGTCTGAATGTATTTCATCCCTAAAGGGCCTCTTCAGTCCCATCCATTATTTAAAAGCGAGTCACAGGAGAAGCCGTCGTCCATTTGATGCCGTCAGACTGTCTAGTGAAACTCTGGTGTTAGTTTGGTACACTGTTATTAGCTCTTTAGATGGTACAGACCTGTAAAGTGGAGTTATTAGTAGTGCTGAATAGAAGCAATGTTTGGGTTTTATGTACTAGTAAAAAATAAAGCTGGTACAAGTAATCTAACCACTGAAAAGGCAACTGTTTCCGCTAGCGGCTAACAACAGTGTGTACCCGTCTGAACAGAGCCATCAAGTTGTTTCCACTGGGTATTCTTCTTCTGTGATCAGTATACGGCTACAAACTAATTACACCGCTGATACTGTGATCATACATTATATTTTGGATCATGTTTTTTTGTTTTTACTTTTCTTTTCACTTTTTGTCATTGCTATTTGAGTAAGCAAATTAAGAAAGAAAAAAAAATCACTACATTACATCACATGTATGTAACATGTGACAAACAAAGAACCTGGAACCTTGAACCTCAAACCAACAGATTTTATAAGTATGCTTATTAAATATTGAAGGGTTTCTTAAATCTTTTGCAGATAATAATAATAATAATAATAATAATAATAATAATAATAATAATAATAATAATAATAATAATAACAACAACAACACCAGGGGGCACGGTGGCTTAGTGGTTAGCACGTTCGCCTCACACCTCTAGGGTTGGGGGTTCGATTCCTGCCTCCGCCTTGTGTGTATGGAGTTTGCATGTTCTCCCTGTGCCTCGGGGGTTTCCTCCGGGTACTTCGGTTTCCTCCCCCAGTCCAAAGACATGCATGGTAGGTTGATTGGCATCTCTGGAAAATTGTCCGTAGTGTGTGATTGCGTGAGTGAATGAGAGTGTGTGTGCCCTGCGATGGGTTGGCACTCTGTCCAGGGTGCATCCTGCCTTGATGCCCGATGACGCCTGAGGCACAGGCTCCCCGTGACCCGATGTAGTTTGGATAAGCGGTAGAAAATGAGTGAGAGTGAGAGTGAGTAATAACAGCACCATGATATACAGGAAATTAAGTATAAATTGTGAAAATTAGTCTGCAGAAACACTTTGCAAATGATGCTGTCACTGATTGTTAAGTCAAGTCAAGAAGCTTTTATTGCCATTTCAACCATATATAGCCATAGATGCAGTACATAGTGAAATGAGACAATGTTTCTCCCAGTCCATGGTGCTACATAGAACATAGAGAGAGCTAGACAAGACAAGACAGAGAACAAAACAGAACTAAGGACTTAGTAAGTTAGTCCGAGCCACATAAAGCGCATCTGTGCAACATAGTGCAAATAGTGCAAGACAAAAGACAGTGCAAACAAACAATACAAAACACTATGAGACAATACACAAAAGCAGCACCAATCTGTATATTTATATATGTATATGTTATAACATATATATGTATATATATTATATATATTATATACTGTATATATATATTCTACAGTACATGTGCAAAAATACAGGAATGAACACTTAATATAATAGCAGCAGTTATATGAGGGATTGTAATGTGTTGTGTGAAACAGCAATTGACTGAACGTGTAAGACATCATGTGTAAAGATCAGAAACAGTGTAACAGCATGTAAACAGTTTGATATGGTGGTGCTACAGTATAGACATGGATGTATATTGGATGAGTGTGTATTTGGTGCAGATCAGTGCAATCCATACAGTGTGTGTGTGTGTGTGTGTGTGTATGCTCAGTACAGTTCACTTTATTTGTTGAGGAGTCTGATGGCTTGTGTAAAGAAACTGTTACACAGTTTTGTCATGAGGACCGAATGCCTCTGTATCTTTTTCCAGATGGCAGGAGGGTCAAGAGTGTGTGTGAGCGGTGTGTGGGGTCTTCCATAATGCTGTTAGCTTTGCAGATGCAGCATGAGGTGTAAATGTCTGTGATAGAGGGAAGAGAAACCCTAATGATCTTCTCAGCTGTCCTCATTATCCGCTGCAGGGCCTTGTGATCCGATATGGTGCATTTCCCAAACCAGACAGTGATGTTTAAGGGGATTTTTGCATTGATTTTCTTTGGAAAGTCACACTACACAAAGGTGCCTACTGGCTTGTATGAACCTAGACACACAGGACATTAAGAATTTATGGTTTATTTCATTTTTTACTTAACCTACTAGTGGCGAATTATCCATAGATTACAAAAACGGTTAGTTTTCTTTCACACAAATGTTGGTGATATCAAACCCATTTTTACTCTCTGAGATGCCCAAGTGCTTGTTCATAATCATCTAAAATTTGAACCTTTTAACTTCAAACACTAAAATTCTCATTAAAGTTTTCCCAACAGAGGTAAAAACATCTCACATTGAAAGCCAACAGTGTCCTGACTAAATTATATCATTATTGCTGCAATAAAATAAGTCGTTTACACGAATTTAAAATGTTCTTTAAGTCAATTCCACTAGTGTACTGAAAAAAAAAAAGAGTTAAGAGTCTGATTGCTTTGGAAAAATGACCTTTTCTATCTCTGCACCCTGGATGCTCTGATAGTTCCTAATGCCTGCCAGACAGAAGCGGCTGAAAGAGCAAGTGTCCTGTGTGACTACTGTCTTTCATGATCTCTTCAGCTCTCCTCAGGAAGTGTTTCAGGTAAATGTTCAGTAGAGAGGGCAGTTTCCAGCTGAGGACGAGCTCAGCTGATCTCACCACTCTTGTAGGTCAAACCAGGCTCTTATTCAGCCACCCGAAAATGCTGTCAATGGTGCAATGATAAAAGTTCATGAGAATGTCCGTGAGAATGCCCACAGGAAGTACAGACTGTTCTCACAACGGTGTAAGTATTGATGGACCATTCGACTTCCAGTCTCTTCTTGTAGTCCACAATCATGTTTGCTAACATTAAGAGAGATGTTCTCCGTAAGTCATTTCATCAGCATCCAAGATAATGGTGGTGTATTTGTGTATGGTGTTACTGGTACATAATAAACATTACAGCATTTACTTAAAGTACAATATTTTAAAAATACACCAATAGTTTTTTTTTTTTTTTCAGTTTTTGTCTTTTCTAAGTATTACACAGCCGCTTTACTGACTGAACTGAGAAGTGAACGACATCAAGAGGCAGACTTTTTCTAGTGTCTATCAAAAACAATTCAATTCAATTGATACAGTCTCAAAGTAGCTATATAGAAATCTAAAATTTCAGAATAAAACTAAAACTTTTTAAAGCTTACTAAATCTAATATGAAATTTATTTCACACACAGTAAAGGATTTTGTGCAGGAACAAATTCACCCTCGCAGAAACATTTTAGACATGGCCCTGAGTGACGATGTCCTTTCTACAGAAGGCTTTGACACCATTTGCAGAAAAAAAGTTGCGGTACTTAAAAGAACTTTAATGTTATGGACAATGCAAAAGAGCTCTTATGAGAGGTAGTTAGCACTTTCTTCTAGACAGTAGGTTGATCTGCCCTGGGATATAAAATGAACAGGAATTTGAAAGGATGTGTTGACTGCCATTATGTGTGTAGGAGGAAATCTGTTATCCATCATCCTACAGTACCTGATGATATGTGTCATGTGGAAGGGGTAGGAATTGACAAATGACTAAAGAATTAGGAGCAAACAAAAATAAAGTTAAACAAAGGAAAAAATATGTCTCATACATATCAGCCCAAAATAACACTCATTAATTAAGAGTATTGAGAAAGGTTAAAATAACAGTTAACTACTGTAGAGTTAAACATTTGGATATATTTTTAGAACAATTACAAATGAACATTATCTAATGTACTGTTTTATTTCCCCAAATCCTGAAGACTTAAATGTGTAAATGCAGGTTACACAAATCCACTTCACTATATATATGTTTGAAGGCAATTATTTATAATCACACTCTCGAGTGTCACCCAGAAGAGGATGGCTTCCATTTTGAGTCTGGTTCCTCTTAAGGTTTTTTCCTCCTTTCATATTAGTTACTTGTCATCATTGCCTCAGACTTGCATTATGGATAAATCTAAATTTAATTTCAACCTTTTTTAACTTTTTTCTGAATTGTTTATTTCTGTAAAGCTTCTTTAAGACAATATCCCTTGTTAAAAGCACCTACAGTACAAAGAAATAAAATTTGCACGAAGACCTGAGTACTTATCCATTTTAACTTTCTCCCACACAGAGTTTTGCAGCTATTTATTAATGCAGAGCATAATCTGGCTTGCTTATATTTCATGGTGTGTAACTGCTATATCAGGCTTTTACTGGAACCTTCATGACAGCACTGTGGCAGGATGAATAATGCTTCCAAGGATTTGTCTTTGCCTTGTCTTTAATCATATAAACCTTCCCGCTGGGAGTATACAAGTAATTTTTTTTTACCAATTTTGTTCCTCACAAAAAATTTTATGGAACACTTTCATTTGCTGTCAAATGTTTTTCATATTTAGAGTGCTTGACAGACTTGATATATGTATAGTAGTGTCACGATCACCATGGATAATTTCCCCAGCCCACCAGAGGGCACCCTCACTTCCATTATTTCCTCTGTTCTCTGCCTCACTCCTGTGTTTGTTCACACCTGTTTTTGAATTCCCCTAATTAGATACCCTATTTAAGTTCACTCCTTAGTTAGCAAACATTGTAGTACATTTGTTGTCCTTGCACCGTGAGTAGATTTTTTGTTTTGCTTTATGAAGATTTTGGACCTTCTGTAAGAAGAGGCAAGTCTGTGAAGGATCCCGAGGCACCAAGAGATGTATCAGCTCCAGTTGGACTCCGCTTCATGAAGATATCTGACATGCAAAGAGGAGACGGCAACTACATGTGGACAGCAACCTCTTAATCAATTTACAACTGTTGGGCTGTGTATGACTGTGTATAATGGTTTATAACTATTTGTAATCATACAGTGGGATGTTTTATATGATTAAAGTGTCACCCAAATAAGGATGGGTTCACTTTTGAGTCTGGTTCCTCTCAAGGTTTCTTCCTCTTCGATCTAAGGGAGATTTTCCTTGCCACGTTCGCCTCAGTCACTTCAGGCTTGTTCGTTAGTGATGAATATAAACACATTTAAATATAAGCTTAATATTAATCTTAAACATTTTTGTTTTATTTCTTATCTTCTGTAAAGCTGCTTTCTGACAATGTCCATTGTTAAAAGCACTATAAAAATAAAATCAAATTTGTATTGAATTGTTCCTGCTGAGCTTGTTTTGCCTTAGTCTAGTCTAAACCTGTCCAGTTCAGACTAGTTTTATCTGGTTTAAGTTGTTTTTTTTATGTCTCTTTTTGTTTAATCAATATTGACTATCTGGATTACTTGTGTAATTATTATACATTTTCTTATAAGTCTATATTATTTCTTAAGTCTATACACTTGAATAGTATGATTTCTTTCTTTTTATTCTATTTATTACCTCAGCCATTCTTCGTTATATATCCAAACGCACCTCCGTCCTCTCACTTGTTTGCCATTTTCATATATGGGAATAATTTTTAAAATTCAGATATATCTGTAGATTGCAAAGCATTCAGACTTGCAGACATGAATAGACATTCTTTCTAGAAGCATCCTCTATTTATTTACTGCCTAAATAAGCTGCTAGAAAGAATGTAAAACGCCTACACGTGTATTGAGTGTTTGAATCACCATTTTAATCAGTTGCTATACAATTATTAGTGTGATAGGCAGTTTGAACATCCTTCCATACCAACTGCGCTTTGATTTTTTTCTTTCTCTCTTTAGTTGGCTTCGCATGCCCATCCAGTTCTTATGTGGATTTAGATTTTGTACTTGGATGGATGGATGGAAATGGTGTAAAGGGTGGGTTAGCAGTAAAGAGAAGATAAAGGGTGAAAAAATGGGTTGGACACCAGTCCATCATATGTCCTTACATGCACAGTTATAAACTCATTTACAATGACAAAGGAAGAATATGTGAAAATCCACCAAACCTTACATTACATTACATGCTGTACCAACATACAACCAAGATTAAAACATTTTTGGAATACAGTTGAGCACATCGAGTGCGCTTTACTTCCATAAAAAGTCCTCAATATTCCTCTTGTTGCTCTATTGTTTAATCCTCTCTCTCGTGCTGACAAAAAAAAGAATTTTATGAATGAGCAGGTCTGGTAGCTACAAAACTAAATTATGCATAAGTTACTGTTAAAATGTGTTTTCAACATTGAAAACTTCTATCACTGAAGAAAAGGCTGTTTTCAAAAATCCGCAAAGTTAAATGTACAGCGCTCCTTAAAAAAAAGGCTATTATTTGTGTTTCACAATCAGGTACATTTATGAATTTGTTGCTCATCATCTCTAAGACATGTCTGTGTATAGGATTTCCTCCTTAGTGCTTTTCCTAAAATGGCAACAAAAGCCAAATCCTGTTTACTGCTCCCTGTAGTGTCGTCCCTTACAAAAGATGAGTGCTCACAGACACAAAAACTGAATTTGATTGCTCTCAGTGTCTGAAATATCATTGAGCAGCTTACTGAGAAATGAGTGGCGTTACTAGTTTTGTGAGGACTAATGACTAGTGCAGAATGAACACAATCACCATTATTAATAACGATCAAGGAAAATATTAATGTAATAGTAAATTAATGATAGGTGTAGTCCATTATTAACTTTTATTTGATGTTATTAAGAATCATTTTATGAATAAATTACATTATGGCTTCAGTTACATTTGAAACATATCTGCAATTTGAGACCGTTGAGTTCAGAACTTCAGGTTAGTCATACTTTGGCTCTGTAGCTTTTTCCATCTAATTGTTGTTTAATAATGTTCTTGTACAGAACTTTTGGATGGTTCCCTTAACTGCACATTTTATGATACCAATCTAAAGGCAGGTTATAGAGATGTCATGCTATGTTGTTGGAAATTGTGAAAAAGATTCATTTTTGAGTCTAGAGTATACACGTGCAGCATTTAATAGAAGTGTATAAAACCTAGGTGTCTCCTCCATACTTGTTGTCGTTTACCGGCAGAAGACGGAGGAGATAAAATACGCTAAATGGACCGGGGAGTGAGGTGCAATCGAAACAGTGCATCAGGAAGCTTTATAGCTGATCTGATAGCACAAATATAGATAAATGAACTTCTTGTACTGTGTTCATTTATCACTCATGGTACCCCTGTGGATAATTGATATTGTAGCTTGCTATTTAGAGGCACTGTAAACTGGGAAATGTGAAAAGTTCACACAAAGCCAGTGGGAACAGGACCATACAAACCCAGTGAAAGCAGTACTGTTATATCATTCATCTTTTCCCTGGGAGACTGTAGTATATGGACACCTTGCCTAGTTGATTTTTTGCTGAAAATATGCGGTACATCCATAATCTCTCTTTCAGCCTGACTGTCCAGTATACAATCCCATCCAAAACTGTTGGAGCAGCAACTTCAATTCATCGCTTTTCTGTAGATATGTTGATACTAATACGTCCAATACTTCACTTATATTTAAAGAGCCATCTGGCTGGCATGTACTGTAGCTGGCACACACTGCACATTTTACACACCAAAGGCCACTTCTAAAAAAAATCCAACATTTTGAGTCAGCGAACCAGTTAAATCCAGAATGAGGTACAGTGCAGAAGAACATGGGACTGTCTCAGATTGTGCCTGTGAAACATGTACTCTGATATTTATAGCTTTTATTGACCTTGTATACTGTAAGTGCAGACCCATTTCTAATCCTCAATTCAGGAATTCTTAGCTGAGTCAGCAGCTTTCAGTAGCATCCATTCATCTGAATTGAGATTAGCTGATTGACCTACACAGTTTCTATAATGTGTGCAACTTAAGAAGTGACTCTGGTCTAAATAAAAATTTAAAATAAATTTTATTTATAAATGTTTCCAAATTTGTTTAATACTAACTGAGTATAAATAGTATTTCTAGAATTAAAAGATTGTAAAAAGTAGCATCTAATTTTTAAAAGGTTTATCAATACAATACAACATCAATACAACATTTGTCAGACTGTGACACACCCTTCAGTGTCACCCAAATGAGGATGAGGTTCCCTTTTGAGTCTGGTTCCTCTCAAGGTTTCTTCCTTTACCATCCAAGGGAGTTTTCCATTGCCATATTCACCTTAGGCACCTCAGACTTGCCCATTTGCGGATAAATATAAACACATTTAAATATATCTAATGTTAATCTTGATTTTTTGTATTATATCAATCTTTTATTAACTTTTTGTTTATGTTCTGTAAAGCTGCTTTGAAACTGTGTCAATTGTTATACAAATAAATTTGAACTTGAATTTGTTAATGTTAAATTAAAGATAGGATAATAAGATAATACATGGTCATACAGTTTGGTGACACTGTGGCGCTGTAGCATTTACCATTTAAGTGTTGTTCAATAATGTTGTCTCTGAGAACTTTGAGAAATATTCTAATCTTACAGCTTTTATATTGAGAGCAGTGCAACTTTCATGTGCTATTGGAGGGGATCATTACTTATGACCACAGAAAGATTTTGCTTTTTTGAACACAAAAATTGCTTTTTTCAACACAATCAAAAATTTTATGTTAAAATACTCTACAGATGTTTACTTCATCCCAATTACAAGCAATATAAACAGCATATATAGTTAATATTTGCCCTTTACCTTTATTACATCACATTTTTTAATTAAAGTGCTACTCGTGTTTTTTTTTAAATAAAATGTAATAAAAAAAGAAAATCAAATTTAATCAGGTTATGAGTGGGAAAAAATCAACAAATTTACAAGGAAGCAAAGTTTTTCAAAACTATTGATGTTTATGAATATGGGTCCCACAGACCCGAACATACATACAAGGGTTAAAAGGGAAGGCTTCCCATTAGATTCTAGATTCTACAATAATACAATTTGTCCATTCAGCCACAAACACATTAGTCAGGAGGCCAGGACTTGATGTTGAATGATTAGTCTTCAAATGCAGTCATGCAAAAGTGTTTATTGGGCTTGAGGTCAGAACTTTATATCTTTTTGTCCAAAGGGACATTATCTTGCTCAAACCATGAGCTTTTTATTTAAACAAAAAATTTCAGAGTTATTACCATGAACTAAAAACTTACCCTGTCTGAAGTGACTTACCCTAATGTGTATCATTATCTTGTATATCATATATCTTGTTGCTATGGAGTGCGTCACATCAGAAAAGCGATGAAAGTACTTTGCATTTTTTTTCATGCGCACAACTACTTTCTAAGGGAAATAAATATTATTTATTATCCAACTGGAGCAAATCAGACAGTTTATCCTGTGTGATTCCTGTGGTTTCTTTGTTTTATTTCAAAGTCACACTGTATGAAAATAATCTAACAAAAAGAATTTCATAACAGACAGTAATAGATAATAATAAAATAAATAAATAAATAAATAAATAAATAGATAGATAGATAATAATAAAATAATAAAAATAATTTGTGCTTATAGATTGTACAATGAAGATCCTAAAGAATATAAGTAATACAGCATAGGTTTAAAGCTTTATGACTGAAAAGCATGAAACGATTTAAAGTTGCCATAACAGTAATTAATCTTCTACTTCTTTACATATCAAGCCTCTTGTTGCATATCATGATATAACGGATATGTGGGATTATAGAGACCTTCTCTCTGCTGCTGCTATTTAACACACAGAACTATTTATTTTTTGTTACACAGTGTGTTACACAGTTCAGTATTTATATTATTAGGATTACAAAAAATATCAGTAATTAAAATATCAGGCAATTTTTGTAGTAATGGTGCTGCAGTTTTTTTTTGGACTGTGGAACAATATGTATAGAAAAAAGCAGATGCCTTGTTATTGACCTGAGGGAACATCCAACAACAGAACAACATGGTCTTAATTTTAACGTTGACATCCTGTGCTTACATCATCCTACCTGACACATCAATTATGGTTTTTAATTTATTTGTTGTTGCTGTTTGAATGATGGTCACCACCAACTGGATATGTTCTAGGAACATTCTCTTTCTGTTCTCATGGATATTCATTGGAATAGTCTGTATAAGAATCTTGTTATTATTTTCAGAAATTCACAAACTGTTACTTTAATAAGGCCATACTTTGAGTATGATGGTTGCACACTGTGCTATAATAATATTCTCACCCTAACCTCAGAAGGGTGCCTTAATTTGGTGGATTGGTGAAAGTCATCCTTCTTGGTTTGGCTTGCCTGAGCACTTCCATCTTGCTCTTTAATCATGGACATGGTCCGCTATCATCACCTAAAACTCCTTTGTAGTTACACATTTACAGGTTGGATCTATTACCACTCACACTTTACAAGGATCAGCCAGCTGGTTAAGAGGCTGCTAAAGCTGGAAATACAATTATTTGAGAAGCATCAGACAAGAAAGAGTGTTCATTTGGATGAATTTACTACCTATTAGTATGCATGCAGGCAGGCACCCCTTCATGAGCAAATGCTGCTAATTTCACCCCAAGTCAAATAAGTGGGAAGAGCTGCTCAGGGGGTTGAGCTTTGTGCTTGCACAACAATTAGGCAGGCTTTATTAAAATGGGCCTTGCTATCATTTTTAGATGTGCTCTATCTGGATGTATCTGCTACATAAGGATGTTGGTATCTGAGTGATAGTGGAGGTTATAAAAAATGTCACAAAGACAATTTGTATCATGAGTTTATTTACATACAGATCTACAGTCCCCCTTGAATGCATTCATAATCGATTTTATTTTTGTTTACACTGAAAAAATTTGGGTTTAAATTATGAGATTATCACAAGATTAATATGGTAAAATAGATCAAAATTTCAGCTTTCATTTTACATTGAGATTAACCAATTTAAAACATGGCACGTTTAGTTTAATTCCACCCATTTTTCATATGATAAAAAATATTAGAATAAACTGTAAGGCTGTATTGAAAGATGATCCTTGTCCAGATGAGCCTGTTAAACTGCATTTATTTGTTAAAAAGGATAAACTAACATAAAGCCCAGAAGACCAGAATAATAGCCAGAATAATAATAATAACCAGAAATATAGAGGCCATATCACAGAATGCTAACCACGTTAAGTAAGAAACAGAAGGCCAGATGGGACTTCACACAGAAATACATAAATGAGCCACAAAAAACAAAAGTAACCTCTACCAAAGTGATGAAAAGGCCAAAGTTTGGAGGCTAAAGGATCTGTTCATGATCCAGAACATGAGCTCATCTGTCAAGCGCAGTGGACGTATTGTCATGGTTGGGCTTGCATGACTGCTTCTGGAACAGACTCACTAATCTTTATTGATGATGTAACTCATGATGGAGGCAGCAGAATGAAACATTCTGTCTGCCAATTTACAGAGAAATGTATGCAGTCTAATTATGAGGAAATTCATCATGCAGCAAGAAAATGATCCAAAACCAACTGCCAACAAAACATCAGGGGAAACAGTAGAAGGCTTTAGACTGGCCAGGTCAATCACCAGAGCTTAACCCAGATGAGCAGCATTTCATTTCCTGAAGCGGAGACTGATGGGAGAAAACAAACAATAACTGAAAGGAGCTTAGGTACAAGCATGGAAAAGTATGCAGTGCTGCGGCAAAGGAAATGTATGTTTTAAAACAATTAATACGCAGCGATGAGGATGCCGTCAATTTACATAGCCTCAAAGCTTGGTGCCAGGTGGAATTGAGAACTGGATTGTGTTACGCTCTGGAACGTTTCTGTGATGATCCACATGAAAAATTCATTGAACAGCAATTGCGGATTCACCAATTTTGAAATAATTTTCAATGAAAAACACTTGATGCTCATGAGTTCGCAGTGCAATGGCTACTGGCTATTGAAATTACTGTACATCATCTGCACTGTCAAGTAACAAGGGGCAGAGCTTATACGCCCTCCTCGTTGCTGTGTATTAGCTGTTCAGAAAACATGCATTTCCTCTGCCAATAACAAGCATGCAGCAGGTTTAATGAGGTCCTTGGGATGCTGTCTTGATGCAGTTATTGCAAGTAAATTATATTCAACCAAATATTAAGAGTCATTTACTTTAAATCACTTCACCCTGTTCCAATACTTGCGCATAACTAAATATTTTGGTGGTCTGTGACCAAAAGGTGCCAAATTCAAAGTTGTTTAAAACACATAACAGGAAATTCTGATAGAAATTTTATATATTAAATTTTTGATCCTAATCCTAGATTGAGCACAAACAAAAGAACTGGCCTCGCTGTTCCAATACATTCTGAAGGCACTGTAGACAGAGATGAATATTAAATACGCATCAAAACCAAACAATGCTGTATTTGTTTGGAAAATGTTTCCAGTGTTCCTTAACATTTTATTTTATTTAATTCAGATGCTTAATTTTTTTTTAAAGTAGCACAGTCATACAGTCGTAGTATGAATTCAGACCTTTTTGCCACAATAAAAATTTCCCATGTTAAGCTGTTGACCAGATACTTTGCATAGTGCTCAGTCTCTCTGATACTTCAACCAGAAATGGCACACAAAATCATTTATCTTTATAATTTCTGTGTTTATTTTCCAAGTACACTTCAGTTGTGACATTTAAACCTGGTTGGTCAGTGTGAATAGTGTGTTGAATGAAGGATACCACCTGCTGATTTGAAAATGGCATAGTGCATTTAGAATAATTTGCTCTTTGGTGCTAAAAATGAATGGAATTGATTTTTTAGAGCTTCTGAGGAATAACTGGAGAGAAATTACCGACTCAGAGGAACGAGATTGATTAAATGTACATGTTTACAAGCTCTGTCACTTAGCTACAGACACAAAAGTAGCTAGCTACTCCCAATATGTGTGCAGGAGCTCATACTAATAAGAAAACTACTTTAAATATCATTTGCTCATCAAGCCACGGTGATGATGGGACACACACATATCAATATTACATTTTCTTTTGCTATACTACACTGTATCCCACTAACATTTTTTGCAACACTTTTTCTGAACCGATTCCATTTCCATTTCAAGAAATAAACAAATATCTTTAAAGTATCTTTAAAGTCATAAATGTCATGATCATCGTTTTGCTGCTTGAGTGGTGCCACATTTGCTGTCACTGATTCACATCCAGTTTCTTCTGTACTGGTTCAATGTTCACCATATTTTATTACAATTTTTATTAGATAAATATTATTATAAATGCCCTAGTGAATATACTTAAAGTGAATGTTGTATGTTTGTGTGTATGTTTATTATCATTTTTATTATGCTGTAGAAGGCTGTATTTATGTTTTTCATTAAATCACCTATTAGTATATATTCTATATCTATTATATCCATCTATTATATCCATTAAATCACCTATTAGTATATATTTTGAATTCATTTACAGGACAGATTTAACCCTTAATTCAACCCTTAAAAGGCCAAACACAGGAAATATCAACTTATTATTACCTTATTAACTTTTGATAAACATTTAATAAATGGTTGCTTTATGAGTCACTTGATAGTACAATTTATATCCCAATCGTACTTGATGAGTAAATCGATTCAGTGCATTAGTAAATCTTTTTTTATTTGAAAAAACAATTACATTTTTTCCAGTGTATACCAGATTGATGCATTTAATTTCAATTAAGTTTTCAAAATGTTTTGATGATTTGAGCATGACTTCATCATTGCATAATAGTAACTCTAAAACATTTCTGCCACACTGTTGATCATCAGTTTTGTATAGGTTATAGCAACAGTGTTTTTGAGAGTAAAAGTGAAAGTCTGCCCTGATCTGTGTCTCAGGACTGAAACTCTGTTGCTAGATTTACATTCAGCCAAACTGAGCTAAACTGTTCATAAATTCATATATTTCTTTTATATGCATTAAAGCCTTCATACATTCATCATATTCTAATTGGTCCTAATTAGTACTGTAAATGTGCTAATTATATCTTTGGTAAAATCTCATGCACAGGTTTACACAGTATAACCAACATTGCCAGAATTCAACTATGGCAAATGGCAGACATACAATATGTCATGAATAAGAAACGTTCTTGCTGTGTTGCTACCTCATAGCTGCACAGTACACAATATTATCTTGAGCTCAGGTTACTGTCCAAGTGGAGTTTTCTGTGCATGATAGCCTCGTGTCGACACTGGTAGGTGGTTTGGCTACACTGAATGAGTGTAAATGAGTGTGTGAATGGTGCCCTGCAAAACAATGGTATACAAGCCATTCAAGATATGTACCATAACATCTGTTTGAATCCACCGTGACTCTGACCAAGATAAAGTTACTGATGATGAATGAATGAATGAATGAATAGTTTATTGAATTGTTTATTATCCACAGGGTGGCAGCAGGTGCCAACAACAATAAGTGTGTGTGTGTGTGTGTGTGTGTGTGTGTGTGTGTGTGTGTGTGTGTGTGTGTGTGTGTGTGTGTGTGTGAGAGCGAGAGAGAGTGAGAGACAGACAGACTGACTGACAGACAGACAGAGAACGAGAGAAGGGGGCTAGAACGGCACTTTATCTTCTTCAACAAAAACAATAATGAGACTTGACCAAACATCATGAACCAGACAACAGAGTTAAAAACCAGACTTTCCAATATAAAATGACACACCTGGTAACTAAGCTGCAACAAACTGCATTAATAAAGAGAACCATGCTATAATGGTGTCAGTGGTGTAGGTTTCATTTCAACTTTGCGGGACACACTCCTCAAGGCATACGATCATCATATGATAAATGCTTTACCATAAATATTACTAATTATTTTCATTCAATAATAAACACTATTCAGTGCATTGCATTATAAGCAATATTCAAGATTAAGCAAGATTAAATGTGTTTTGAACACTTTACATTACTGACATCTTGAATTCTGCCAGTCACATGCACCTAATGTAATAATCGTTAGCATTATGCTAATGGCGTAACTGGCATTTTTAACCTTATTAATTTGATGTAAAGCAGCCCAACAACCTCAGTTTGGAAAATTGACTTATACTTTCATCCACTTTACTTTTATGAAGCTATATTATTAATACTGTAATAATTATAATGCAGCATTAGATGATTCTAGCCAACAGGCTTTTTCTTTGGTGTGACGTCTTACAGGTATAAGAGAGTAAATTATTTTTTAACAAAAAAATGAAAACACTAAGTTGAACCAGAGATACACTGAACACAGAATCCATCATGTCCTTCCAAAACCAATGCCTATGAATTTAGTATGACTTTAACACCTAAAACCCACTTTGGAAGCGATTTTGAAGTACAACCTAGTGTCAAAAGACTCAGAGATCATAACTGTGTTTTTGTGCCTTTACTTGGCAGAGACTAATAAGCAAGTGGTTACGGAGCTGTGAAAAGAATCTTGAATCTTGCTTAGAACCCACACATAAAAATTTGTGTTCCTGTTGATGCTGGTCAGAGACCTAAAGTGTACATCTTACTTTTCTACCAAATACGTCTGTTTCTCTGTAGCTGTACATGAGGGATTCAAGGCTTTTCTTTGTGTACATCATTTCAGTTTCAGTTTGAGGTGAGGCGTTTAATGAATGGGAGTTTTGTGATTTAACCAGTGTGTTAACAAATGTGTATGTGTATGCGAGAGAGAGAGGAGCTGGAGGGCAGAGCTAGGGTGAATCCTTTATAAGTATGGAGATTGATAAGTTAGCCTGCAGTGCTAGTCACACAGTGCTGCATTTTGTAGACATTGAACCACTGCAGACTCCACAGAAATATGTCTATTAGAAATAATTTAAGGTGAGTCGCTTAGGGGTATAACGACATTTCCGCTCTCACCTGAAAGGCTTCATTTGTTTAATTTTTTTGCAAATCTTTTCTGATGATCTTGTGAATAACCTTTAATTTCTTTAGTTTAACTTACTTCAGTTTAATTGTTTACACAGTAACCGTTTGTTGGCTTGTGAACTTTGCCCGAAATATCTTTTAATATCGTTCATAATCAAATAATTAGTAGGAGGAAAATGTTAGTGAATTTAAAGAAATAATGTCATACGTTCCAGCTCTTATATTGCTTCATCTCTTGCTTTTTATATAACGAATTAAACAGACTTCGTGTTTGAAGGGACTGTATTTCCATGTTACATTACATTTTATTTGGATCATTGTGTTGAAGTTAGGGCGCTAATTTAAGTTGATTTAGCTGCTTGTGAATGGAGTAGACACTGCACTGCAATAAACACAAAGACAGATGGTTATTTACATCAGTAAATG
Source organism: Tachysurus vachellii (assembly GCF_030014155.1). NCBI lineage: Eukaryota > Metazoa > Chordata > Actinopteri > Siluriformes > Bagridae > Tachysurus > Tachysurus vachellii. Next base: position 6,985,323 of record NC_083484.1, on the reverse strand, counting down.
CTGAGTAGCTGCTGGTTTCTCTATTCTCCAGAGACAAATAACGTAAATCATTTATATCAAGCAATTTAATTTGAGTGTAAGCACTAATACCTTTTTTTTTTTTGCAGCAGTGCTCATTTTCCTCTCCAACCACCTGGCCGTGTGTATTGAATCCCCTTGTACCCGTCACTTGTCCTGCATGTGTGGAATGATTAATGAAGTGTTGATGCATGCCAGAACGGCCTGTGTTTAGACCTTTTAAAGCAGTTTTTCTTTTCTTTTAAATCTTCCGCCTTTAGTAATTTGCCAAATGTCCTGCAATGCTCCACAAAACAGGACATTTAAAGCTGTGATTTTTGTTATCCATCATAAATGCATCTCTTGCCGTTGATTTCAATGCAAATCACGTCAAAACAGCAGTGACGTCCATTGCCCACTTGTCATACTCATGTTACATTTTACTGTGTCTTTCTCACCCTCTTGAAGCTGATAGATAAGAGTAGCACTCAAGTGGAGTGCCTGATGTGGCAGTTGGATAAATTAGAACTTTCATAACTCACTGTATTGTTAACTTGGGTACAGCAAAGTGGTTATATTTCTCAGAATCTGTGTCACAGTGTGCAGTAATAGAGTTTGAGTTAATCATAGTGGAACAAGCAGAAAGATGGTTGACGAAATGCAGTAGCAAACTGTGTAAAAAAATTGGGATAATCAGTAGGGACTTCCATCTTGGGATATTTCAGCCCACCCATGCTACATTGTGAGATTATATTCAGTTGGAGATGATGATTGCTATAGACAGCCTTGGTTAAATATGGCTCAATTTCTTTCCCAGTCATTTATGTAGAAATGTTGTATTAGTGCAAAACATGATTCCAACCTAATCAAAGTAATTGGACATTAAAGTGTGATTTTTCTGGGTTTTTTTTTTTTTTTTTTTTAAATTAACAAATGTTTTTTCACCTATTCGTGTACATTAGACAAACAAACCAACACGTGGGTTTGATGGTCAGGTGTCCATATTTTTTTTAGCCATATAAGGTGTGAAATCATGTAGATATTGTATAAGCACGTGGTAGAAGGTTTGAAATTGGAGTTTAGGCCAAAAGTGTAATTAGTGCATTTCTTATTAGTATCTGCTTTATGAACTTGTTCAGGATTGCTTGGTTCCCTGTATAATGTCAGCATGTTTCATATATTTCAGAAATGTGCACCACTGTTAACCCCTAAACTTAATGAGAAAATGAAGTAAAGCACCTTTTTCCAATGAACAAATAACTGTTTTGTTCTTTTCTGTTGGATTCCAGTCCCTCAAGCTGTTTAAAAAAACATAATCCATTGGGCCTCATTTAACAGATTGATGCATACTGTATGTATATGTGTTGAGTGTTTAGATTTTTATGCATGGTAGTCCTGTAAGTTTTGAAAAATATACTCCTGGTTTTGAGTGTGTGCAATTTTTTCCTAGAAATAGACAAACTAAGGTAAGCCTCGACTTCGTTGATTTAATCATATCATTTCCATGGATCTTTTTCTTCTACTTCTTCTACTTTCCACCTAATTCTCTCCTCGGCATACTTTACTCTAGGATCAATTACCTTCATATCCTCATTTAACACATTCATATATCTCCTCTTTGTCCTTTCTCTTGACCTCTTACCTGGCAGCTCCATCTCCAACATCCTTCTACCAATATAACCATCTCCCTCCTCTGTACTGTTCCAAATCCTGCTCGTTCCAAATCCTGTCCATCCTCGTCACTTCTAAAGAGAACCTCAACATCCTCATGCCTCATGTCTTTTCCTCACTGCTCCATCTCTGCCACAGTCTCTAACCCATACAGCAGAGCTGCTCTTACTACTGTCTTGTACACCTTTCATATCATTCTCACGGATCACTGTTAGAATTTTTGGGTTCACCCAGAGAAGAAGCCTCAGTCATGCAGCTTACAATCAGCGCAGGACAGAGCGTGTCAAGATATATTCAAAATATACCAATCACTGCACATATATGTATGAAATAATATAGTGACTTATACAGTAGAAGCAAGTGTTCAAAACTGAGTGTTCAAATCCAGTGGAAATATTTTTTTTTTTTGGTTTAGTAAATTTACTAAAAGGTTGTTTGTATCTATATTCAGATTCATTTACTTAATGTATAGAGCTCTAACAGAGTTTTTGGCTATGCTGCCTCTACCAGAGGGTTCATAGACTTTAGAGTTGGCTCTGAGTTGACGTTTAATCTAGCTGCCATCATGCCAATTTTCTTGAGCTTTTTGTCCCAGGCAAATACGTCTTCTCTCTTACCAACCTAAAACCATTGAAATTGCTCTATATTAAGATATCTGTCTCCTGTACTACTTATTTTTGGGCACTTTGCTTTTCTAACCATACAGTTAAACTTGCTCATTCTGAGATTTATAGGAGCAGTTATTCTGATGTTTTGTGTGTTTAGTGTGTTCAGGTTGGCTGGGACACAGAAGCTTTAGTCCGTCTGAGCATCACAATCTGTCAAAAAACCGGGGTGTCGTCGTGGATAAAATTCAGTTTTTCACCCAAATGCAGATTAGCAAAAAACACGGTTTATTAAATAAAACAAACACAACACAAACAAAACTGAAACCAAGACTGAGCCACAACGAAGACCAAACACAGACAAAACAAAGACAAGGATTCTGGAATACAATGTAAGAGGATAACTGTTACAACACTTAGACACGGGTGCTGAGGCGGGAAGAAATAGACGAGGGCGGGGCAGGATTCGGGGATAGATCCTGACACAATCATTAAAATCTTTAGTCTCTACCCATCACAATGACGTGCATTCCCATTACACAGTTTGTCCCTCCTTTGCTGTTATCAACTTCCTTTTTTTCTGGGAAAGCTTTAATCTGAAAGTTTGATTTTGTATCCACTCAGGCACAAGAAAAAAATTGGTGATACATTACGTATTGTGCACAGGGGCATTGTGAAGTTAGAACAAGTTTGGGCAAGTAAAGCGAAATAATATATCTAAAGCATACAAACACATTTTAGACAAGTGTCTGTTTAAACTTGGGGCCACAACAGGGAAACTGCTTGTACTGTATGGGTGTGATGGTCACGTGCCCACAGACCTTAGTCTATATAGTGTATTTCTTATAGGAGGTAAAAATGGTGAAATTAACCGATTACTGATTCTAGAGGTCCATATCGACTTGCACGTAGTGGCTTCCAATTAATTAGATATATTATCCTGTTTATTCCACTTTGGCTCAGCCTGTATGATTACTTAAACGAATAAATAAAATATGTAAACTAACTATTCTAAAGATTTGATCACACAAAAACATCTTTGACTTTTTAAAACCTGACTACATTATATTAAATAATAATATTGTATTATGGTTATCTTCTTATATTGTAAGACAGGCCTAAAGGGCTATGTCTGGATGACGAATGGAATTCAGGAAGTTTATATGAAGTTTACAAATTAAGTAAACTTTCTATTCCCATTTACGGTTATCCATCATTACATTTCTGCCGAGACCTTTAAAAATGCCAAAATGCCAAATCTGTGAGTTGGCGTTGTTTATAGAGCGCTGCTACGTGGTGTTGGTCTGTATGCTGCAGGCATTAATCTGTCAGAAAGCATTATATGACCCTAATAAAACTACTCCCCCTCTCTCTTTACTCTCAAAGTGGATTTCTCCTGCTCTCTGTGGATAGATGAAGCACTTTAGCTGTTGTCCAAATCAGGCACAGTAATATATATAACAGCACAAGTGCAGTCGTGATGGGCTCTAATGTTACATTTGTGCCCCATCATCCTGTTCATAGCTGTTTTATATAATTTACTGGAGTTAAAGTGACAAACTAATGCCACGGTTTACCTGTTTGAATTGCATGCTCCTAGCTTAACAAGATTGGCCTCAACAATCTTAGACGGAACTTCTCTTTAGGTTCTTTTAAATTTCCAACCGAAATTCCAATGAAAGAAAGGTTAAAATAAACGACATTAACTGCAATTATGCCAGTTATTTGAAAATAGAAACCAGTAGCTTGGAAAGAGGTAGAGCTAGGATGTATTCCATGAAAAGGTGCTATTGAGCTGAGAACAGATATGAAATTGAATTCCAGTGCAAACAAAACTTCGGAGATATCGTCGCTTAATTCAGACCGTCTGCAGTTTTCTTCTGATAACTTTTTTTTATTATTAATGATTATATGAGTATATGAGTATATGAAATGTATCTGTAATGGCAAAATGATTCAAAAAGACATCTTGCATTCCTGTTGTGATCTTTAATTGCACTATAAATGTACCGGCCTTTTTTTTTTTGCCATCATTATGATGACAGGCAGTGGAGCAGTGACATACATTGTCAGTCAATGTTTAGATAGTCTCATGTACGTTGTAGACAGGGAGTCAATAGAAAAATAGCCCTGGAAAAAACTTTGCTCATTGAAAAATAATGTGCTTTCTCTGTTTTTACTATTTATAGCTGTGTTTGAATAAAATGAACTTTTGTTTTATTCCATAAACTACTGATGACATTTCTCCTAAATACTAAATACATTGTCATTTTGAGCATTTATTTGCAGAAAATGAAGCCTGGTCAAGATAACAAACAAAATGCGTTTTCATACCTCAAATAATGCAAAGAAAACCAGCTCATATTCATTTTTAAACCCCACAGTGTTTTAACTTAGCAGATTGGGCTGGCAGTGAAAGAGTCTTGATGTGGTGATCCTCCATCCATGCCTTTATTGACCTGATTGGAGTATTGTCCTGCTGGAAAAACTTCTCAGATTTGGGGAACATTGTCAGAGTAGAAGGAAGCAAGTTTTCTTCCTGGACAACTTTGTACGTGGCTGGATTCATGCACCCTTCACATAGACGAATGTGTTCGATTCCAGCCTTGATCATCACAGATCCCCAGATCATCACAGATCCTCCACCAAATTTCACAGTGGGTGCGAGACACTGTGGCTTGTAGGCCCCCTAGACTTAAACTACACTTTACGTGATAATTGGACTAATCTGACAAAATGAAATTATTCCAGTCCTCTACAATCAAATCCTTATGGTCTTTTGCTAACCTTAGCTTCTCGTTTTTTTCTATCTTTGACTGACTTTGCATGACTTTCTGCCTTTAGGAGTCTGTTTCGAACCGTCCTTCACCCCAGCTGCTGAGGGAGGAGTAAACAGGCGGAGGAGTTAGGAGGAATTACACTTTCACTTTCGTTCACTTACTCACACACTTAAATGGAACTTAAATCGCAGCAGCAGCGAAGCGCTAGAGCGGCTCAATGAATGGGAATTTAAATGGTCATTGGGTAATATGGTCAAGGGTAATATGGATGTCGTAACCAGATTGGAGCTGATTAACAGCTGATGTTCTGACGTGGCCTCCCAGAACTAACGCGATGCTTGATTTCTCTTAACTGAACTTAATTGCTACAATTTCTGTTTTCTTTACATTCATTTTGCTTAATTTTCTTCATCGCTTTTCTCTTCACTTGTTTTTGCCTTTTTTTGTCACTCTTTCCTCACTAACATCTGCAGGTCGTTTTAATAAAAACCTGTCCGGTTGGCATATCAGATGCGGTGTAGTCGCACAAGTTCAAATTTTTTAACGGATCCAACGCTCAAAACGGATCTGAAAATTACGGATCCGCAGATGGTCGGCACCTCACGCAGTGCCTTTTGCGACTCTCCATAGGAAATGAATGACTTCCTGTTTATCGGCCGTCGTTTGTCATGTGCAGTGGAAAGGCGACTTTAACCGAGTGAGACGCGGGAAGCTGAGGCGGGGAAACGGAGCACACGTGGTTGTTAGGGATCTTTGTTTCAGCGGCGACTCGGATGCTCGTATCTCAAAAATTTGCTCGTATCTCAAGCCAAAAATATGGTCGAATCACAGCTCGTATCTCAAATAATTCGTATGTCAAAGCACTCGTATCTCGAGGCATCACTGTACTTTTGAGTTATTACTAGCACTGTTTTTGCCATTAGGCTGGTCCTATTGGAAGAGGACGGTGGTAGCAGCAGTGGTTTTATATGTTTCCTCGTTAAATAAGATTTGGCTCAGGTGATCATCTGGTCAGTACTTTATTAATCAGAATGAGGTGTGGCTGTGTTGGAATTCATTAGACACTTTCGGAGTGGTCCGTTAAGTTTATTAATTCCACAGCTGTATGTCTGTCTGTGTTTGACCAAACAAAGAAATATTGATATTTCATTAAATGAGTTGTGCATCCAGGGTGAAACTGTCTTACATTTAAATTCACATGTACACACACACACTTACTAAAAGTTGTACTAGGTGCAGTGGAGAATTTGTAGTGTTCAGGACAACTGTATTGTTCAAAACATTATACACTATGCTAGTTTCTATGATTTGACCATATTTTTTATACCTTTCCTATTTAGTCTTATATAATTTCTGACCAGGGGGCACGGTGGCTTAGTGGTTAGCACGTTCGCCTCACACCTCCAGGGTTTGGGGTTCGATTCCCGCCTCCGCCTTGTGTGTGTGGAGTTTGCATGTTCTCCCCGTGCCTCGGAGGTTTCCTCCTGGTACTCCGGTTTCCTCCCCCGGTCCAAAGACATGCATGGTAGGTTTATTGGCATCTCTGGAAAATTGTCTGTAGTGTGTGAGTGAATGAGAGTGTGTGTGCCCTGCGATGGGTTGGCCCTCCGTCCAGGGTGTATCCTGCCTTGATGCCCTATGACCTTATTCCTGTGATAGGCACAGGCTCCCCGTGACCCGAGCATAGTTCGGATAAGCGTAGAAAATGAATGAATGAATGAATTTCTGACCATTTGTTTGTCACTTGAACCTGTGCCTGTTTATGATTTCTTCCAAACTGTCTAATACTTCTGCACCTGTGGTCTCCTATTTGTACAGAGACTTCATTTCTAACATGGACACAGCAATATTCAATGTTTTAAATTAATGATTTTAGGCCATCACTGCTCATGGCTCAGGTATCAACAGAGCAACAGTTACGAATCACCACCATTCAAGTTACTACGGAAAATCTCGCTAACCAACTCTGACAATTATAGCTGGCAAGACTCTTCATGTCAATGAAAAAACTTTACCCCAGACGTGTCATAACCCAGCCTGACAAGTATGACAGGGGCCCAACTGACTTTTGTGATTTTCTGTTACAATACTAAATCAAAACAGCCTGAAACTGTCAAAATAACAGAGTTCACATCCTTGCTGACTTGTATAGTGTTAGAATGGGTCCATTTCTGTAAGGCTGAGAAAAAGTGAAATTCATCCAGCATACAGATTGGCTTAACGTCTAAGTATATCAGGAAGGAACAGGAAAGGGCAATTATTTTCTAACGTAAGAAGGATGGAATGCCATCCAACTTGACTACAGAACAGCATCTAGGAGAACAACTATGTGCTTATGCAGTATATATGTGTTCAGCATATTGGTAGTACCAGAAAAGTTATAAACTCCACAACTGCTCTATAGCAAAGTATAGATTTCTGTAGAGACTCATATCTGCATTTTAGCTCTAAATTACAAAAAGTTCAGCAAGTTGAACTTCACTCATTAAATGACACAATAAGCAAAAGCACCATATTGAGGATGACTTCTTTTCTTCTTCTTGTCCTTTTGAACCTTCCATGAACTCCACTGCACGCAGACCCATGGACCAAACACAATTTTCAAAGAATTAGCTAGTTTGCTAAGAATTTGGATTTTTGTCCTCTTACTGTATCTCATGTCGTATTATACCCATTACCTTCACATCCATTGAAATCTCTGAAGTGCCGGTGTCAAAGTCCCAGCCTGTTCTGAGGTGTTTCGAAGTTTCCAGCCACAGCATGTGTCTTGTCCCTGTGCAGAGTTTATTACTGCACCACTGATCTGCTCATGGATACCACCCCCCAGTGTGTTTATTGCTTGTTCCATGCTAAAAGCACAGCCATGGAAGAGTTCATCACTTAAGCAAGGATGCATCAGGGTATCTGTATCTTCTGCATCCCCTGATGGATTATTTTCTGTTCAGAAAAGATAAATAGACTCAAGCTCTTAGCCTTAGAAGAGCTCCAGTAGTACCCAATGTAATTATCACCAAACTGTATCTCTAGAGTAATCTCTTCAGTATTAGTGATCAGATGAATGGAATGATATAACAGTTTTTTAATGGCACAAAGATCAAATAAATTATTTCAGGTATTTGGAGATGTTCTTCAAGCAGGTCTATGAACCTTTGGCGGTTCTTATACTACTCATGCCACTGACTCCAGAACATGCTAAGAAGATTTGTTCTAAACTATATAAATGTAATTCTAGTATACTTTGATACTTGACAAAGCCACAATGTCATTGTCATGGCATGACCAACACCTCAAGAGGTTTTGAGGTTCATGACCATACTAAGCTGGGTCCAGTACATTATTTTGGAACCCACAGGTAGATCCTGTTCTGAGGCCTCAAAAGATGGAGACTTGGATATTTCTGTTATAATTTCAAGCCTCTTCAGTTTTAAAAAAAAAACATCACAAACATTTCAAAGATGCTCATGCAGACAAAGAGAAACACTGGCAACTTAAACACTGGCAACTGAGAATTCTTAACTATCAAGCTGGCATTAGAAGACTGGTGCCATTGGTTAGAGGGAGCTGAACATAAATTTACTGTGTTTACTTACCATAAAACTTCATGCTTTAACAAGCCAGATGGGGATTTACAGTATAAAAGTTTCAGAAATGCTGATTTTCTTTGTTCTCAAAAGTAATGGAACCTACAGACAGGGCACAGTGGCATAAACAACAGACAAAGGTTGATCAGTAGCAAAACAGTAATATAAAAGGCAAACAGGATCAAAAGCAGGAAAACAGGCTGAAAAAATGCCCCAAGAAAACAGAAAAAACACAGCAAGAGAATCCTGTCTAAGTAACATCAGAAACTTAGGGAACAGTGTATACCTTACAAGGTGGAACTGAAACATAGGACATGAGATTAAAAAGAGAAAAAGAGTGAGAACCAAACACAAATATTAAAATAACTGGTGCACTGAATTAAACGTCTGGTGACTAGGAACGTGAAAAAGGCTGGTGGTTGCTGGTAGTTGGAATCTGTGATGTGATGTTTGCTGGCCATTGCTTGTGTAAATGCTCATTCAAATGAATGCTAAATGATAAATAAATCTGTTCCTGTTCAGCTGTTTTAATGAGGGCCGCTGCTCAGATGTGCTCAATGTTATGTTGATGCAGAAGGACAAACTCGGCATCACAGAGGTGATACCTTTTCAGTAGATTGAGTTAGAGCCTATAATTCATGTTAGAAAAATAGATTTTTATTCTTTAATTTTATATTTAAGTTTATTTTTCAGTTTGGGTTGAGGGAGGGAAGGAATAAGTGAGGGAACAGAAGCCAACAAGGAGAAAAAAGAACATTTCTTATTTGATTGTAGTATGAAGTTAACTATGAGTGCAATTTTTGCTAGCAATTGGCAAAAACTGGCAAAAAAAAAAACAACAACAGTGCCTTAATTAAAGCATTCCCACCCTTCCAAGCATTGAATTGCAATTTCAACATTAAATATACATTACCTTATATTATCTATTACATGCATTAGCTAAGCATTAGCTAAGAGGAATAAACTTTAGACTTTTACATCTGTCTTCACAAGTATGCAGTTGTTTTTTTTTTTTTTTTTGTCTTTTTATTTTGCTAAAATCCCTCTTTGGTGAATGGTGATTTCTTCTTTCATTTGAAGAACAAAAACAACTTTGTAATATGCTTACGTAAGTATGTTAGCTAGCTTTAATAAGACATTTGAATTGTCTTTATTTATATTACAAACCTACTGTATGTAGTGCATTGACAACAACATCTCATTTTTTAAATGCACTTTTATGGCAGGTTTCTATGAAAAGTTAAAAGAATGAGACTGCAAATTTAACTAAATGCTAATTATAAAACTGTAATTAAAAATCTAAACCAACCTGCTAATAAGCCAGTGAAAAGTCCTGGTACGTGTACAGCACACATGCAAACGAGCAAACCACATGCAAAACAGCATTAACCATTAACTGGTTTGGTTTCAGCAACTATTAGGGAGCTGCTGATCTGCTACAGGCATTTTCCTAATATATCTGTGATTAATCCTCATAGCTCAGCATTTTCCCTAGTAAAATCTGATGTAATAACACTGATGTGATGAAATTTCTAAATTGGGCTGCTGCAATTTATATACGTTGCCCGGCTTATATTACCATCTCTATTTTGTTCCTTATTAATGAAACCCTAACATTGGCAGATAGACTTTTTATGATTGGAAAACTGTATCATTTATAGGACACCTGAGACAACTAAATGCTGTTAGTACAGAAGCGTACAGTAGTACACAAAATGTTTATGTGGTAAAGGAGAGACATTACTATTATTACCACAGTATTTATTGCAACAATTATATGTAGAAAGACAAAAGAATACTGTATAATATGAGAATGTTATTCTTCATCCTCACAGTGGAAATGACGACGTGAGAAGGGCATGCTGAGAAGGACAGATGCTCATGGGAGTCTTAGGTTACTTCTGCACTAACTATTTGCAGATGGAGCATTATGCTAATTAAGTCATTATCTTTTCTGCTGAATCTTCATATTTCCATGTGCTTAAGTTTTGTGTGATGTTTGTCTGAGGAACAAGAAATGGGCACCACATGGGTCCTACCGATTTGGTGTATATGGACAACAGAGATTAAATGACTCCCTGTCAGATTCTATAAGAACCAACAGCAATTGTTATAAAGAATGACAACAAGTTTAACTAGTTTTGACAAGTACATTTATGCATATTTTTGACACTATATCCTTTTTTATTTCTTCCACTTGTTCCATAATGTCTACTGTATGTAGGTAGGGCAATGAAACTAAAACACTGGCCAACAAAGTGTTAGAGGTTTTACACCTATATATGCATGGCTAGGTGGCCAATCCTCACTTATTTCACATTGCAGATGTAAATGCAGAATGTGCAGGTTGGATTAGCAGAGCAGTTCCACAGCTGTAAACAAAATATTGCAATCCACACAATGTCAGAGTTTAAAAGAGGACAAATTGTTGGAACCATTCTGGAGGAACATGTGAATTCAATGGTTCAAACATTGTACCCTAAAGGTTATGCCATGTACAGTATTAGGATGATAATGCATCAATACACACAGCAACACTAGTGACAGTGGTTTGATGAACATAAAGATGAAGTTGAACTCCCAACCCATGCACAGTCACCATCTGCATTTTATTGAGACACTTTGCATTGTTTTGGAGGAGAGAGTCAGGGAACATTTTCCTGCACCAGCATCACATAGTAACCTGGAAACTGTTCCGAAAGAGGATTGGCTCAAAATCTCTCTGGCAACTGTACGCGACTTGGATCTGTCATTCCCAAGACAAATTGATGCTGAATTGGCTGCAAAAGGAGCCGTACACCATACTAATAAATTATTGTGGTCTAAAACCAGTTTCAGTTTCAATGTCCAAACTCTGTATATTAGATGTTTTCAAACCTTCAGAACCCATTACCTATATATACCTATATATATCTATACCATTTATTCATTTATACCACCATAACCTTGATCAGGATTAAACAGTTACTAAAGATGTATGAATTTTTGCAGTAAATATGCCACACAGAGCCAAATGCTTTATATATAACTCCCTGTAGTTCAGAAAAAATAACATCTGTTACTTTTTTGTCCCGATGCTCATCTTTACTCTGAGATACTTCAGGGGAATAACTCATAACTTATCTCTGTCTGTTTGTTTTGAACATTTTGTTCTTAAAGCAACCTCACATTCTGACCCCTCTAGTCGGCCTGATAGTACTTAAAACCACGCAATTAGACAAGCTGCAATATTCTGTCAAGCTTTGCTAAAGTCTGTGAGAGTCTGTGATGTTTTACAATTGTTAAAAATTATATAAATTTACAGTCCACCATAATCAAAGTTATTGTTTGTATTATTGAGTTCCTGTACTTTGACGGCCTGTTTGACTAATGACTTACAGTAAATGGGTTTCATTTAAACTTCAAAACAAAAGTCAGCCTATAAATAATGTCAAATTGATGAACCTGATGTGTTTTGTCAGGGACAATTTCAAAAATAAAGAAAAGCTCTCTGGTTCAAAGATTTACCAGAATATTGGCACACATTTCATTAAATAAGTCTTATACTGTATTTGAATAGTTGGATTATTTTTTTTATCAGATACATTTGTGCTGAGGGCACATGATCTGTATCATTATGTATCTCAAAGCTAGTCCAGCTCACAGCATGTGTGCTCATGCTTTAAATCAGTATGTGACCATGCATTACGACTTTAATAAGGAACAAACTGACACTGCTAGTCATTAGAGATTCAATTATGCAAATCCTTCGATTTTTTGAGAAGACTCATAATTGATGTGTGTTGCCAGAGGGATGTCAGTTTAATTCCTGTAAGCTAATGAGCTATAAATCAGAGGTGAAGGACTTGCCAGTGCTTTATCTGCATGCTGTCTTTCAGCACACCTTGCTCTGATCAGCATTCTCTGATCAGAACTTACTATGTTCCATCAGTCTTCCAGTCACTTACTTACGCAGTGTTCCCCCTGTCACAGTAGCTGATGGACCATATATCACTTATGTCCATTGATATTAACATAGACAGGATGAAGGTGCACACATTTATAAGGAAGACTGTCTTCTTTTGACATGTGTATAAAGTGTATTTTAGCCATAGCATATCTGAGAGTAGTAATGATTATTAGTGGAACCAAATAAGAATCTTTAGTACTTATGCTTTAGTACTTTAGTACTGTCCACTTTAGTACTTTATGCTCTCTTTACTTGGATGACTAACACACCTTGTCACTGTGACCTACATCAGACACCAAAATGGCAGTGACTTTTAGAACATTAACGTTCTGCATGATACTCCCAATTAGATTTGATGCATTTCTCGTTAAATTCACAGACAGAATGTTTCTATAGACTTCTGAATTCATTCTGCTGCCACCATCATGAACTACATCATCAATAAAGATTAGTGAGTCTGTTCCAGAAGCAGTCATGCAAGCCCAAGCCATGATGCTACCTCCACTGTACATGACTGATGGGCCTATATATTGTGGATAATGGACAGATCCTTTCTTTTTCCACACTTTGGCCTTTTCATCACTTTTATTGAGGTTAATCTTGGATCCAGAATTTTTGTGTTTCATCTCTGTATTTTTTTGTGAACACAAATCTGGTCTTCTGATTTTTACTGCTGCAGAGTGGTTTTAATTTAGTGGTTATTCATCTATATATCTGCTGTTGAGGTCTTATTTTGAAAATGGGTTATGATACTTTCACCCTTGTGTTGTGGAGGTTGTTTAGTGATGTCATTGACTGATGTTTTGTGGTTTTTCTTTACAGCTCTCACAATGTTTCTGTCATGCTGTTGTTTCCTTTGTCCAACCTGCTCCAGAAGCCAGTGGTTTACCGGCATTCAAAATTGTTTTATATGTTTGTGAAACACCTCTAATTTATTTGCTCATTCTTCTTAGCTTTTTTTTTTTTTTTTTTTACAATTAATAACATGTAAAATTAAAAATAATATATGAATGTAATAATTAATATATTAAATGATAACAATTCAAACAGACAAATATCCTTTGCCAATCACGTGCAAAATTCTCAAAACTATGCACAAAATCCCACTGCATATGTGAATTAATAATTGTTATTTGGGGTCTCAGTATGTCCCCTGGTTCTTATTGTGTAGCCTGGGTTTGATTCAGAGAACCAATACATGCAGGAGAGGGAACTAACCCAGACGCTGAGCGGTTAACTCTAAGTGCAGGTCTCAAGCCCAAATAAAATGGGAGGGTTGTGTCAGGAAGGTCATCAGGCGTTAAACCTGCGCCAAATCAAATATACCTACCAGGAGATTTGTTGTGGCAAGCCTGAACAGGGAGAACCTACAGGGAAGGACTACAACTGCATTTGGGTGCTTAGTATATCAGGGCCTCCGTGTGGCAAACTGCTTGTGACTGTTTTTCAGGCTATACATAAAGAAACTTAAGAAAGTTAGTTGCCTTACTAAAAAAAAACAACACATAAATCCTCTATTTATCAAATAAGTTATGACATGAAACTAATTATGCTGCATGAGAGAGAAAAAAAAACCTTCATCATGGTGTCAGATATATCCAATCATGAGAAATGCCACTCATTGGTGCTGAGAGTAACTCTTTCCTGATGCAAAGTGCAGCAGCATGTATGTGTTTACAAACTGCTGAAGTTCACCAAACCCATCTGTCACAACAGCAAGTCAGAATTGAAGAGTACAGATTTAATTTGATGCTCGAATACCCTTCTTCAAATGCACAAGGAATTAAGTTCTGTGCACTGTGGGTCTTCCAAATAAATATGGCAGTGGTGGAAGGCTCAGTTTGTCAAGATCCTCCAGAAAATTGTCCAATAAACTATCAAAAATAAGGGAATCAAACTAATTTCATTTACCTGTCTCCAGCTCTGGGTATTGAGTGTCTGACGGTTGGATGTTAAGAACAGCACAGACATACCTCCATTCATGTTTCCATTGGCTGAAGAAGAAAGTGTTTTCATTTCCTCATAATGAGCTCGCAACAGAAGAAGACACTAGCTTTCAAAAATAATAATAATAATATTGTAGCTGCGATATAAACTGTCTAAACCTTAATGCAGTAGGAAACCAGGCAGGGGAATCTGCACTGGATGTATAATTTTACAGTTTGCTGTTGTTTTTGTCCATCGGCTGCACTTTTTGTTGGGGGAGTCGGTGGTCACCATTATCATCCTATCCAGCACAGGTTTTATGCCAGATATCTTACTGTCACAACCCTCCCATTTATCCAGGCTTGGGACCAACACTCAGAGTTAACCCCTCAGTGGCTGGGTTGGTTCAGGACCCAGGAATCAATCCCAGTCTGTGTTTGTGAGAGCACATCATTACACCAATATGGCACTAGCTATAAATCAATGTGTGAATGCGGTATCCCATGGCGGTATGCCATGCAGTGTGTATTTCCAGGATAGACGCCATATTCCACTGGAACCATGACCACATTAAGTGCTTAATGATAAATGTCTGAATGAATAAGCAGTACAATATGTTTAATAAAAAATAAATGCAATCTATATACAGTAACTATATACAACTAATAATGTTTTTTTTTCCAGTATTATGGTTAAATAACCAATGCTTCAATGCAGCATTATACAAGTTTCTATGTTGCTGTGACATAATGCTAATTTGGCCTCTAGTAACCCCTCTTCAGCCCCTCTTCAGGCTTTTTTCTACACACCACCCACTCTGTGTGTGAATACTGATTGCATTTAATATTTATCATGTGAAATGTGCATGCAGAACCTCCTCTTGACTTGAGATTAGAAGAGCTCCTTTTAAGAGTGTCACAATATATTTGGAAAAAAAAATGACATGCATTCTGTCTCACCATGAAAGACACACACCTTCACCTGTATCTGACTGATCTGCATTGATGGATGTTACAAAGATCTGAGAAAAATAGTAAAATTCAATTGTGTTTAATTGCTATAAAAACTATCTGAGCCATGCCACAGGAGAACACTTTGCATATTTCATGCCAAATTTGAATTCAGTGCAATTACATTGGTGGAATTTGCTAACGTTTATTTAAGTGCAGATATTCAGGTGGAATTTGAGTCTGATTGTAAAAGGAGGAATTGATCCCTCCTAGGGGGGCACGGTGGCTTAGTGGTTAGCACGTTCGCCTCACACCTCCAGGGTTGGGGGTTCGATTCCCGCCTCCGCCTTGTGTGTGTGGAGTTTGCATGTTCTCCCCGTGCCTCGGGGGTTTCCTCCGGGTACTCCGGTTTCCTCCCCGGTCCAAAGACATGCATGGTAGGTTGATTGGCATCTCTGGAAAATTGTCCGTAGTGTGTGATTGCGTGAGTGAATGAGAGTGTGTGTGTGCCCTGTGATGGGTTGGCACTCCGTCCAGGGTGTATCCTGCCTTGATGCCCGATGACGCCTGAGATAGGCACAGGCTCCCCGTGACCCGAGGTAGATCGTATAAGCGGTAGAAAATTAGTGAGAGAGAGAGAGAGTGATCCCTCCTATGATTCAGGCTCCAAGCATTTTTAGGAAACGTCATTTTATCCTCTACTCTTACATTTTGAATTCGTGCAGCATTTGTTTTGCAGTGGTAGAGGCAGGGTTGGAAAATGAGCTTCCTCGCAATAGCAGAACGAGTCTGAGACAAATGTTCGAGCTGGAGGTGTCAGTGGAGCTTGAGAGTTGTTGAGAGGTCAGAAGGAGGGTGAGTTGCCTGGATTGGATCCATTTGTGGTGGTAATTTGGTCCAAAAGGAAAGCCGGGGTCCTTGGCAGCCTTGGATCAGATACATGGACTGACGCTATCAAATTCACAGAGGGAGTCTTTCTGGAAAAAGCAAAACAAGAAACTGACAAACATCTTGGAAATAATGAGCCCATATATGTACCTATATTTACTGGATATATCTCTAGGTGCCCTTGACAAATTCATATCTTCTATGTTAACAAGGAACTGATCTGTAATCACTAGTTCACATACAATCAATAGAGCAACCACAATCTCTAATTCCCATACATCTTTACTCATGCTACATGTCATGAGACATTATTCCAGGAGTGAAATTCAAAAGGTAGGGCATTATTATTTAAAGCAATGTATACTTTAATAACCAAGCCACTGACAGGAGATGGATGGCATTGTTTACACGGAATTGCATCATTCATATTTCAGGGTATGTGTGGGATCAGCCAAAGGCCAAGGAAGATGCACAAATTGAAAGGAGGAAATTGAAAATGCATTCAGACACTTGTTCCCCCTACTATACACTATCCTGTATTATATACTGTATACTGTATTAAATCTGTTGTACTCCAACCTGTTTCTGAGGCAGAAAAATATCTTGTTAGTCCACTAAATAGATGATGTGCTCAGACGGATTTGAAGTAAGTTCTTTCCATAAAATTGGTAAAATTTCCATAAAAATATTCTATTTCTTAACAAAGCCCTAATTAATTCCTGTTAGAAAACTTTGATACAAGTTTTACTCACTCACTCATTTTCTACCGCTTATCCGAACTACCTCAGGTCACGGGGAGCCTGTGCCTATCTCAGGCGTCATCAGGCATCAAGGCAGGATACACCCTGGACGGAGTGCTAACCCATCACAGGGCACACACACACTCTCATTCACTCACGCAATCACACACTACGGACAATTATCCAGAGATGCCAATCAACCTACCATGCATGTCTTTGGACCGGGGGAGGAAACCGGAGTACCCGGAGGAAACCCCCGAGGCACGGGGAGAACATGCAAACTCCACACACACAAGGCGGAGGCGGGAATCGAACCCTGACCCTGGAGGTGTGAGGCGAACATGCTAACCACTAAGCCTGATACAAGTTTTAATAAAAGAAAATTTATACAAGTTTCTAATTACTACACTGAATTATATAGTGAGTATGATCAATTCACAAAGTATTAACGTAAACAAATATGTTGTAAAGTCTCACAAGGACGTTGCTGTTGTTGGGAACTAGAACTATAGTGTTACATTTAGGCAATAAAGCCTGTGTGGTAAAATAGCACTGTAGTCATGTGTCCCCCTAGTGTCAGGGGTTTGAGCTTGTTGTTTGCGCGTTTAACAACGGACATTGTCTCAAAGCAGATTTACAGAACAAGATCCTTGAGAGCAACCAGACTCAAAAGGGAACCTCATCCTCATTTGGGTGACACTGAAAGGTGTGATTATAAATATACATTATAAATTGGGTTAATGTTAACAAATGTATGCATCTGAATTACGCACTATGAATTATGATTTTTTTTCAGTCCATTTGAATTATTTAAATTCAATTCGAATTTTTATTTCATTGTATATAACCGAACAATTAAGGGTTAATGGCCTTGCTCAATGGCTTTACCACAAGGCTTCCACATCCCCCAGATCACCTCCAAATTGCAAATACTTAATTCTAACCTTCAGCACTATGATTCACGTGAAAAGAAAAATACAGGTCTTCCTTGTGGGAGGACAAAAAGCAACACAGCAACACAAAGTATGTAACCACATGACATGGAGATATGAGAGGTAAATTCTCATTAGATACTGACTGCCAAGCCTATACTGTAACCTTATATACACTTTTATTGTTTTCTCCTTGAAAGTACAAAAGACAAGTGTGGATTGAGTTGCCTCACTTTTTGTAACGTCAAAGCTAATAAGCAAGAATTCGATGTGTGTAAGCCGCACATTTCACTGCGACAGTGAATAAAAGTCTTTAAAAGCCTGGAAGAGCAGTGTCATTTTCTGTTCATTTCTACTATTATCCTTGCCACTTCAAATATAGGTTTAAATGTGTGTAGCATGGATTGTCACTTGTGGAGTGTCATCTGTTAACCAAAAACCTCTTTTCCTTGTGCTAAATGAATGCAGCTCAGTCCATTGGTCTGTTGGCATAGCCATCAATAATGGAGCCTAAACTAAATTTATCTGGGGATGAATGAATGTAGGAAAGAATGAATGATCAAAGAAGTGTTTCCTGTTGGGAGGAAATACTTAGACAATTGATAAGCAGTTATAACAGTGCATTTAGTATGTTGATTAATAATGATTGGTGCCAAACGACAGGAAGTAAAAAAAAAAAAAATCTGCTTAGAAGCAGGCTGGTGTTCTTCCTACCAGACTTCATTGCAGAATTTCAAATTCAAAGGGCTGGATGGTGATGGATGGAGAAGAGTATGCGTGATAGATTGAGTGATTGGCAACAAGAGGAAGGACAGCTGAAATTTATTTTTCCTAATTTATGTCTTAACTGGGTACTTGTACTGCTGTCCCCACTGTGGTATAAATTATATAACACTAGCCATCTGTGACCTCTCTGGATCTAGTCGATTGTGTGTGTATGTGTGTGTTTGTGTGTGTGTGTGTGTGTGTGTGAGAGAGAGAGAGAGAGAGAGAGAGAGAGAGAGAGAGAGAGAGAGAAAGCAAACTGCAAATTTATTTGAGCCTGATTTTTGAGGTTGATTGAATGTACCTCATAGTGACCATGTATAATCCATCTGCTAACCTCCCATATTCTGTATCTCTGTCTGTCTGTCTGTCTATCTATTTCGTTGTCTATCTGACTGACTGATTGGATTGTCTGTCTGTCTGTCTCTCTCTCTTTCTCACTCTCACTATTTATCCTTCTCCCATTCTTTTCAAAAATGTAAAAGAACATTTTTTTTTAGTATTCTAAATATCTTTATCTGCATTCAGATTGACCTGAAATGTGCATGGCCAAAAGACTCAAAAACACTTCTTACCTCCACACTCATCAAACACTCTATCAGAACATCGCAGCTTGCTGCAGATAGGGGCTGAGTAGCCTCAGACTGGTCAGAGTGAGGAACGAAAACGAGTACAAACATGTTGACTGTTGGCGTGTAACAAATGATCAAATCCTTATTCAAATCCTGTGGAGTGTCATCTGAAGGCATGCTTCATTATAGATTATGCATGAGGAAAATATGACATGTATAAAGCAGTTAACATGGTTAATATCACAAATTTGCTCACAGTTAAATACAGACAGTTAAATAGAAATACAGTATAGAATCTTGAATATTAAAAAAGAAAATGTACTTTTTTTTATTTTGCTTAATTTACATTTCCTTTCTTTGATTTAAATATTTGAAAAATAAATCTTTTTATTCATTTACTTGAATGAAAATACAATCTCTGATTTTCAATGTGACTTTTACACCCCACAATATATACTGTAGATGGTGATCAACATTAGTTAGCTTTGTCAGTCCGGTCAGTCAGTTTATTCAAGCTGTATTTCAGTATTCTTTGCCTCCTTGGAACATGTGGGTAATTAATTATTTAAGGTGGTGGGCTAGGCATGCTGCATAGATGCATATTACACTCACTTGCTGGCTGGTTGTGCATTTTTCTTTGCATTTGTTCCAAATTTGATATGAAAGGAGAGATTTAGACAAAAAAGAGAGCAAATTAATGCTATTGAGGGTTTTATTTAATCATTCATGACACTCAAATATCGAATTGCATTTTGCAATTCAAAAAAAAATCTAGTAACTAGTTTTTCAGTCTGAAATCATTTATTACAGCACTTTCATTGTGGTTCAGTTTATTTTCAAATATAATTGTGGAAACATCTACTCTGTCGTGGTTTAATTGGGAATTAGCTGTAATCTACCAAAATCAATACAAGTTAGATCTCTTTTTGGAGTTCCAGGCAGAGGTGGGAGTAAGTCACACATGTGCAAGTCACAAGTAAGTCTCAAGTCTTAACCTTCAAGTCTCAAGCAAGTCCGAGTCATTTTTTGTGAGAGTCAAGTCAAGTCAAGTCAAGTCACTGCTTTATGTCAAGCAAGTCAAGTCAAGTCGTAGCTTGAGTCAAGCAAGTCACTGGCAAGTCATACAGATGTTTGATGATTTAACTAAATGTATATATTAAACAAAGTTAAATCTACAGTATTTATGAACTATGAGAGTTTTATTTGCAATAAACTGTTTATAACTAAACCATTCACGAACACCATTCACTTCCATAGTGAAAAAAAGAATACTATGGAAGTGAATGGTGTTCGTGAATGGTTTAGTTATAAACATTCCTTAAAATATCTTCCTCCGTGTTCATCAGAACAAAGAAATTTATACAGGTTTGTACCATCATGAGGGCGAGAAAATTATAAAAGAATTTTTTTTATTTTTGGGTGAACTATCCCTTTAAATTGAATGTGTGCCCGTGTGCATGCTAGACAAGAATATGGCTCTGCTTGCAACTCTGAAGTTTTTTATATTTATATTTATGTTTTTTATATATATGTGCATCCCCATAAACGATCCATACGCTTTTCACTCAAAGCCTAACACTGAAGACCAATTATAAGTGCTACTGCAAAAAAGCTGACATTTCCACATAAACGGTGACCAACCATTTACACTACATGGCGCTTACAAAAAATTTAATTTGATAGAAATTTGTCATTCAAATGTGAGCGATGTGGTCGCATACTGCTGTTATTCTCTTCTCATCTTGCACAAAATCCCGGTACCCGAACTTAATTATTTTTGGTGTAGCGCCTTCCATGTTTCGTCACGACTGTTAAGGTTTATTAGTTAGTGCGCGCGCTCCCTCTGCTTGCCTGCTGCGTCACGTGGTTAGATTACGCTCTTGCGTGCGTTTAAAAACAGATTTAAAAACAAAATAGACAAAAAAGATAAAACAAAAACAAAAAACAAGTTATTTCGAGTCATTTAACTCAAGTCCGAGTCAAGTCTCAAGTCATGAATGTCAAGTCAAAGTCAAGTCGAGTCTTTTTTTAATATTTGTCAAGCAAGTCTCAAGTCTCAAACTTGCGACTTAAGTCCGACTCGAGTCAAGTCATATGACTCGAGTCCCCCATCTCTGGTTCCAGGATCCTCGGTTTAATTTTGAGTTTGGGTTACTGGGTGGAGTTTTGTTATATGTTGTCTATGTGTTAGTGTGGAGTTTCCTTTGGGTTGTCCAGTTATCTCACACCTCCCAAAAAACATGCTAATAAATGGATTGGCTACAATAAATTGCCCTAGTTTTGTGTGTGTGTGTGTGTGTGTGAGAGAGAGAGAGAGAGAGAGAGAGAGAGAGAGAGAGAGAGAGTGTGTGTGTGGTGCCCAGTGATTGTCCTGGCATTCAATACAGAGTTTATTCCTGCCTCACTCTCATTGTTCCCAGGATAGGCTCCAGACCAAACAAACCTCACTGGAATCAAGCAAATATGGAATCTGATCTATGAATGAATGAGGATCATGTGAAAGATATCAAGAGCAGGAGATACAATAATCAACTGTAACTTTAGGAAGAGTAAACTAAAGGCTATAGCCTGAGATCTTGTTGTGGTGAAGGAGTTAATATAGTTCGGGGAACCTCAGGGCTATGTCACCAGGAGCTTAATGCAGACAGTAGGATCACCCTTGGTGAACAGGTACATAAAAGACTAAGTGAACCTCTCTGGATTCAGGTTAACGCAATTCAAACCTAGAGTCAGGCTCATGGGTAGTGTCTGCAGATGAGTGTTTGGTGACAAGGCCACCTACATAAGCAGGTTGGACCAAATGGTGGCCACACCAACTAATCTAGTGGGCTCACCAAAAGGAGTATACAGTAAGTGGGAGGCAGGAGTACATACAGCGTATCTGACTTTAGTACAGCTATCTGACCTTAACATCTTCTTTTACATTCTCAGACCTCAGCCTGTTGACTAACAAAATTTACTAATGGATTATTTGGTGTTTTCTAGAACTACAATTTGGCAGAAACACTTAAACACCTCAATTCATTTTAAGATCTTTTGAACAGTTGCTTTGAACAACAATGTCAGATAAGGCAGCAATAAAGTAAATAGGAATTAAATTAGAAAAGTGCTTTGCAAAAACTGGAGCTATAAATATCTTCATGTACAAAAGTGTATGATTTTTGGACATAAAACAGTTACAATTCAAATATTACTGGTCATAGACACAACCGTACCCATTACAACATCCAGTGAAATGCTTTTTTTTTTTTCTGTCTGGTGACCTAAATATAGAATTCCCATTAAGAACTCACCGGACAAACACATTTGCACACAAGAGAGCAAATGTCACTTGTCATCACTTTCAACTTTGACAGTGAGGTTTATTTGTTGGTTTATTTCTTAATCGAAATATTCGTTTTATTTACATCCTTTTTGAAAATACAAATAAGTGCATTAAAACAAATCTGTGATTTGGTGATAATTTTTGTTTATTTTAGTTTATGCATGTCACTGGCAATAAGTGGTCGGTTTGCCCAGTGTTACACATGTCTTCCATCCTATCTAAATCACCAGTAACAGAAGCTGCACTCTAGCCCTTTCATTCTAATACACTCCCTGACCTTGACTCACTGCCTCATGTGGAAATAGCGATAAAGCAACAAATTGATACTCCATTATACAAGCCTGATTCATCAGCAACCATTTTGCTTCTTATTCTGACCCTGATGTGAATTCATGAATGGTGAATTACTTTAGACAGAAATGGAACAACCGCAGGCCTGAAGATATTATTGAGAAATCACCTCAAAGAGGATAAGGTGATTTGTGTCTGGGACTTTAAAGTCTGCCAAAGGTGAAAGCAACTGAAGGGAAAAAAAAACATTCCTTTTTTTATGCAGAAGAAAGAGTCTATAGTCATCAAGGTTAAAGGGAGTTCAGAAAGATTTTACCAGCAATAATAAACAAGGCATCTTAAAAGGCTGTGGCAGCTGATTCTGAATACTATTGACTAAATGGGTATGGGGTAAAAAAAAATAAGAAGAAGACAAAGAAGAAGAAGAAGAAGAAGAAGAAGAAGAAGAAGAAGAAGAAGAAGAAGAAGAAGAAGAAGAAGAAGAAAGATCTGGCCTACAACATGAAGGGTCACTGTATAGCCCTACTGTCAAGTCTCTCTCTCTCTCTCTCTCTCTCTCTCTCTCTCTCTCTCTCTCTCTCTCTCTCTCTCTCTCCATCTCTCTCTGCCACTCGCTCAACCAGTTACTCTCTGCCCGTTTCCCTTCCTTGCCTTTCTCAGGTTAACCTTTATGACATTTATATGTGTACACCAATTACTTAGAACCCTTGCTTGAGCACTTCATTTAATAGGCTGTGGCTCAAACTGTATGAGTGAAAAACCTTAAAATGCCACTGCTGTATATGTATTAGCAAAGACAGCTTTATTTATGCTGTATACATAAGAACAGGAATATGATTAGGGTTTATTCTTCAGCAGTCTGGAGACCCTTGTTCTGATAATTATGTTGGCAGTGGTTCATGAACCTGTTTATATGTAACTCTATCTGTATCCTGCATGGAAATGTTATCATTTTTGTTCACCCGTGTTTCTGTTTCATTCAAAGCCATTAGCAAATCTTTCATTCTGCCCATAATCACAGTCATGTAAATACGAACACAGCAAATTCACATACAATTCAAAAGGCAAAGCTGTTATCAATGATTTTTGTTTCTCATAGTTAGATATTTTTTGTTATCATTATTAAATGAGTTAACTCTGTCATTTAGATGAGTTACTGTAAATGCTTGTTGCTTATAGATTAATACTGGATAATTATCTTATCATAATTATGAATCAAGGGAAATATATTTTGGTGTAAGAGCCTTACATGAGCTTTTGGTGTTCACACAGACTTCACACTCATAAAATTTGTCAGTTCTTCTGGTAATTTATTAATTCATTCATTCATTCATTCATTCATTCATTCATTCATTCATTCATTCAATGTGATTAAAATGCAAAAAAAACATCTGGGGAACTATTTATGAGGATTTTTTTTTAATTATTGTAGACTTGACTTTTATTAACAGTGTCTGCATTGTTGAGATTTGTACAGTATTGTCTATTTTTAATCAAACTCACCTTGGCTCATCTGGTCAAGTCAAGTAAATAAATAAAAAAAATTTAAATTCATTCATAAACAAACAACTTGTGAGATATTCATAAAAACAACATACAGATCATTCGAAATGCTTGGAATGCCGCAGTGTAATTGTGATTTAAAAATGCATCAGCTTACTATAGCTATAATTAGTATTTTAATTAGTTTTGTTATTAGTATTTTACATCAAACCATAACACTTGTAAGTGCTTTCAGACTATACCATTACAGATTTAATGCTTTATTTGCTCTTACAATAACCTCAGCTCTCCTGGGAAGGTTTTACACTCGATTTTTGGATAATGGTTGTTTGTTTGATTCAGCTACAAGTGGATTATTGTGGTCAGGCAGTAATGGTAAGTGTGTAAGTTTGAGGTACAGTCTGCATTTTCAGCTGAGCGATGGAAAATGTCATATGCAGGCAACTCCATTTCTTCCACTTCAGCCTTAGTAAACCATGCCATCATGGAGCTTCCTTTCTGCACTTTCTGCACATGCAATATAGAACATACAGTATGTTCACTGTTCAGTGCTGCTTTTGTGTAATGTCTTGTATTGTTTGTTTGCACTGTCTTTTGTCCTGCACTGTCTTTTTGTCTTTTGTTTAGCACTGTTTGCACTACTTGCACAGATGCACTTTATGTGACTTGGACTGACTTACTTAAGTCCTTAGCTCAGGAAACGTAGCTGTCTTAGTCTTTGCGTATGTAACACAATGGTCCTGGAGAAACATTGCCTTATTTAACTGTGTACTGCAACAGCTATATATGGTTGAAATGACAATAAAAGCTTCTTAACTTGAGGTACGGGGTGCACGGTGGCTTAGTGGTTAGCATGTTCGCCTCACACCTCCAGGGTCGGGGTTTGATTCCCGCCTCCACCTTGTGTGTGTGGAGTTTGCATGTTCTGGTTGACCTCTGGTTGTAGGTTGATTGGCATCTCTGGAAAATTGTCCGTAGTGTGTGATTGCGTGAGTGAATGAGAGTGTGTGTGTGCCCTGCGATGGGTTGGCACTCCGTCCAGGGTGTATCCTGCCTTGATGCCTGAGATAGGCACAGGCTCCCCATGAGGTAGTTTGGATAAGCGGTAGAAGATGAATGAATGAATGAATGAAATTGAGGTACATTTTCATGTTTGAACATGTTTGGGCCCCTTAGTGCCATTGAAGGGAAATTGTAATGCTACAGTATCCAGACATTCTACACACTTCAGTGCTTCCTGTGACTAAGTACATTGTGGCAACACTTTGTGGAAGGCAAACATATGGGTTAGATGGTCATGTGTTCACATGCATATCACGTCAAGTCAAGAAGCTTTTATTGTCATTTCAGCCATATATAGCTGTTGCAGTACACAGTGAAATGAGACAACTTTTCTCCAAGACAATGGTGTTACATAAAACAAAGACAGAGCTAAGGACTTAGTAAGTTTAGTCCTAGATACATAAAGTTCATCTGTGCAACCTGGTGCAAGCAGTGCAGGACAAGACAAAAAGACAGAAAGACCTAGGACAAAAGACCATATAGTGTTTATTACCAAACTCTCCTGTTGGGAATTACAATATTCAAATCTTTGGACAATTGTTGCTCAGTGATTAAAGCTTTCGGCACTTGGCACCTTGAAGGTTGGTCGGTAAACCCCTGGACCTGCCAAGCTGTCATTATTTGGCATTTGATAAAGGTTTTTAATGCTTAATCCATGCAGGGGCACCATATAATGCCTGACTCCAGCTTTTGAATATCTGCAATATAAAATGAATGTGAATGTATTTAATTTATATATGTGACCATGATGGCTGCTTCGGTTATTGATTTGCTGTTATTAAATTTTATTGTCGTGTATGGCTTGGACTATTCCCTACCTGAACACCAGGGGGACATTCTGGCAGGCTTTGTTTTTGTCTTGTACCATGTGTCTTTGTTTTTGTTTTGTGTTCACCTGTGTTTGTCCCACCCTGTCCTTAATCCGTTACCGCTTCTGCACACCGGTTCCTTATGTCCCAATGATTGTCCTCCCTATATATACCTGTTGTCTTGTGCTTGTGGTTTGCGGTTTGCTGAGTCCTTGTGTTTTTGTGTGTATTGGTCTGTCTTCATGTCTCCTGGTTTCCGATGTGTTCTGTTATTTCAGTTGCATTGTGTTTGTAGTTTTTCTTATTTTTCTTAATAAACCCCTCTTAAAAATTTGGGTCTAATTGAAGACTCTAAGTCAAGGGCTCTGTGAAGACACTACATTCCCTGACAATTCAATAAAAAAGGGTATAATAAAGGGTGTAATACAGGGAAAATACATGATACATGATATGAATACATGATATTTTTTCCAAAGTTTTCCAAAGTAGATGTTGTTCAGATTAAAAATGTTGCCTAATCAGTAAGTTGTTCAAATGCTTACCGTGTATTTGATTCAGACCAGTTTACTAAAGCTTGTCACATTTGATGTAATGACTGTAAATTGAAAGTGAACCAGTGGCTGACATGCTCCATGAAAGAGCAAGAGGACCATGACTGCACAAAAGGGATAAAACAGAAACAAAAAAAACTCTTTGATTAAATTATCATTATTAAAAATTTGAGACAATAAACAGTTATATTAGTTTTCAGTCCAAACAGATGAAATGTGGTAGCCTATTGGTTAAGGTGTTAAGCTACCAATTGGAAGGTTGTGAGTTCGATTCCACTGCTGGTCCCCTGAGCAAGGCTCTTAATGCTCATTTGTATAAAAATGAGATAAAATTTAAGTTGCTCTGGATAAGTGCGTCTGGTAAATGTAATGAAATAACTAATAAATAGTAAAAAACTCAGCAGAGAAACCCATTGTGACCCAAAGACCACATATTGATTATACATACTGAATATTTTCTTTGATATCCAAAAGAAAAGATATTGGCATTTCAATGTAAAACATTTAACAGTATTATGTATTGTATGGTTGTGTACAACCACATAAACACACATATCTTATATATCTGTTTGACTGATCTTCAGTTGCAGTACAATGGAAAGTTCAGTTTATATTTAAGTTTTGATATAAAGTTAATAAAAAGATAAAGTTTTATTAGAACCGTATAATACAGGGCTTCTAAACAGTTATTGTACACTAAAATAAAAGAAAAAGTTGAAAATGTATTATTCCTATGTAAAAAAAAGACTATGAGGAGCAGTAAACTGTAATAAATCTAACAAAAGCAATATGTGTGAGATTTGTTTGATTATTAGTAGTCTCAGGTGCATTTTGTGCAGTTTTATAATAAAGCTTTACTGAACATCTTGGAGAAATTTTTTTGGAGTCTCTGTTTGTCATGCTTAATAAGTTGTCTAAGACCTTTGCACTAAGCTGCATATGTTTTCACATCCCCACATTAGGCATACCTAATTCCTGTTTAGCTTATGTATTTGGGAAATAATGAGGTTGTTATAATGTCATTAGCTTAAAGTTTCCACAGTTTTTGTAAAAAAAAAAGGTTTAACTCTTTGGCAATGTTGTTTGATTCAGCTGATGGAAATGCAATAAGCCGATCAAATCAGCAATAAGATTTCACAAACATCGAGGCAGTCTTTATTCCGTTTTAACTTTAGCACGTTTGTCATGAATATTTTGGACTCTTCTCTGCCAAGCCACCAGAGGGCAACCCGGTGTGTTTGAGCTTAAGTCTTCTTTAGTTTTGTGTCCTTACATGTTTTGTTTTAAGTGTTTATTCATCTTATTTAAATAAGTGCCTTTGTCTAGCTTCTGTTTGAGATCTGTTTGTAACCTATGTGTTTTTTTTGTAGACCCCAGACCTGATCTGTTTTTGGTAGTTCTTTGTGCTGGTGTTTTCGTTTTTTTTTTGTCTTTAATCACAGTTATAAATTTAGTTATTTGTTGTTCACACTGGACATCATGTCACTTTTATATTACTCTGTTGCCATGTATCTGAACGTTCTGTGGTGACGTGAACCTCGTCAGAATCGACACATCCAGTGTGAACATCATAGAATCGGCTCTAGGCGACTTTCTTGCCTACGCTTCTATTTTCTTTACCTAGTTTTCAAACTTTATTCTTCATCGTCTGTTTATAGTGGAGAGAAGAGCTGACTATATGATGCACTTGCAAAAAATAGTTTCAGATGTTCCCTTGCATACACTACAGTGTGCATTCATTTGGACCTATGCCCTGTGTAATCTGTTATTAATTATACAATCATTTGATCACAAATGGGTTCTGGGTGATAGACAGATTAGACAGATAGATTGATGGATTGATGGGTAGATAGATAGAAAGCTAGATAAGCAGGTGGAAATTATGCAATGACACTGTAGATATAACAAAGCTGATAATTTTTTTGAATCTAAAAACCAAATCTACGGTTATTTTTGAAATATTTATCAATATTGTTGATGGAAAGTGTTGACATAATCTTTTTTGTTTTTGTTGTTTTTGTTATTTTACATTAGCACATAAGTTCTACATTCATATTTCAGATGTTGTGATTTTTTTTTTCTTTTGAAAAAAAAAAGTGAAGTGAAGAAAACAATGGCATTCACTTCACATGACATAATTCCTTGCACCAAGCACCTGTCAGTAACAAGGATCTAAAGAGCAATAGATGGTTTTGCAATTAATGTAATCATGGTAGTCATCTGTTGGGAGTTGATAGGGATGCGAGTGTGATCCAGTACATTGATGCACCAAGGAATAATATAATGCAATTATATTGGTCTCAGCTACATTGATCAGCCAGATATTACACTGCACTACTTGTTTTTTAATTGTTATGCACACACCATATGCACGCTGATGGGCAATCCTTTTACTAAGCTCAAAAGTTCCCCCACTACTCAGGTTGCGCAGGTTGCCAGCTGGAAGAGGGCGATGGCAATCTGCTCTCCGTGACCAATGAATTGGCACAGCATCTCAAACGTGAGCTGTGACATTCTAAAATATCGAAGCCAAAGACTTTCTTTGAAGTGTCTCTTCACAGCTAGGTCCCAGAACACCCTATTGTGCTGTGTCTTCCATACCCATGGGCTTTGTCGCATAAGGGCAGTTACTTGGGGCCCTATCAGATAAGCAACTGCTTGGTTCTGCTCTGGGTTGCTCTGATTTTTGTGAAATTAAAATTACAGTAAGCTGTTTGGTTTTAATTCATTTTCTCTCTCTATTATAAATAAAGGTGTGAGGATATGTGGGACACAAAAGGTACATACGATTTGTATTCAATACAACAAAACTTTGTTAATGATGATGCCTTCATGCTCTCAATTTTGTCAGTAAAAGGCCAATTGGATGAAAACAGACAAGAGATTTCACTTTTTTCACTCTGTCAACAGAGCAGCACAAAAAGTGGTTGAAGACTTGGCTATTATGGGGATTTCAACATCCATCATGGAATAGAAAAAAAATATGTATCCTTTCCTCCAGAAATGTTTACCTTCCCTCTGTTGCCCTTGTCATGAAATGAGGGCATTGTGTAGAAAACCACATGTCTGTGTGTAAATAGTTCTCTGGCTTTCACTTGATGTGATTAGGCACTTGAAGTTTTACACCAAAGTTCATGACACCGTAATGCAATTTTCAGGTCAGTGTCTGTGTTGTAGATGTCCACACATCTGGTGCAGTTACACTGTTGATTATTAGAGTAGTGTTAGTTGTATTCAGCATATCAGTGCAGCCCGGGTTCAGTAAATTTGATTTTAACCAATAGACTGCTAGGCCCAGATAAAATATTCCAGTTACTGAGAAAATGCAGTTTAATTAGATGAAATGAATCTCACTGAGAATTCGGAGAAGATTTTATTGTCATTTCAGCCATATACAGTACAGCCGACACAGTACACAGTGAATTGAAACAATGTTCCTTCAGGACCCTGGTGCTATATAAAACACAAAGCTACAAAAAACTACATAGAGCCAAATACACTACACAGTACTACCTAAAGTGCGCGTGTGCAATTGTGTACACAATATAATATTGTTCACAGTGCAGCAGCAACAGTACACAGTTCTGTAGTGAGTAAAGTGTGTATCTGTTAGTGTCAGTCCAGTCTAATGGCTTGGGGAAGATACAGTTACACAGTCTGGTTGTGAGGGCCTGAATGCTTCAGTACAGTACCTTTTTCCAGACAGAGGAAGGGTGGAGAGTTTGTATGAGGAGTACATGGGATCATCTACATCCATGCTTCTGACTATGCAGATGCAGCACAATGAAGTGGTTGCTAAGTTGTTAAGGTGTTGGACTAGTAATTGGAAAGTTTGAATTCCAGGTTCTTAACCCTCAATTGCTCTCCAGTAGCTCCTTGAATTTCCCCCGGGATCAATAAAGTATCTATCTATCTTCTCGTCTTCTCACTATCAGCTGCATGGTCTTGCATTCTGAGATGAGACATTTTCTAAACCAGGCTTCTGCTCAGGATGGTCTCAATAGTCGTTGTCTAGAATGTGGGATGTGGGAGATGGGCTTTCTTCAGCCTCAACACAAAGTACAGATGCTGCTTGGCTTTCTTGGTGATGGAACTGGAAGTGAGGTTCTTCACCAGGGGAAGACCAAGGAATGATCTCCACAGAGGATCTGCTGATGTGCAGTGGGAAGTAAAAGAATGAAAATAATAACCAAAAATAGAGGTGTGAAGTGCTATTAAGGGAATTCCAAACATTTAGCTTGGAGCTTGGAATCAGTGACTGTAGTACTGGTTTAAACAGGAATGTTTGGAAGTGTTTTGTTTTTTATTTTTTTACTAAGACCTTTGCACAGTGATATATGTTTTTACAAGGGTAAGTTATTTGCTCAAGTTTTTTCAGATTTTGTTGTTCTCTTTAAAGGGTGTATTCAGAGTTGGCAATTTAAGTCAGCACCTTTACCAAAGGCCGAAAAAAAAAAGAAATTTGCCCATGTTGAGCAATAAATTTATTTGCCATTTTACTCTCTACAATGTTGAATAGACACTCAGGGCTTTAAGAATTTGTTAGCTAGCCTAATAATGGGCAAAATGTTCAGAAACGTTTATTTTTCTTCAAAGTAAATCATGATAGAAAACCTTATTCCGCTCTCTGAGATGCCCCAAGTGCTTGTACTTGAGCCTCTAAAATTTGAAGCTGTTATCTTTAAACCACTGCAATTCTATGTAAAATTATTATAAAACATCTCATACTTGAAGCCAACAGTGTTCTGCAAATGATCCAAAATGCAGCTGCCCGGCTTGTTTTCAACCTGCCAAAGTTCTCGCATACCACCCCGCTGCTGCGATCCCTCCACTGGCTTCCAGTAGCTGCACGCATCAGATTCAAAACACTGATGCTGGCCTACAAAGCCAAAAATGGACCAGCTCCCTCTTACCTCAAAGCCCTCATCACTCCTCACTGCACCCCGCACCCTCCGATCTACCAGCACTGCTCGACTGGTTCCACCATCTCTCAGGGTAAGAGGCAAGTATACTACAAGACTCTTCTCTGTACTGGCACCAAGGTGGTGGAACGAACTTCCCCTAGAGGTCCGGACAGCTGAGTCACTGGCCATTTTCAAGCGGCGGTTGAAGACCTACTTATTCAGGAAACACTTCAACTAGCACTTCTTTCCTTATCTTTTACATTTAAAAAAAAAAAAAACACACCTTTTGACACTTTGTAACTTTGAACAAATGTTTTAAACTCATGGTATCTTAAGTATGTAACTTAGTGAGCCAGCATTAATGTATTCAATGTTAGAGATTTAAGCACTTATGTACGTCGCTCTGGATAAGGGCGTCTGCCAAATGCTGTAAATGTAAATGTAAATGTAAATGTAAATGTTCTTGCTCATTTTGTATGAAAGTTTCGGCAATAAAATAATTTATTTGTTTGTCTGATAAGTTTGGGAGAGTCCGACAGCATGTAACGCCTGTATACCTGTAAAAAGGGTTAAACATATAACAGTAATTCGAATAAGTTTCAATTGTGCTGAATGTATAAGTCAAATTACAATAAACACTTACTTCAACTGTAAATATCGGTCCTTAGTATTGTACAAAAATTCTAAATGTTAATGAAGTATAGCTACTTTATGAACCAAAACTAGTAAATTAAAAAAAAAAAACCACTTCAAATGAACTCTTAGATATATTTAGGTAATTTATTGCAGTGAATATTAAAATATCTAAGCCTGGTGGTTGTAGAGGACTTTTACCTGATGAGAGACAGGGACAACAGATATAACACCTAAAAGGTTTTTTAGCATCATAGAGCAAACCGTTGCTCTGTCTCTTTTCATTCAAAGATGTGATGCATTTCCATTAAAGCCTTTTTCAGACAGATATTCATAAAGGTTTTTTTTTTTAATGCTCAATGCGAATGTTTACTACTCAAACTTCAAAGTGCAGATTTTTTCTTCACCATTTAGTTCACTAATTAATTCCCACTAACAAGTTTGTAAATACATGCTGTGCTGAATGAATCATTTCAAAAAATTAATTTGCTTTCCCAAATGTTTTAGCTTGAGATATTTTTTTCTCCCTTGCTCTGTCTGTTTGGGGGATTTTTCTTTTTTACTCTGTCTTCTTTTCCTTTTGTCTGCTGTTTGCATGTGTGCATGTGTTAGAGAATGTACGTGTAAGCTATAAGCAATTCATAGGAGTTTCTGTGATGCATTATCTTTCAAGAGACGAGTGTTCATGCAAAACACGAGCAGCAATAACCGCTTAAGAGAATTCAGGGTATTTATTTATCTTCTGTGTGAATAGCAAATGGAAAAGAAAGTACAAGGTGAATGTTCCATGCAGGGTTTCATGCATTCCATGCAGAATGTTCCAGAGCAAACAACACATTTTACTCTGTATCCTTTGTCTCTCTCGTCTCCTCTAGTTCTTTTCTTTCGCTCTGGTTGCTGTTGCCAGTGTTCCAGAGATTTATGGGTCTAATTTTATCACTCTACCAAGTTCTTGAAATAAATATCAAAATGAACATCCTTTTCATCTCCATCTACAAAGGCTGTACATCCCCCCATTGATTTTATTAGGGTTCAAGCGCGAAGCGCTGGAAACCTATTGTTTTTGTTAGGATTATTATTATTTTTATTATTATTATTATTATTATTATTATTCCGCCCTAGAAACGGTCGTGCAGCCCAAACCGTAAGGCCTAGAGAGCTCAAACTTGGTCAGATGGTAGTACTGGTCACAGTTACTCAGGGCCAAAATCTCAGCGGAATCGGACAATCTGGGGCGCTTCAGCGCCCCAAAACACGTTTGTGCCCATAGGTCCAAAAACCCAATTTTGTGCTGACTCGTAAGGCAAAGTCTCAGAATCAGAATCAGAATCAGAATCAGAATGGTCTTTATTGCCAAGTATGTTTTCATACTTCGTTTTGCTTCGCACGAGGATTGTAGACTCACCGATATGACTTTGTTTATTTGTCACTTTGTGTATGTGAAAATCCTTTAAGGCCTTAAACTCCCTAAAGGCCTTAAACGCTTGAACCCGGGAAATGCTGCTTGCAGCTTTAATTATTATTATTATTATTATTATTATTAGTAGTAGTAGTAGTAGTAGTAGTAGTAGTAGTATACACATGCCTGTTTTGTACTTCTTTTATTGTTTTAACTTCATTTTACTATTTCAACTTTAATATCTCACCTGTTCAATAGAATAGTAGGGTAAGTAGGTCATTATTTCCAAGCAGCAGGGACTAGAGGGAGTACCTCAAAGCAGGATTGTAGGGTTATACCACATTAATGTTGGGTAGATCACTGTGGCATCTTACTCTACTCAGTGTACCCGCTCTGGGGGAGGTTACGTTTTTATCCTTCTTTTTAAGACGACAAAGCCTTTAATTATTGCCACATATACATTACAGCAGAATAATTTTATTTACATATCCCAGATTTGGACTTTAGGGTCAGAGAGGGCACTGCTTAGGGACCTAACAGTGGCACTTTGGTGGTGCTGGGGCTTGAATCCCAAATTACCAATCAACAACTTTAAACAAGTGCCTTAAACACTTAAACCAGCACTGCTCCATTTATTTGAAGCTAACCACAATGTTTATAAGTGTTTATGAAGCTCTTCTCCTTTCCAGTCAGATAGTCAGGTATTATAATTGTGCCACCTTTCCTCAAGGATCCAATGGAGTTTGGTGTTAATGTTATGACAGGCTCTCTAGAGTTTTCAGGAAGTGGTAGCATCTGTTAGAGACATATGTTTATGAATCTGTTATATGGTTTTATATATCTGTATTGGAGCTTACTAGGATTTCCCAGATTAACTGCTGCATTAGAATACACAGAAATCATTATTAGAGCTTTCCTCTAGGAAGGAAGTCAGTGGATATCATTAATGTTCAGATCGTCTATTTAATTGTAGTAATTGTCTAGTAGTAACTGGACATTAACAGAACATGAATTTAGAACTGCTGATAACCTTTTTCCCTGCATACATCACCTGTGGTTAGTCCCATATTACTAGCATAAAAGGGAAATGGCTTGGTTTGTTGCTTGGAGATATGATTTACAGCAACAAGTACCATTTGACTCTATATTCAAAGCCACAGCCTGCACCCAAGGGTCAATTATGTGGTTCGTGCAAAAACAAGGGGTTGGATAGAAATAACCCATGGGATTCTTAAGTCACAATTCAGTTGTTTAAGACTGGCAAGTGTCGACTCTGCCAAGACACATGCCATAAAACAGTGCTGCATGGTTGATCCATGATTAGGAAGGCGATTAGGAAGCGTTAACCAATCAGAGGACAGGGTTGTGAGAAAGGCCACTGCAAAACAGTTCAGTGACAGTCAAATTAGTGGACACAATCTATATTTAACCATAAATTCAGTGATTTGTCTTTGCACAGTAAAAGAGAGAAGGCTACACTATTACGGATACACTGGAATTATGTGAGAAGTACATTAAAGCCATGTCAACATGGCAACGCTCTATTATTTACAATACTCCAGCTGTTCAACGTATAGTTAATTATAGTTCATTATTTTGCAGTAGTTTATAGTACATGTCTGTTAATAGATTCCTAGGGTCCTTTTGCATAGCATGTCTAATAGGGACCCTTTGAAAAGTAAAGCTGGTACCCTGTCTGATTAAGCAGAAAATGTAAATACTAGAAAGACCTTGGATTTTTTCACACTTTTGCTCCACCAGTTTTGAGAATCTATACTGTCTTCAAAATGACCTTCTATCAATGGATTGAATGCACCTTGTATGAAATGCTGGCAAATTCTTCAGCCAGTGTTTAAACTGGAAGTGGAGGCTGACTGCATTTTGTTTTTTTCATTCTTTCTCCTATTAGCTATAAAAAAGAAAAGAGTAATGATGTAATCTTTTAGACAAGTAAAGTAGCCACACATGTATTATATTTTTGGATTTGTATTTTTTTTTCTGGGACCAGGAACAACTAATGCCATTGTGAGTGCAGTGGAAATTTGGATTATTATTTACATCCTGTCTGCATGAATTTAAATTAAATTGTGTTTTACAATTTAGTGCCATGTCAATGCTGGAATCAACAATTAAATAGGGCAATAATACCACGCAGCCTGCAAAGATGGTCGTCAAGGACTCCCAGGAAGCACACACACACACACACACACACACACACACACACAGCTAATTACTGATCATCATCGCTTGGACTCCACAGCCAGAGTATTTAAGGACTCTTATTCCACTCGCTCAATGTTGTGTACACACGGTTTTTGTTTTAGTTGTTATGGAGCGATTTTTACTGTTCATCATATCATTCTTTCTTTCTTTTTTTTAATCCTGTTCTGGTTTTCTCATTTCCTGAACTTCCTGCATTCCCCATTTTCTCATTCTCCCACTTTTACACATTTCCTGACCATTTCCTCTGTGGGTAAGCATTATAAATAAACCTGTTGTGGTAGCAGTCACAGTATTGCCTATTTGCTGTTATTGCATATTTTACTCCTTTAAAATAATCCATTGTAATGGTTTGTTTTTCTGCTGTATACTGTACAGCATTTAACCAATTTAACTTCAGCTTTCCCAACCACCATTTGAGACATAATCAGCAAAGCCTGACTTAAGTTAATGATTTAACTTAACAACCCACATTGTAATGCCAGTTGTTGAATAAATTCAAATTCAAATGTTATACCTAATCATTACAGATTGTGAAAGTTTGGTTAAATGAACCCAGTTACCATACTGCACAACCACTCACTCACTCATTTTCTACCGCTTATCCGAACTACCTCGGGTCACGGGGAGCCTGTGCCTATCTCAGGCGTCATCGGGCATCAAGGCAGGATACACCCTGGACGGAGTGCCAACCCATCGCAGGGCACACACACACATTCTCATTCACTCACGCAATCACACACTACGGACAATTTTCCAGAGATGCCAGTCAACCTATCATGCATGTCTTTGGACCGGGGGAGGAAACCGGAGTACCCGGAGGAAACCCCCGAGGCACGGGGAGAACATGCAAACTCCACACACACAAGGCGGAGGCGGGAATCGAAACCCCAACCCTGGAGCTGTGAGGCGAACGTTCTAACCACTAAGCCACCGTGCCCCCACTGCACAACCAGTGGAAATTAATTTAGAAACAAGAAACTCTTATACATACTAACTCCATGTTAAACATAAGACAATGATACCAGTTGTTGAATCATTCCCAATTTGAGAAAGTTTACAATACTACAAGGCTACAATACTGAATAACAAGTGGGAATTCATTTCTTAACAACATAGGAAAGACATGGCATAACAAGATCCACTTTTTTTACCACATTAACAATAGCACAGGAAACATTAGGATTTGTATTTTAAACTGTAGATATGTACTGTAGATGTCTTAATCTTACCATTTTCAACCAATATTATAGTCATACACAACTTCTGATATAGCATCAAATATTCCAAAGACCTGTTAGTAAAATATAATACTGTTCTCACAATTAACTGTACTTAAATAAATAAATAAATAAATAAATAAATAAATCAGGGTAATATAAGCAAATAAATAAATAAATCAGGGTAATATAAAGATTAGATGGTTTATTATTGCCACCTTCGTCATGTATGTGGAGTTTGCATGTTCTCCCCAGGTTTCCTATAGGTACTATATTTTCCTTCCACAGTCCAAGGACACGTGTTGAAGGCTGAACGGTGCGTCTAAATTGTCTAAAGTGTATGAATGGTTGTGTGAGTGTGTGTGCAATTGTACTCTGTAATATCCTGACATCCTGTCCAGGATGAACCCTGCCTTGTGCCCCGAGTCTCCTTGGATGTGCTTTCCAGGTTCCCCCTGACCCAGTAGGATAAGTGTAGTGTAGAGAATGGATGGATGGATTGATGGATGGATGGTTTATCACAAGCACATGAATGAACATGTAACCAATTAAGCAGTTAATGAAGTATTTGTTAAGTCATTGATATTTCATTCAATAGGTTTCTCATGCCATTGACATGGTATAAAATTTTCATTGACCTGATTTGACCTAACCTGGAATTTAGTACAATTTCAAATAAGTAATATAATAAAAATACACTGAAAAGCATACAAAACACTGCTTAAAGGTGAAAAAGTCAAGACTCAATAAAACATAATGCACTTAATTAAAATAGTTTATATTACTATAAACTTTAATAAGTAAAGTAAATAATATTACTTTAATAATTAACATAATTATGCTTATTAATGTAATTAGACAAAGTTAGCGTGGCACGATCACATATCTGTTATATATATATATATATATATATATATATATATATATATATATAACATGTTTCTATATATATATAGTTTCTTTAGCATGCATATTATAAATTCTCCTTGCTCTAACTGGAGAATTATAGTATACATTGGACCAAAATGAATTTCACACTATAATCAACAATAATTTTATTCATGTAAGAATGTACAGAATAATTTTCAGATCCTCATTTGAGAGCAGGCATAAAACAGAATGAATATATGAAGGTGTAGCATTCATTATTTGACAAGACTGTATTTAGGCTTAATAAGACTTTTTAGGTTGTAACGGTTAAGAAATATTTTCTAATTCCAGTATACGTGATAAGATGGGGATCTCAGGAGGCACTAACGCATGTGCATTTTTAGACCGATTTTGAGTGTAACAGAGCCCTAAAATACACATACTGTACAAAGGATTAGGAACACCTTACCTTTAGTCTGTTGTTTAAGCATTGTGTGGCAGCAGTGCAATTCATACAATCATGCAGATTGTAGCCAGCACTTTGGGTAATGTTTTCCCAACCATCAGTATATGGAAAAAAATTATCTTAGTGATTTTAACAATGCCATGATTAAAGTTGCCAGATTGAGTATACATTTTATTATTTCTATATAATATATATTTCTGACCTCCTTGGAAAATTCTTCAAAAAGTTTTAACTCAGAATGGTGTAGAAAAATCCATCCAGTAAATAGAAGCTCTGCGGACAGAAACGCCTTGATGATGTGAAAGGTTAATGTAGAATGTTCAGACTGTTATTAGCTGACATACAATAACTCAGATAATCGCTCCATACAATTGTGATGATTAGAAAAGTATCCCAGAATGCACAACAGGTCAAAACATGAGGTTAAAAGAAATTGGTGCCTACAACATGATTCCACAGACCCAACCTTTCTTGTGTCAACAGTCCAAGCTACTGAAGGTGGTGTAAAGGTGTGGGGAATATTTTCCTGGCACACTATGGTGCTGTTAATATAAATCAGCCACAGTTTACCAAAACGGATTTCATGAACATCACCTTGAGTTCAGTGTTCTTCAGTGGCCTTCCCAGTCCCCAACTCTCAGTCCATTAGAACACCATTGGGATGTGATGGGGAAATTCCCAGCATAAAAGTTCACCTGTAAACATCTGCAGAAATCGCATGATGCAGTCATGTCCACAAGGACCAGAATCTCATGAGAATATTTCCATGTGGATTCTATGCCATTAAGAATTAAAGGTGTATTGTGAGCCATTCCCAGTAATAGTAAAACTTTTGTAATAATGTGTTCAGTGAGTGAATATATTCTTCTGAAGGGCTTCAGGTTTTTGTAATTCCTGCAAATGTTTGCTAATTTGTTCAAAATAATCTGAGTAATGACTGTTTGTATAAATCTTTTTATAAGTCTTTTAAATCATTTTGTCTGACAGTCTGACTGTAGTTGATATCATTTCCGATTGCTTTAACGACTCATGAAAGTTAAAAGTTAAATTTAGCATTTCAATGTTTTCTCACATTATACCAATCAGGAGATGATTAAAATAACTGCTTTTTTCAGGAATTACTACTAAAAAAATACTGCAGAGAGGAAACAGAATGAGATAAGAATGAATGGGATCTAGGACTTTATGATACTAAGGTCGTGAACCTTATGATACACATACATGGGAGGGCTTCTTGTTCTAATTTTGAAGGGCACACTACTGTAACTCAAAATAGTGGTCAATCTTTCTGTCTTGGTTGTGTCTCTCTGATGGGCATGACATTAGCAGAAACTCAGCACATAGTTCAAATGCAATTTTTTTTTTTTTTTTTTTTTTTTATCTTTAAAGACCTGCATGAATAACCGTAGTCAAGGTTAATCCACCATCAGTGTAGGAGTAGAAGCTTATTTTATTTGATTAGAAAGGTACACTGACTGAGTGTAAAAGCTCACAGTAGTGGCAGTGTAATTTGATTGACCTGTTGAAGTGATATAGACAGCAAACCAAGTTCAGGAGCAAAGTCTCTCTCTCTCTCTCTCTCTCTCTCTCTCTCTCTCTCTCTCTCTCTTAACTTAGTGCCATAGCATTGATTGCATGCTAGAATTTGATTATTGATTTCTCATTAATAAGACAATAAATATCTGTGAAAAACTGTGAATGAGAAAAGCTTATGGTATTGTTTTTAATCTTACCATTATCCCTTACATTTGTCAGAAATCAGCATGGTATACAACTGCTAAATTCAGGAATCATGAAAATAAAGCACCAAAGGAAAAAAAAAAGAGTGAGAAATCTAGACATACATCGAAAGTACTTTAAGGTTTCTATTAAGGTTTAAACTTTGACTTTATGACACTAGAACATCCTTCATTCAGCACTGAAAAATTCCACTACACTCCCATCGCCCCAGTAAACCCCAACCCCAACTGCTATACCAACCAACCCCAACCCCAACTGAAGAACTGCTATATATTCCTATGTCTTTCTTTTGGAAAAGGTGTATAGCAAGCTTTTGTAAACCATAATGGAAATGACCAGGTTAGAGTTTTCACAAAGCCAAAAGTCCTCGAGATTAAATCAAACGACAAGAACCTATTCAAGCTCACTGCATAACTTTTGGTGGAGAAAATGCCACTCTGTATCAGACTGAGATAGACTTAGTGAATGCTTGTGTTCAGAATGCATTAGAGCTTGAGTTAGGAGGACTGGTGGGAACTGAGATAGCCATTCTAGGAGTTCCTGGAGGATTGGGCATGTGTGACACTGGATGAATGTCAATATTTGCACAATATTTAAACTCCAGCACTTGCATTTAAATTAGAAAGCAAATGAGGTATAAAAAAATAAATAAATAAATTTTTAAGGGGCCTGAGATAGGCACATGCTCCCTGTGACCCGAGGTTGTTCAGATAAGCGGTAGAAAATGAATGAATGAATGGATCATGTCATACATATATACGATATACAAATTAATATTTAAATCCAGGTTATATAGATGCTTAGGTTGAGTTTTTGCCCTCCCCATTCAGATTATGCAAAAGTTTACAGATTTAACAATCAAGGTTTTGCAGCAAACTCTAGACCACTGCCTTTAAACAAAAGCACAAGTATTTAACACAGAAAAAAAATTACGATATAGAAAATGCTAAACATTTACAGTACTTACAAATATAAGATGTAACAATTTAAAAATTAAAAATCTAGTCTAATAGGATGATATATGAATGAGAATATAGCTTGAAATGGTTTGAATGGTCAATGCTTTAAAATAAGCATAGTGATAATTGGGTATAATAATGACATGACATGATAAATACATTAATCACTGAAATCTTGGTTTAATTCAATAGGATGGCTTCTAACCTTGCAGTATCTTATAACTTATTATCCTATTTATTTATTTTTTTTCCGACACATTCAGTTAATTGTGTGCAAATGTGATGTTGCCACAAGAGACTATATCATGCTTTTAGTTTAATAATGCAAATAATTGTGTTCTTCTGTAGATAACACATGTCCGTGGTT
Organism: Tachysurus vachellii; assembly: GCF_030014155.1. NCBI lineage: Eukaryota > Metazoa > Chordata > Actinopteri > Siluriformes > Bagridae > Tachysurus > Tachysurus vachellii. Next base: position 6,943,648 of record NC_083484.1, on the reverse strand, counting down.
TGAGCTACAACCTTACTGAACATTTTTTTTTAACAGTCCTTGAAATAAGCCATGACTAAGAGGAACACAATCTCCCTTCGTCTGGAAACAAAACTTACCACTGACTTACCGATAAATGACGGTGACATTTATTAACGTATAATGTTACATTTCTATCTTAAATGTTGGCCTAAAATGTCATACCACGGAATGTATTTACATTCTGAATGATCAATCTGAATATGATACTGTACATTGTGATTACTTCAAGCTTAATACTGATCCACAGTCTGATATTGCACAAGAAAAATGCATTGAACTGTGCATAAATGAAACAATTTAAACTTAGGTAATCTCCATGCTTGTATAACTTTGCCATAACAGACCAAAGTCTGTAGTTATGTCTGAATACCAGTGTGTGCAATTTCCAGTGTTGTAATGTAACGGAGTACAAATACTTCGTTACTGTACTTAAGTAGAAATTTCACGCATCTGTAATTTATTTCGCTATTTAAATTTATGTCAACTTTCACTTTTACTCCATTACATTTCCTAGATAAAATGTACACTTTTACTTTGATATATTTCCACTAAGCATCTTCGTTACTCGTTACTACAAAATAAAATCAGAAGATATATGTGCGACTGCAATAAGGGAGGAAAGCCGCAAAGACGGCAACCAAAAGCAGTGAAATTTCAGTATTCTTATTACCAGAGTTGTAGCACAAACAAAATATTAATGCAAACAATCCATTCAATACTAAATAAAAATAACATTTATTGATTTGGTCTTTGTCTTGTGAATATTTTTTATTAATGACTGCATTCATTGGACACACTGTATGTAGAGAATGCACACATACATGAACTGATATGATGCAAGACTGGCATCATTACATCATACATAAAATTTTGGTGTCCACTTTTGCCATTTTAAATAATACCATAACTTTTGGCTTACTATGTAGTCATATAATATATAATATAAAACTCTTTTTTAAAACTCTTTTTTGGCTTACTATGTAGTCATATAATATATAATATAAAACTCTGTTTTAAATTCTCACTGAGGGCTAAAACCCCCTAAAGATGAAACCCTAGAACCGCCCCTGCTCTTATGCCTACCGAAATTCACTGAAATTTTACTTTTTACTTTTACTTCAAATACTTAAGTGCATTAAATATCAGAAAATTACTTTTGATACTTAAGTACAGTAAATATCAGAAACTTTAAGACTTTTACTTGAGTAATATTCTAAAAGGTAACTTTCACTTCTACCAAAGTCTTTTTCTAGTACGGTACTTGTACCTTTACTCAAGTATTGCTTTCAAATACTTTATACAACACTGGCAATTTCCATATTAAAACAACACTAGGCGCATTAACACTGGTTGTGGCCCATGGAGCTGTGTGAAACAGCCTGTGACATGGGATGTCATCATGCTGGGAGTCAGTAAGCTTGTTTCAAAGGACAAATGTAACATAGGAGCTGAAAGCTCAGTTAGTTAGTGGCATTAAAATATGAGGTAATTAAACTGTTTAACAAAAAAGCTGCAAATCGATAAGCTGAGATTCTTGCTCTGTTTAGTCAATCATATAAATGCATGAGCTAGAAAAAGTGTTTTGCAGTGATATCCTTAGTGTGTTAATGTGTGAAATTCACATAAATGTGGCTTTTAAGCAGATTATATAAAAAACAAAAACAAAAAAACATGTCATAGGAACTTTAGTACTACAGTGACCGAATACTTGTGAATACCTTCCACAGCACAATAAATAAATAAAAATAGAAAAAAGAATAAGCAGGTAATAAATCATATAAAATCAGATATAATATGATTTACTGACTTGTCTCTTTTGTCTCTTTTATGTCAGGTCAGTGTATTATGTTTTTGTAAAGCTGTCATCACACAGTTGATTATTTGGGAAGATGTAAAAAAAAGGAATATGAGGTGCCTGTGAAACGCTGAATACAAGAACATACAGTTGTTCTTGTATGAAAGGTTCTGCCTTTATGAAAATTTTTTTTATAAATAGTTGTTTTTTTTTTTTCTTAGCTAATGTGTTGTAGAAATAATTTTCTACCGTAACAAAGCTTTTTATCTTGTCGGAATCTCTCAAGGTTTTTCCTCGTTCACAGTGACAGCTTGCTTTGTCATGTTTTCAAACATTTATATGTAAATCTAACCAGTGAACTTCAAATATAAAATATGAAATGAAAATTCTTTGAAGTCGTATGCTGCCTACCAAACAGCCCAGACTTTATGCCATCTAAATATTTGCCTTTCTAAGCAGTCTCAATCCATAAAGTGTGTTCTGGTGTGCTGTAATAGGAAAATAATCAATAGTAGGGTAGTGAGATGCCACCCAAAGCTGTTTATTTCCCTATAACAGTGTGCCCTACGTTGTTTTCTTTATGGCGTATCACATCAGTTTAACAATCATAATGGTTTATCACGGATCTTCGACAATGAAACTGAAACAGAACCAAACATCTAGTTTAACACCACAATCATTTTTTAGTATAGTGTAGAGCTCCTTTTGCAGCCAACACAGCATCGGTTTGTCTTGGGAATGACAAATCCAAGTCTGGCACAGTGGCCAGAGGGATTTTGATCCATTCTTCTTGCAGAACAGTGGCCAGATTATAATGGAGGGAAACATTTCCAGATTTGCTTTTCCAAAACAATCCAAAATGGCTCAGTATAATTCAGACCTAGTGACTGTGCAGTACAATGATAGATTTCCAACCTCACTTTCATGTTCATTAAAACACTCATTAAAGTCACCAGTCTTGCTGTGTGCATTGGTGAATTATTATCCTGATACATGGCACCACCTTTAGTGTACAATGTTTTAATCCCTGGGTGCAAACGGTCCTCCAGAATGGTTTGGTAGTCCTTAACAATAGCGCTCCCATCTAGCACAAATAGTGGGCTTAGGAAATGATATTGCAACTCAAACCATCACTTATCCACCACCGTGCTTTGCCACCATATGTCTACTGGATGTGGCAAAGACAGTGAAGGTGGACTCATCTGGGAACAATAAATGCTTTACATTGTTCACAGACCAAGATTTTCGCTGCTGCCACCATTGAACCATTTCACCCTTCACACACATACTTCTCTATAGAATGTGAAATCATTAAAGATTGGGAACTAAGCCATGCACATTTAGGCGTGAATCCTCCAACACTATATTGGCCAGTATTTCAGTTTCATTGTGTAATTATATTTGTTTGAAATTACATTATCGTGGAATGTTAGTGACACAAGCTAGTGCCTGTTATCACCAGCATTGTGCTACTGTAGTTACTAGTTACTTCATTCAAAAAGAAAACTCAATTACTTTGTTGATTACTTACACCAAAAAGTATGCGTTACTTACGTTACTTTTGTAAAGAATGTTCTTTAATGTTTCCATTAATGCCCTTTTATGCGTTATGGTCTATACAAACACAAAACTGTTTGTTGATCTGTCCCTGGCTAACAGTCCGGTTAAAATCTTGTCGCTGTTGTTTGGCTGGAGAGGCTTGACTCACTTCGAGTGTGTCCACCGACACCGGGTTAGCTTCTAGCTTTGCTGAGGCATGTAGTTTCTGGAGGTGCTTTGACAGATTGGAGTTGCTGTTTATCGCAGTAGATAGGACCTTCGAACCAGAAAGACACAGCTTACATTTGACTAAAAGGTTTTTGTCTTTATGCTCAACTAAAGTGAGATAATGAGCGTATTTCCACTATCGCCTTGACTCGCCATTACTGCCGCACATACTTGAATAAACGGAAACATGCCCTGTGATTTAATTCGGACCTATCTGAAGCATTCAAATGCTCAGAATGTGGTATAATTAGTGTGGTACAATATATTAAGTATAATAGCAAAGTTGAAAATAATTATACTTTTATACAATTATGTTATACAACAATTGTATAGGCTACAGTTAAGATTTATTAGAGAACACAACATCTGTAAACTAGTTCTGTATAAAAATGTAATATATCAAACACATTTAAGTGGCAGGGTTTAGTGTATATAAAAAAATATTAAACATATTTATTACACATAATCTGCAATTTGTATGTAGTTATGCTCCATGTGTGTTTTTTACGGGTGTGAGGAAAATGTGCATTTTTTTTTTAGGTCAGTTTCAAATTAAGGACAAGTGCCACACACAGACACACAACACACATGGCAATGATATCTTTACCACTGACTACTCTGCCCTAATGACTGATGTCCTCTCATTAGCCACGGTGTGCTGAAAACAATATGTCCCAGTAGCAAACTGTTACCATTAGCTATTAAGCAAATCACACCCATGGCAGAGGTTAACATTTAGTCTGGTGAATGTATTTTTCTTCTAGTTCGATTTGAAGAAGGAATCAGTAGAGAATGAGGTCCACTGTAGAATCTCAGCTTTACGCTGTGATCTAAGCTTTTTTTTAATTAGATGATAAAATAAAGTAATAAACAAACTAATAGATATTTGTCAGGCCTGCTGAAAAAACTTTTTATTCCTTATTCTGTTACATTTTCTCTACATCCATGGATATCTTTTTTTTTTTTAATCAGATTAGAATTCTATTAGTGCATAAAATTAAGTAAAAAAGTTCCACCTGAAGTTGCACCTGAGATTTTGGTAAATATCTGTATTGGGATTAATTCTGCAGTTTTTTCATAAAAGTTGATTAAATATAAGCTCACCTACAGTACAATTCTGGGGATTAAACATAATTGGAATTTATTCATTCATATAATAAATGCAAAGCCTGATTGATGTGTCTCCTTATAGACACTTAATTAATTAAAGTAGCTGTGAGAGCATCTTTAAAGTGCTTATATATTACTGACTCTAATTACTGTTATTAAGATGTTTCAGATATATTACCAGAAATAGCTAGTAAAACATGCATACAAGAAAAAGTTCTTTCTAGCCAAATCTGGACTGCAACTATCAGATGTTTATTTATTTTCCTAGCCTATCCGAAAAGGTGAAGCAAGAAAATGGGGTGGTCTTGGTCTCAGCTGCTCCACCCAGATGCTTGTGCTTCAGATGCTCCACCCACACGTCACATATCATGTATGTTCCATAGTTTGTTGAGTACATTGGCTATCTGCACGTCTATGTAAGAATACTTCAGTGCACCAGTCTCTGATGGGTAAACTGAGCAAATGTGGCAATGGTGGCTTAACAGTTAAGGGTTATAAGACAGAAGGTTGGGGTTCAAGACCCAGCACCACCATGCTGCCACTGCTGAACCCTTCAGCAAGGTCCTTAGTCTGCTCCCGTGAATGAAGTGGGTTCATGGCCATATTTTCAAAATTCAAAATTAAAATTTGTGGCTGATGTATATAGGTGTGGCTGATTTATATAACTATAACTGGGCGGACAAGCATTGTTTAATGCCACAAACTCGTTTGGTTTGACCCATGAACACTAAACTTCTGATCAGTAATCATTTCATTAGCAATACGAGCTTTAAATGCAAGAGATCTTATATTTATCAATCCTAGCAAAGTTCAAAGTTGCTGGCTGTGCATTCACTATGATCTAATTTTATACTAATAAGGTTACTAAAACAATTTTTCTGAGTGTTTATAGTCTTTTGTTTAGCTCAGGAAACAGACTCAGCTTCTATATTGTGAACCCTGGGTGACAACTCAATGCAGCTAGCAGACGGTTGGATTATCCTGCTTGTCTTCACCTTGGCCGTGGCTCCGGATTGTCACCGATTAACTAGGCCTGTTCTTAAACTATGTGCTATGCTGCAAGAAATGAGAGCAGCACCCTCCCAAGTGGGATGAACACCATCCCGTCCTTACGGGCCAGCCTTGCCCGTAAAAGTGCTCCAATTATCTCAGAAACCCACATTGTTTTTGCAGCACCATCTGATCATCCAGCAGTTCAGCAACCATAACCTGTTGTAAGCTACATAGCCATGCCGCATTGGGATGGGGTAGAGCATACAATACAGACCTCTACAATATTACTCTTAATCTCTGACTGACGAAGTCGTATATCGTTAGCTCCTACATGGAAAACTACTTTAGAGTACCTATGCTTGCCTAAGACCCTAAGATTACCTGCTATGTTCGGCGCCCTCTCTCCCAGAATACAACTAACAAGTGCTGCTGGAGCTCCTAAAAGCCTAGCTAATTTCACATGCCTTAAGATGGAGTCTCCTATAATCAGAGCTCTTTTAGGTTTCACAGCAGGTGCTTCACTGAGGAGAGAAAACCTGTTAGACATGTGAAGCAGAGAGGAGTGGTTCTCCTGTGGGCTAGCCTTAGCGTTACCTTTGGCTTTGCGACTATTCGTCCCGCTTTGAGGGCTCTAATGCCGGAGTTGTAGGGTTACTATCTCCGCCTAAGGCATTCATATTTTTTCCTACAGAAACTACACTACTATCACTATCGCTAATCCACTCTAGTGTCTGGATGCGCACCTCTAAGGCTGAATTCTTCTCCGTCAGAGAGCTAACTAACATACACTTATCACAAGTAAAATTAACAATTAACACTTATGACAAAGGAAGAATTAATATACATTCTGCAGCTCACACGTTGGACAAGCTGAAGGTTTGAAATACTTAATGGTTATGTGCCTTTGACTTGAATCAGATCAGAATGTAAAAAAGATCCAAAGAGCGTTTCCTTCACTAACTGTTTGAAGACAGGAAACAAAAATAAGCATCTCCTGAAGAAGAGGAATAAAATTAACTGCGATAGAAAAGTAAAGAATTTAATAAACAAAAGAGTCAACATAAAATTTTAACCAAAAAGAGAAAATGCAAAACAGTATAATTTAAACAGCAAGACAGGCACGAAACTTGCGGAAAACGATCCAAACACTTAGTAGATTAGTGGCTAATGTATAAGATTCTCTTGTGATTGCTAGCAGTGTTGCCAAAACTATATTTACTATATTACAGTGTTGTTAAGTTCTCTACAACTAATCAGGAAGAAGAACAATGCTCATTCTTTAATATTTTATAATATTTTTTTGGCAACAGTTCAACAGGCAAATGTATTATTTAATTTATGGCTAATTATAAATAAGTATTAGCTAGAGATGAAAAAGGTTTTATTGACATGGTGAAGCATATCTTATGTTTTATTGAGATGGTGAAGCTTTCTTTTAGGAGGCATCTATTTATATTTATGAAAAAGGCTATAGCTAAGGACATAACTACTGTATATCTAAACATAAAAAATAGCTAACTCTCAACTTTTCTACACCAAAAAGCACCATCTGAAAAAGTTTAAAGCCAATTCATCAAGCATGTATTACTTAAAACCAAAATGTATCATAGACAATATGTGATCATACTTACTTAGATCACGACATGCCCACATATACTGTAAGCTGAGATCTGTAGCATAAAAAGACAGTGGAATGAACATCCAGTATAGGAACTTGCACAGAAGATGAAAAGGTTAAAATGCAAATCTCTGGCAACGGAACAAAAGGGTTTCCCTAAACATGCTGTTTTATGGGATACATTGAATGCATGTATCATGACTCTTTTGTCATCTGGAACCTGGGTGACGGAATAAATTTCCCGAAGAGGTGAGTCACTGTCTGTCTTCGAACGACGTGTAAAAACCTCCCTCTTCCTGAAATATCAAACTAGCACTTATATAATAATAATAATAATAATAATAATAATAATAATAATAATAATAATGTCTGTGTTCTTTTCTTGTATTTCTTGTATTTTCTCCTAACAGAGTGTTAGACTGATGACACTTAATCTGTGACCCAGTATCCATTTTCTCCTTGATAGAGACTTCAAAAACTCTTCTGTAAGTTGCTTTGGTTAAGTCCAGATTTACTGAGCAACTATAACAAGCTGTCAATCAGTGAAAGTAGAAATGAACAACCAACAGTTTCCTTTCCCTTCGTGTCAGTATTAATCATGCAGTATTTTTCTGCTTAAATTCTGTGACGTCTGGCTGTCAGCTCATAATCTATTAAGAAAATTGAATTTGTCATTAAACCCAATTTGTTTCAACATATCTGTTTGCGCTTTGTCAACTGCCCTGGCATTTATTGACAAAAGCGTATGTAGTTTTCAGTTTTGCATATTTGCAGCGTAAAAAAAATAATGACCAGTAATAAAATTGGCAAATTGGCAATTAAACCAAAAGGTTGCATTAGTCATAGCTATTTTTTCCTCCTGTTTAATGTCCGATTGAATGATGCCAAGTGAGCCAAGCAAAGCTTTCCATTAAAATGCCAATTGCTATCCACTTAAAAATACAAAGACTCATTTATCTGCCTGTTTTAATAAAGCTGAGTGGTGGTTTGAGTCTTCTGACAAATAACCTATTTCTTTGAAGTCAGAGGTTTCAGACAAAGATTTTCTGCATTAAGCATTTGTGTAACAGTATTCATTCAGTGTTAGGCTTTGTAAACAGTGCTATTGGATTAGTTGATTGTTTAACCCTTGTATGTTGTTCGGGTCTGTGGGACCCATATTCATAAACATCAATATTTTTAAAAAACTTTGCTTCCTTGTAAATTTGTTGATTTTTTCCCACTCATAACTTGATTAAACTTGATTTTCTTTTTTTATTACATTTAAAAACAACAAAAAAACAAGTAGCATTTTAATTAAAAAAATGTGATATAATAAAGGTAAAGGGCAAATATTAACCATATATGCTGTTTATATTGCTTGTAATTGGGATGAAGTAAACATCTGTAGAGTATTTTAACATAAAATTTTTTATTGTGTTCAATTAAAACCCAAAAAAAGGCAGCGGGTCCAGCAGACCCACCAACACTGGCTGAGTAACAAAAATACGAACAACATTCATTCATCTTCTACCGCTTATCCGAATTACCTCGAGTCACGGGGAGCCTGTGCCTATCTCAGGCGTCAAGGCAGGATACACCCTGGACAGAGTGCCAACCCATCGCAGGGCGCACACACACACTCTCATAATCACACACTACAGACAATTTTCCAGAGATGCCAATCAACCTACATCCTTTCCCGGAGGAAACCGGAGTACCTGGAGGAAACCCCCGAGGCACGGGGAGAACATGCAAACTCCACACACACACAAGGCGGAGGCAGGAATCGAACCCCGACCCTGGAGGTGTGAGGCGAACGTGCTAACCACTAAGCCACCGTGCCCCCTACGAACAACATACAAGGGTTAAATGCTACATGTTATAATCACATTTCACATGTGGTTTTGGATTTTTCTGTACAAATTAAATAAGAAAAGGTTATATCAGAACTTTCCAAAAGATATCAAGCAATATTATATGTCAGACACAGGAGGTATATAATCCATATGAAGTGTTTATTAAAAGAAGATCAAAATCCAAACCGTAATCCAAAAAATTGGTTGTAGCAGACAGTCACAGAGCATAAACGCAGAAGTAGCAATCAGTAGAACAGACAAATCCAAAGAGTAATCCAAAGAATGGTAAGAAAAGATAGGCACAGTTCAAAAGGCACAGTAGAGGCAATCACTGAATAAACACATGGGTCAAAAACAGCAAACACAGTGGACAACTTGGTGCACTAGTTCGCATGGGTGTTAGCATTAGCAACGCTTGTCTCTGTCTCCTCGTCTCTCATTTCTCCCTCTTTTATCCCTGACGTTAATACAGTCTTTTATCCCAGTCATTAATACAATTCAGCACAGGTTTGTGAACCTTAACCTTAACCCTCACTTCCCTTGGCTCTGCTTTCCATTCACAAACCTGCATTCAATTACACATCCCTATTTCTACTGTTTACACACAATTTCTACACATCCCTATCCCTATTTAACTACTGCTAGCTAGATTGGCTATCTGACTAGATGACTGAGTAACAATGCCAAAATAATGAACAACCCATCAAACAGTCATGACTTCACATTCCCACACTATAATTAATTTGAACATTTAGTCCGAGCAAGCAATTAGCTAATGATATCTAAAACAATTTTATCATCTCATAAAGTTTTTTTTTCTGCCTGTTTTGATCAAGTATTCTTTGCTTTCTTCTACTAAAAATATAGCAATAATCTTCTATAATGGATCATCTTAGCCTGCAGGAACACTCTGGATGTTCTCTGGTTTAAGAATCCTTATGAAATCATATTTCTGTCAAGTGGATGGTCCTGTACTTCATGACACTATATTCTAATCCAACACTTAGACAGTATGCCATCTTTTTTAGCTTAGACCTGTAACTAAAAAAATTTGAATTATAGTTCTTATGCAGGCATTTCAATATTAATGCATGGATGTTCATTTAGAATTTGTCTCCAAGAAGTGGTGTGATAGAAAGATGACCTGTGTTTTTATGAATCATATTTTTACAAGGTTCTTATTATTCCGTTTATTCACAGGCCTAGACCAAGAAAGTAATGCACTATTGGTTAATTTAAACGAAACAAACCTAATATTGGGGAACCGTAATTGCTTCTCAGAGTGAGGCTTTATCTGGAAATGGCCGATAGCTTCAAATTTAAAAGAGTCAATCAATCTTGCTGAGCAAGACATTTGGGCATGTTAAATGATGACCCCTCCAGGCAGGCAGAGCTCTATATTATACTGCAATTTTTTGCACATTGCTACTATGGAAGAACCATTAATAAGCAAACAGAAGTAACCTTCCCATTCCACTGTTTCTTCTAGACATCTATTACAACACCCTAACAGCTGGGTGCCAGATTTGGGGCCATATGTACATAGTCTGTTTACTAGAACCTCCAAAAATAAGATTAGATTGATAAACAGATCTTTGCTGCATCTTGGAATTAGGTTTGTTCTGAAATTATTCCTCAGACTTAGTGCTGCAGAGAGAGCAGTGTAGATGCTGTCCATGAAAATCATTAGTGCGAACATGATCATAAAACCATTTAAGCTTCACTTCTAGATGCTGCACCTTTAATAAGGCAAATGTGAAGATGGCTTTTCCCAGGAGAGCTCAGACACTAGACCACAATTATTCTGAATTTAAAGACAGATACAAACACCTCCCCTGCCCGGACTTTCTAAAGGTCTATCGTCTGATTAACCATCACCCTGTTGCACTGAATTCTACTATCACAGAGTGGATCAAAGTTCAGGGCAGTCAAAATCTGTATCAGCTACAATGAACCCTTACTAATTTCTGTAACAGATCAACAGATCTAGTAATGGTATTATTAATACCATTAGTAGATGGTATAAGTGGATACAAACCCATCTTGCCAAAAACACAAATAAGAATGCAGATAATCGGTTCTATTTTAACATTACCAGTTATCATAACCAAGCACTGGAGCTGGACCTTTGGCTGTTCAGCTGGATTTCCTGCTGGGCAACTGGTGGTAACTTTTAAGGCAAACTTCTATTCTTACAAGGAACATATGTACGGTATTTCCCAGGCCCATTTATTTGGCCAGCTCTTGTACTCCCTACATGTAAATATAACTTCAATAAAATTTTAGGTTTGTTGACAATACAGTCATGCTTCATTACCATTGAAGACAAGAAAGCCTACAGAAAGGAGATCAGATCATTGCCAGGAGTGCTATCATACAGTAACAACTACCATTGTATGGAGGAGATGACATCCCTCTGACATCAGTAGATCTGCAGTGGAAAGAGTACAATAAGTTCATGTTCCCAGAGACTTCTTGTGGGAGCTCAAACATTTTGAACTTGTCCCTAACACGCCTACCTAACATCTACTGCTGGACCATAGAGAACATCTTAACTGGTGGTATCATTGTAGGGTACAGGAGATGCTCTGCCTCCAGAAATGTTGAGAACAGGAGAACTCATCACAGGCTCAGGACAGATAGCTCACAATTGTCTCCCAGCTTCACAGGACATTTACAAGTTTCGGTATTGGAGAAAAGGTAGAAAAAAAAACACACATAAATTCAGTCGGGTAACACAGGAGCTGTTTCGGATCACTTTTCATCACAAACACCTGGCTAAACACAAAAAGCCTTTAGTCCAGTCCCACTACAAATTTATCATTAAATCACTTTAAATGTATATTACACACTATTGTCCATTTATACTTTGCTGACACACATTTACTTTAGTGCAGCCATTCAATTTGGTCCTGTTTCTGTTTGCACATTGACGGGTATCACAAAACCTGGTATTCAATTCTGAAATCTCATTGATTCCCAGTCTGTTTGTTATATTATGAATTTTTTCCAGTATATTATGAAGGTTTTTGCATAACACTAACCCAGATAATGTTTATGATGCATTTAGAGTGCCATGGATGTTAATGTTAATTACCTCATGTCTATAAAAGAGAAGACCTTGTCATCCCTGAGGACTTAAATTTTGATTGCCTAATGAACCTGCATGGTGTAACACAGATTCTCTAATTATGATCTGCATAAAATCACATTAGTGAAAAACGACCACTTTTATTCACTTAAGCCATAATTAAAACCAGTGCTAACAGCGAATCTTATAGCCAGGTGTGAATTTAGTGACTGAGAAGATGTATGTTACAGCAACATTGTGCGGTATTGAACAGCTTGTAATTAGTAGTGAATCCACCCTGGAGCTGTAATGAAACTGTTTCCTCTTGTTTCTATAGGATACATCCTTGCATTAACTGCCTCATTTGTGTATTTCTATCCAGCAGAAGGAGAATGCATTTAATCCAGAATATTCTGAACCCTTTAAATACAGTAGTTCCTGATTTATCATTATTGATTTGCATAGACAAGCTTTCAGTGGATTATAATAGAGGACGACTCAATCAGTGCTCACCGTAGACTTTATAATTTAAAACCTTTCATCCTCTTACTCACCTGCCAGAAATCGGCTGCTCTAATTTTAATGCTTATATTTAATATAGCCTCTGAATATGAACTGTTTAACCTCAGCTGAAAAGTCTACATGCAATTCAACAGGGTTTCTCACCTCAGACTTTAAAATTCACCTTACCATTCAAGCCTAAATTCTTTTCCCCCATTACAAAACTTGACTATTTTTAAGTCTGGGCAAGGTAGTTAGTGAGTGAGATTGGTTACCTGTCTGGCGTAGTCTCAGATATTCTCTTTGTGACTATGTGTTTCATCCTGCTGATACAGGTTCATTCTACCTGACAAAAACAACGCAATACTCTTATTGGCCATTATCATTTTCCCCTGAATAACTGAATGACTGAATAAGTGAATATGCGTACTGTAAATAATGCCCATTGATGGACTGGTGTCTCATCCAATGTTGAGATAAAGGATAAAGCAGTTACTGAAAATGAATAACTGAAATTCCTGATTGTACCCACGTAAATGCTCCTGAAGTAAAAGGGCTTGCTCTTTTGTAGGAAGGAAGCATGTGCTAGTGTCACCCTCCCCAGGTGGTAGATGTCATGTGATAGGGGTGAGTTAGCTCAGTGGGTGGTAAATGCCAAGACCGAATTGGGGAGAGAATAAAGGAAAAGCTCAACAACAAATCCTGCATGTTACTGATTGTAATATGTTACTAAGTCTTAAGAAATTTGGATATAGTGAAACTCTGTTTAGTAAGTAGACAGTCATGGTCACTAATTTCAATTTAAAAACCATTTTCAAAGTGATTTGATACATTTTCAAAGTGATACAAATGCCCTAGTTGAATAAAAAATTAATATACAGCTTGATTAAGATTATCGGAGCACCCACGACACCATAGTTTTTCCATGCATATTTCTTTTAACCGAGATTCAACCTTTCTAGAGCTCTGCTGTTTTGGACTATTAGCTGTGTAAGCGAGTCTAGCATCCATTCCCTGCATCTTTTTGCCTTCATCCTGCAGCATGAGTGACACTGTGCTCCAAACAGTAGTATCTAGCTGTGCTGTACTGTCCTAATTGACTGAAGACAGTATATAAAAGGATGTAAGTGAGCCCAGACGGTTTAATCTTAGTTGACCCGATCTATCTCTAATCAACATGGTGCATCTGTTAGTCCAGAAGCTGAATCCATCTTCTTGTTTTCTTCTCAGAGAGCCATTCAGAAGACTGCCTTATTTTTTTATATAAATGTAAATATACAGGGACCAAAAAAATAAAAAATTGCCTGTCCTCTAGAGGCAGGAAATGGTCTGTGTATAAGCCTGTCATCTTAAAATCCAGTCCACAAGTAATGTGTATTTGATGTGTCTATGTGCTGAGATCAGAACCAATGGACCAGTAGCAATTTGATGTGCGGGCAACTAAATTTCATTGCTCTGTCAGAAAAACACAATTGATCTTATCTCTCATCTTTCAAGCATTTGCTGGATGACGATGCTAATTGGGTGCATAGTGTCATGGGGTTTCTCTTTGGAAAAAGATTGCAGCATAACACATTTTAATGAAGGACATCTTTCTCGCTCTCTCTTTCTCATGCTCTCTAAAAGCCATTAGTCTTTATGTTTTCTTTTTTTTAAATAAGAAACTAAATAAGAAATTTAGTACAGAAATTCTAGCATTCAAATACAATGGACTGGATTAATTAATGTTATTTTATACATATCAGAAAACATCTGTGGTGTCTGCATTGCAAGTTCTGAGGTCTGCTTCCATCTAAATTTGTTCTAAATCTTATTTAAAATGTCACAAAGTAAAATTGAATTAAATAAATGTAATTACATCTGTAAATACATCTAGCTGTTTATGTCATAATATTTAAATACCCCATCATTTGGTTATGTATAGAATAAATTCAGTTCCTAAAACACAGGCTGTCTTTTTTTTTTCTTTCCCAATATTGTGGTCAGACAAGCATCAGCATTTAGTCATCACTGGCATTCTATTACAATCTAATCTTCCAGTCATATTAACTGTAGAAAAGATCTTATTGTCTCATGCGTCCTTTACGGATATCTGTAAACATTAGTAGGAAAAAACATACGGGGTTAAAAAGTGCATTTTTTGTCTGTTATTGTTGTTAAAAAAGGTTTTTTTTATCACTAATTTGTCATACAGTATGTACAGTATTTGAAGCAACTGATCAATCCATCCAGGACATGTGATTTCTTTTTAGTTTTATTTTCCAAATTTGAGATGTAACTTTATTCTAGCTGAGTTTATTATTATTATTATTATTATTATTATTATTATTATTATTATTATTATTATTATTGGTGTTTTTATATGGAAAAACTATTCAGATTGGTGAAATTTCAATCACAGTATTCTTTTACTACCATTGAGACACATACGGTATGTAATTACTTTCTATAATAGCTGTACTTAGGCTAGATGCAGGTGAATCAAATAATGCTTTGGATGAACACACATTGTGATGATTGGCCAAGTGTCTTGGCCCAAATCTTTTAAAAATCTGAGGTAAGTATACCTCAAAATATCACAGTTTCCTTCATGTCGCTTCCATTTCTGAAATCTCAATATCACAAAACCTTTGAAGGAGCCATTGATGATAATATGATGCTATTTTATTATAAAGAATTATTTAATTAATGTATTTATTTGTTGCTGTTATTTTCAAGCTTTTAATTAGAATTTGGACTTGAGATTAAATTCTGATTTCCATCTATGTTAAAGTGTAAGTACTTACATAGGCTACGTGATAATTATTTCCATGAAACCTTAATGCAATTTGGAACTTTCGTACAACCCTATTAGCTTATACAAAGAGAAAGAAAATGCATTAGCATTCTCCAGCAGGATGGAGCAGAAACACACACTTTCTCTTTACTGCATATTTTGTAATGAAACCAGGAAAATACGTGTGCTAATGGACAAGGGACGTCCATTATTGGGATGAGTTTTAAATAGAGGAGGTTGTAGTAACAAAGCATCCTGGCTTTAGTGCTCCATACCTTAACATTTTCAGGCTTTGTCTGTCATTAATATGTAAAAGCTTTCACGTTATATATAAGCTCTAATACAGGCACAGAAAGGAAGCCTAATTACAGTGGTTTTCCCCCAGAATAACTTCTGCCTGACCTCTTACTCTAAATGATTTAAGGCTGCAACAAAGGTGATAAATTAAACATTAATTTAAAGCTAATTATTATGCATATAAGTAGAGAATATAGCATTTTGGTTCATTGGTTCATTTTTTTATATTCCTTATTCTTAGGTTTTATGTACAGTAGTGTTATGTAGGCCTAATTACTGTTTATGGATTTGCAGGCTTTAATGACAAATAATGATTAGTAAAACATTAATTGTGTGTATTGATTGTCTTATACACACATGCAATTTATAGAAGTTGTAAGCACTGCACATTGCATATTTTTGGTATAATTTGGTGAGCATTGGTGCATATAGTGGGACAAAAATGACAAGAAAGGCTGGATACATTATTATTAGGTTTGTCTAAGTGTGATTCAGTGAAATCCAATCAGACCAGCTTCTCTCGTTCCTTTTCCAGTGCACATATGATTTTGTAATCTTTATTGTGTTTGGCTGTCAATTTCCCGGTGCTATATTTTCCATGTCTTAGTCAAGACATGGGAACACTAAACAAGTGCAGACATTTTTATTTAGAATGCCAGCAATCTACAATTACTTAAATCACTGCAAGGGGTTGCATAAGTTGCACTGCAAGGGGTTGCAAAGTGTGGCGTAATCCATCATAGGAACAACAGCAGTACAAAATCGACTGGCTTTGATACACGAACAGCATTAATACTGAGGACCTCTGTGTAAATAAACTGATTATTTAATCACTGCTTGAAATAGAAGCATGTGTCAAAAAAAATGCTTCATACATGTTTATCTTATTTCATTCAGATAAAATAAGTCAGTCTCTTGTATTTCTGTTAAGGACGATTTTTACATTTTGGAGTGACTTTTCTATGAGTTTTGAGTTTGAATCGCTGTTTGTTTTCTTTACCTGTTTTAGTAATGCTTATTAGCTTATGACCACAAAAACAGCAAAGAAAAAATGATTGCACCCAGGGTTGAAGGCAAATAATGCTAACCAAAAATAACCAAAAGAATGCAAAAAATGCTATATATATATATATATATATATATATATATATATATATATATATATATATATATATATATATATATGATGAGATAATATATAGAGACAAAAAAATCATCTAAAAGATGCTGAATTATGTTCATTCATTACAGAAGAAAAAAGGGAATGAGAAGTGAGAATTTACCACAGTGTGATTTAGACTGTGAATTTCCATAGACTGTGAAATTCTTGCCCTGGCTTCCTACAGATTCATCTGATTTCCAGCTATAGCTGGTTAGGACATAAAATGGACCCCTAAAAAGGCTTTTATTTATATTATAGAACCTACATAAGTAGGGTTTCCAACCAAGTAAAGAAACAGTTTATATTTCAGTGAGTGGGACAGTTTAACACCATCCATCATTCCTGGCGGATCTGCAGCTCTGACATTTCTTTAATTCTTCTTTTAATTAAAGTTAACTTTTATTAATTTATATATAGTTGTTTACCTTTTTAAGTAAGGTTGTATTCTTGTGATTTTGTTTTTCTCTTTTTTTGTGCAAATGTAAAGCAGAAAGGTCAGTGGTGTCCCTCTCCCTCCATCTGTTATTTCCACTCAGTTTATTCACTATGAAAAAAAGAACAATTTCACACATGGGTTCATGCTAGGCTATGTGTCATCCTGATATAAGCATATGATGGAAATACTGAGTTTTGTACAAAATAAGACTTTAAGACCCAGATTTAATGATTATTTTTATATTATTGTCATACAGATTGGATTACTTGTCTTGTAATCACCCTGATATGTAGTTGCTGGAATACTGTAGAAGTTTTTGTGTAGTGATGGAGTGAGCTGAACCAGATTATTGATCCTATTGAGCCATCAGAAATACTAAATGTTTACATATTTATAATTCAGATGATTTTGGACTGCTGCATATAGAGCTGTATACGGTTCATTTGTCACAGGTGGGGATGTCATGTTCTACAAAGCATTCGATAGAAACAGTTAATGAATAAATGAAGGTAAGGAGACAGTTCTTCCTTGTTTGTTACCTCTCACTAGTGTGTGATGTCTTCCAGATTACCAATTTTTATTCACACTCACACACACACATGCACACACACTCGTTTACATCTTTAGCATAGCCAACATACCCTAATGACATGTTGATGAGAGATAACAGGAAACCAGTGAACTACTAATTATTTAATATTACTTACATTACTCCTTCGTGCCTTGTACAAAATGTAGAAAATTGGTTGTCTTGATCTTTTTTAGACGATTCAAGCAAGCAAAACCTATTTGCTTAATACAATCTTCATATAAAGTTCATATAAACATGTACAATATGTTTTTTGTCTGTCAGTGCATCTACTATGGACCAGTTGAACTCAATCGCAAAGCAGAAGGCAGCTACTGCTTGTACAGATCTCTGTGTATGGAATGAATTCTTTGTGTTATTTGTCAAAAAAGTTATTCATTTCATTACAATTTAATTTGAATCGTGCTTTTAACGATAGAATTTAACCTTGACCTGCCTTGCGTGAATCTGTATGCAGATTTATATCGATCGAGCAACACTGAAAAACGAATTCTTATATCAACTTATTTAAAATTAACGCTAGAATTTTCACTTAAATAAAATTTGTCAGACATTACAGTATGTCAGACATTACAGTATGTCAGACATTATGTCGATATGTAATGCAATAAAAGGGCATGATTTTCTTGTGAGACTGTAGAGGCAACAGTGACAATGAAAACTCTGTGAGACGACATAAAAACGACACCTTGAGATAAACAGGACTCAATAGGGACCCAATCCTCTTTTGGCTAACAATGGATAATTAGTATATTCAAAACAGTCTAAAGGTCAGACTAGTACAGTGTGATGAAATGATGTGTGTTGGAATATCAGCAGCAAGGTCTTTATGATTCCAGCAGCAGTTTTTAGGTTAAAGATTACTCCGTTTGAATGAGATTACTCTTTAAATAGGGCTGAGAGCATAGTTTGCTATGGTCAACATTATTCCCAGTAAAGGCTGGGATGTTTGTGTAGCTTAGCTACTGTATGCACAAACTGTATACTAAGGGCCTTGAACAGAATAAAGTATTCATTAATACAATAAATTATGATAGAGGCTGTGGTATCCACTACATCCTGTGTCATGTTGACCTTATTGTTGGATTCCTTTCAGTACCAGGCTACCAGTTGAAGACTGACCTAAATGTATCTTGAGGTTAGCATTTGATGTTATCATTTTCCTGTCACAATCTTTGACAGACAGCAATGATGAAACAGGATTTCATTTACAGATGTGATTCAGATGGGACAGTTTTAAAGGTAGTCCGTCTTGTGACATAGCCATTATAAGTTGGGCAGTGGTGGTTGTTGATTGGAGGACCAGGGTTCAAGCCCCAGCACTGCCAAGCTGCCACTGTTGGGCCCTTGAGCAAGGCCCTCAACCCTCCATGCTACAGGGGTGCTGTATCATAGCTGCCCCTGCACTCAGACCCCAACCTACTCAGTTGGGATATGTGAGGAAAAGAATTCTGCTGTAATGTATACTGTATGTGGCGATATTAAAGGCATTTATGCCCCATTCTATAATGTTTTTATTTTCTATTCTATAATGTTTGATGGGTTGCCATCTGACTATTTTAAAGAGTTCTGCTCTTCTGCATAATTTTGCTCCTGGACACCATAATTTCTCCAGCTGTCATATAAAAGGAAGATTGTCTTTTTGTACAGTATGCAAGAAATCTAAATTTCAGGAATGTTCTATTTATACAGAAACAATAATTATGACATGATCCTGCTATTGTAAATTTACAGTATTTGGAACTTAATTGGTATTAAATTATTTAGTATGTTGAAGGACAGGATTCATTCATATAAACTCGTATTAGTCTTCATTTTATTGTTTAACATCACTCCACACCTGACAGCAAGTCTCCTTCTTAAGTCCATATTTGCTAGTCCTTTTATTTAGGTGTAAAAAAAAGGGAAGTGATTCTTACTTTTTGTAAAATAGTTTCAGACCCTTAAAATATATCATATATTATAAAGGATATCTAGCAACCACATAGGCATGATCGGGTTATCAGAAAATTCATTTAAAGCCCTGTGTAGGTAAACTTTCCCTTCAGAAACATAGATGTTGAGCTTAACTTCCAATGTAATACCTGTAACACTGTTTGAATACCTATACAATGTCTTTAATACTTAATACAGTCATTTGTATTCAAATATACTGTTATACATCTTTTGTTATTTCATTTTCTGTTCCTTTAATATTTTTTGATGACTCTGTCACTTCATATCATTCTGCTTAATAACAAATGTAATTAATGTGCAGTGCATATGAAATGAATTATCAGCATAAAATTAGTGTGAGTGGTTTATCAAAGTGGCAGCGTTGGCAGAATGTAAAATGCCTGTGAATGTAAGAGGAGGAGAGGACAAGCACTGACTAACGGTAATGAGACATCCTCTGGCAAGGGGAAGGAGAAAACACATGCTTTATGTGGCATGATTTGTATATATAATATATTGCTGTTGTTGCTTATCACCCTGAGATATCATACCATCCTCACAGTGATGCATAGTGGTAGTAGCGTTATACTGAGAATTAAGCTTGGTTGTTGATTTTGTTTTGTTTTGTTTTTTGATTAATTTTCTCTTTACTTGGTTGCTGGCTTTTGGGTGGATGGCCTCCTCTAGGCAGTCTTGGTTGTGCCACATTCTTTCCATTTCCTTTTGAATAATGGATTTAATGGTGCTCTGTGGGATGTTCAATGTTTGTCATGTTTTTAAAACCAGTCCTTGACTAAAACTTTTCGAGAACTTTGTTCCAGAATTGTTTTAACAGCTTTATGATTGTTTAAGTATAATTCCTAATAACATAATAGATGATCATGTGACATAATGGGCATGTGACAGAACCATTGTGGCAGAATCATTGTTGTACCTGCCAACATCTATTTTTAATGTTATAATGCCACACAGACCTTATAGAATAATAATGTTATTAATGAATGAATGAATGAATAATGTTATCAATAATAATGAATAATAGAATTTTTTGAATTTTCACTCAGGGAGTTCTGTCTTTCCGTCTGAATGTGAGATCAGAACTGCTTTAATGTACATCTATAAAAGGTAACTAGTATTTAAATGAACTAAAGTATTGCAGTCATGTGTCGTTTATAATGCTCTATTGTGAAGATGAAATGTGTAATGTATAAAACCTACATATAGTATATGTGCAGTACATTATCATTGTTATAAAGCTGTATTTAAGATGCATGTTAGACTGGTAGTAGAGTCCAGTTAGCATATCCTGGTGAGTTTTGTATTTATATTTCGACCATGTGATATGAGACAGAACCATTCGCAGTGAATACAGGTATAGGACAAGAATGTCTTTTCTCATGCTTGTACCATGTGCACGGCTGCTAAGGAACAGAAACTGGAGAAATTGAGGATACATTGGTCCCAACTGGTGTTATCTTTTTTATTTTTACTTCCTGTGAAATGTTGTGGGGGGAAAAACACTGAATCAGGCAATGATATCCAAACAAGGATTAACATGAGATTGACTGTTGTAATTGTAGATGTACAGTATAATGTGGATAACCTGTAATATGCCCCACAATAGGCAACAGGGTTTAAATCAAATAAGTCATGTGGCACTTCATTTCCATAACAAATTGACTCCATATAACTAGTTATGTGACATGTGGTGACTTTTTTTTTTTTTTAAATATTTACGCAATCACTATTTATCATTTTTCTATGTATTATTTCGTGTCACGGGGAGCCTGTGCCTATCTCAGGCGTCATCGGGCATCAAGGCAGGATTCACCCTGGACGGAGTGCCAAGCCATCGCAGGGCACACACACTCTCATTCACTCACGCAATCACACACTACGGACAATTTTCCAGAACCCCCAACCCTAGAGGTGTGAGGCGAACGTGCTAACCACTAAGCCACCCTGCCCCCCTTTTCTATGTATTAATAATATTATGTGCATATTATGTCATTTTTCTCACAGTTTAATATTGATGGCTAGGTTGTTTTGGGGTGCTTGAATATGGTATACAAAGATGGCGAAAGAAAAGGAGACAGAAAGAAGGATGGGAGGAAATACTGTACAGTATGTTGAAGATGACGAGGAAGATGATGGGGAAGAAGACAAAGGGGGCTGCAACAGAGAAAGCAGTGGAAACTGTTGGTTTTGTTGCATTGGGATGTCCTTGAGGTGACAGAGCCTCCTAAGGGAAATGCTGGAGACTAAGAGTGAGAAGGAAATAGAAGGTGTGTTTTTGCAGCCATCTTTTTTTTTTTAGGATCCGATGCTGTTTGCATGTTTGTTACATTTGATTAAGTGTGAAATCATTGGTCCAACTGCAAACACTGTTCTGTTTGGCTGGGAACGTGAAACAGTATCAAGAACTTGGGCAAAGCTGTGATTTTAATGCCCTCTTTGACAAGAGCCCAGAATCAGTTCTGGGTATGGAAGACAAAACACAGGAGCTTATAAGGCTAGAATGTTTGTACTGTATGCAGCCTTTTATTTTGCCCTGAACAAGCTGTCAGCTGGTCAGAGAGGACTGGTTCCATGCTTGTGAGCTTATGTCCTGCTTCTTTTTTGGCTCCATGTGGTGTTGTTTGTTTTTCAAGAGACTGGCATCACCCTGGTTGTTGATTCCTTACACTTGGTCATGTGCTATAAGATGTGGCATTTATTTTATTTAGTGCCAAGCATCACACTTTTTATATTTAGGGATGCAGAACCTGTCACTGGTACAGTGGGTGTAAGGCAGATTGATATACACCCTGGATAGGATGCCAGTCTATCACAGGTCACCAGTTCATCACAGTGCACCACATTTCCAGCTGGGGGCAATTAAAAGACATTGTTCCAATAGTCATCATGATTTTTGAGAAGTTCTAATGCCACACAGACCTTATATAATAAGGTCAATTGGTCAATATGGACAATTTTAACTTTTCACTCAGGACGTTCCTAAGTTAACACAATCATGCTTAAACATCTCAGAGACTCAATCACAATAACCTCTCTGGTCTGTCAGCCACTCTTTCTTTAACCCCAACTCCTTCTCCTATTTCTAAATATCTCTCTGGAAGATGTAGACATGTTCTCAAAGCAGATATACCGAATGCACTTTATCTGTCTTTCCTTCTGTATGTTAGCTCAGAACTGCTTTAACGTATGACAACTTCATTGCACTGGTTTTCTTTATTTGGATTTTCAGCTGTCTTGAGTGTCATGTGTTGAAGCATTTTTCCCGAGCTATTTTGTAATTTTGTCAGCTAACTAGTATGTAAAAGAACTAAAGTACTGCAATCATTCATGTGACTTTTATAGTTAATCTAGTTCGGAGACGAAATCTACAATGTATAAAATCTACATATTTTATATGTACATTATCACTGTTATAATGCTGTAACTAAGATGCATACTTACTGTAGTCAAATCAGCAGGACATTTTTTAAAAGAATCCATTCTCCCAGTCCTGTTGACAGTTAGTCATTTAATGAGATTCATTTAGCCTTCTGCATGAGAATGTTTTAGTGTCATTGATATTTTGCCAATAGAGTCCAGTTAGCATATTTTTTGGCTTTTTAAGTGGGAGTCATTTTTTGTTTGAGATATGAACTCTTCAAGGTTGATGCTTTTGCCCCTGTATCCTAAACCTATCCCAGGAGCGATGGACATGAGACAGCAAAACTCCACAAAACACTATGAACACACATATTGGCACAACTATTTACACCTAGGGGCAATTTTGTGTCATTAATACACCTACCAGCATGTTTGTGGGAGGCAGGGTGAAGCTAATGAACCCAGAGGAAATCCACACATACTGCTTCACTTCTCAGTAACACCTGTGCAAAATCGTCTCCTTTTACAAACTCTTGCACTCTTGTTTGCATTATCACCAGTTCCTTGCACAAATGTATTATCTAGTGTTCTGTGTCAGTGAATTAGTCTAATGGTTTTATATCTATTTATGATTATTTTCATTTTATATTACAATTTTTGGACCTTGTTTTAATACATGTTTGTAAAAATGTCTATACTTTGAAATACTACAATATATTTGTCAACAATGTACATATTTGACTATAAAAAGCATTGTTTGACATTTGGAAAGAGCATTTCAGTATTAACTGTAGTATTCAGCTGGGTGATGGTGCTTGAATCTAATCTGGCACCTCTGTTAGTTGTGGCTAGCTGCTTTAATCTTGTTATAGATTTTCCTCTCTCATGCTGTAGCTTCTCCCTGATCTCGCCCCTGAATGTTGTTCGCATCTACAGTACTGTGATCTCCCGTTTCTTATTGTTGTCAAACAACCTTTGGGTTTCGTCTAAAATGTTGATTGTATTGCTTGCATCTCTTACTCTTTTGAATTACAATTGAAATATAATCCGGGACATGCTTCTGGTTGTCGTATCTGTCTGGGTGTGAAACGAATTCACATCCGTGTTCCATACATGAGATCATGTAGTGTTGAGTCTGAAGTACTGTAGCATGAAGCATAAGGCTTTGTAATAAAATTTTACATTAGTGTATTGATGATTTTATTTGTCTGTTTTCCATAGACAAGTGTGATGAAGCCCTGGCCACACCTCTTTCTCACAGTGTCTTCAGTGGTTCATCTGTTTTTACTACTGGATATGCTCCTGGATATGCCAAGCTGAATAGAAGAGGAGGTAAGCACGCACACACACACACACACACACACACACACACAGACAAACACACTGACCTTAAAGCAGCTAATTCCGATAAGCCAAAACATTAAAACCATTGCCAGATGAAGTGCATAACATTGATTATATCATTACAATGTCTTCTGTCAAGGGTTTCTGTAAATTAGGTGCAAAGTGAACAAGAAGTTCAGGGTCATAGGCTCATTGATGCGCTTGGGGTGCGAAGGCCAGTCTGTCGGTCTGATCCCACAGGAGAGTTACTGTATTACAAATTGCTGATAAAGTTAATGCTGGCTATAATATAAAGGTGTCAGAACACACAGCTTGCTGTGTTTGGGGCTGTGTAGCCACACATGAGTCAGAGTGTGAAGAAGGAACAATGGAAGAAGGTAGCTAGCTTTCTGTTTTGGTGGTACAAGGGGGCAGTTTTCAGCTATACAATGAGTCAATCATTTGGCTGCAACACAATGCAGAAAACCATAGAGACATAGGTCAAGATCTTCAGTTATTTCTAAGATGAAGCATTAGAATGTAAGGAAAGTGTGATCTCTGTGATTTTAATAATAGCATGGTGGTTGGTGTATATTTTGAAAGCTGACTTGATAAGAGAGGTCAAAGGAAAATGACCAGATTGATTTGAGTTGCCAGGATGGATATTTTAATCACATATAATCATAGAAAAGAATACAACATGCATAAAACTTTGAACCTTGAGGTGGATGGGCTATATTAGCAGAAGACTATATCAGGTTTATCTCTTGTCAGCCAAGGACAAGAATCTGGATGTTATGTGACTGAGAAATGCTGCCAGAAGCGGGGACTGAACCCTGATCTCCACCATCAGTCCTACACTCCCTGCACTGTAGAAGATCAGACCCAAACACTGGAATTTAGTGCATTTACTACTTTTAATTAAACATAACATAAACTAACAACCTGTAAAAAAAAAAAAAAAAGCATAAACTATGTCATAGCTGTAATGACAGGTCGTGAGACTGAGGATCCATGTGCACGCTTTTAATACAAGCTCGAGGTACAGACAGGCGTAGGTCAGAATCGGCAAACACAATATCAAAGGAGAGGCAGAAATCAGAAGAGGTAATACAGGCAGAAGGTCGGGGCAGGCGGCAGACAATCACAAAGTGGAGCCAAAACCAAAACAGAGTCAAAACCATGAACACACACCGACAGACAAACGCTCAGACCGATAGCAGAGGCAAATCGAGACTTCGCAGAGAAGGGAAGTTCAAGTTCCTGTTTTATAGGACGCCTGTGATTGGGATCAGCTGGTGGTGCAGTAATGACAGGAGCGGTGGCTTGTGGGAGATGTAGTTCGGGAGTCGTTAGAACTCGGGTGAAGGTTCCCTCTGGTGGCGGTCAGGAGACGAGGCAGGTGCTTCATTCATAACAATAGCAAGTTGGTTAACTTAACATGACAGTTTTTATACTTAAACAAGTCACTATATATAAACCTGGATGGCATGGCCTCCTGTCTATAGGCTTACCAGTACACATTACGTTAAGGTACACAGTGTTCTAATATCAATACAATGACTGACGACCACAAAGACTACATGGCAAGTTTATATAGAGCTGTGCATCAAGGGAAAACAAGGGACAGCTGAAAAAGCAGGAAAACATTAGGAAAGGACGTGGCACTGCCCACATGGGAATAAACACAATAATACATGAATAAACTGTTTGCCAGCCTCCCCCAGTGATTTGGCCAGGGATTGTCCCAATAACTCCTAACGCTGAGGCATAGACTCAGATAGATTCATAGAAACAGATAGATGAAGATAAAAAAAAATCACCTTGTCTTTTTCCAGTCTTCATATGAGTCTGCACCCATGATAGACTCTTGGCGATAGATTCTTGTTCTTGGCTGACAGAATGAAACCTAATGTGGTCTTCAGCTGTTGTCGCCCATCCACCTCAAGCTTTGGTGTGTTGTGCATTCTGAGACGCTTTTCACCACAGTTTGTAAACACTACATTATACTTAGACTTTCTGTCAGCTCAGGCCAGTCTGGTCACAGTCACAGTCTCGACTCACAGAATGTTTTTGCACCAATCAGTGTAGAGACTGTTGTGTTTAATTCCCAGGAGATCAGCAGTTTCTGAAATATTCAAACCGGCTCTTCAGACACCAGCAACCAAGTCATTGTTAAAGTCACAGAGAGCACACTTTTTCTTCATTCTCATGTTTGATGTGAAAATTAACTGAAGCTCTGTTATGTGCTTTATTATTATTTTATTGCACTGTTCTGCTGCAACATAACTGCTGTTCCTATTGCTTACATGTGTTTCTAGAGTGCATATGTATAAATACTTAGATACACAGAATGTTGAACTATTTGCATTAGAAAAATGTATAACACCGACTCTTACTGACCATTAAACATATCTGGTAAAATAAATACACAATCCTTTCAAATGCACAACAAATCTTAATAAGAATTTTGGATATGCCAACCTTGCTATGCCAGCCTGACATGAATGACTGACAGTTGTGCTTTCTCTAATGGTACATTTTGCTTTCTCTAATGGTACAGAGAATAAACAATGTTTTGAGTTCATTAATGTGAAATAAACTCTGTCAGTGTGTTTGACTTGGCAAACGTTAGACAAGCATACAGTATTACCCATTAATTAACTATATTTATTAAAGATGCGACTAGAAAGTTCCTCCCAAAAATTGTTAAAAAGGCCATTTATTCTGGTGAAAGGTGGATTTTTTTTTTTCACTTTAAAGAAACAAAAAATAAAACAATGATTAAAATGGCCTACAACAAAGTTCAAATGAATGGTACAGTAATGATGATTAGAGGTTAGAAATTCTGCCTGCTTTCCTGCAATAGTAATGTTCAAGCAGCACACTCAGGACAGTTGAGGTAGAAACTGGTACATGTTAACACATAGAGTTTTTTAAACTCAAGCAAGGGGCAACTCACCTTTGGGCCTGACTAAAAATGTAGTACAGCTGAATGTACTGTATATCTTGTTTGTGTTGGTGTTCATTCATGTCTTTGGAAAGAAACAGTTACAGAGTCTGGTTGTGATTGCCCGAATGCTTTGTTACCATTTTCCAGACATCAAGGGTGTAAAGAGTTCATGTGCGGGCTACGTGGGGCATCTGGGTATCTGTAAAGCTGCTGTACGTGTATGTCAATGTATATTGTTAAAAAGTATT
Organism: Tachysurus vachellii; assembly: GCF_030014155.1. Classification (NCBI taxonomy): domain Eukaryota; kingdom Metazoa; phylum Chordata; class Actinopteri; order Siluriformes; family Bagridae; genus Tachysurus; species Tachysurus vachellii. The sequence goes on along the minus strand of NC_083484.1, from coordinate 6,915,838 downwards.
GTTATACAAATAAAAGTTCATTAAATTGAATTGAACACAAGCACACATTCAACTCTTACCATGAGTCCCATGCTTATGCTTAGTTTCATATTTATCATCATGTTCTTTCCATTTGCCTTCATATCATTAAAGATATGAGGAATAGTCTTTTCCTCCTGGTGGTCCAGCAGCAGGATCTCGCGCTCTCATTGCTGCAGCCTGGGTTCAATTCCCAGGCAGGGAGCTAATTCAGTCGCTGAAGAGTTAGCTCTCAGTGCCAGTCCCAAGCCCAGACAGAATGGGAGGGTTGCTCCAGGAAGGGCATCCAGCGTAAAACCTGTGCCAAATCAAATATGCAGACCAGATGATCCGCTGCGGCGAATCCCCCTGAACAGGAAGAAGCCAGAAGAACAACAACATATGAGGAATATTCTTTCATTTTGATCAGATTTTAGATTAGCAGCCTTTGGATAGTTAGTCAGGTTACTCAGACACAAATGTTAATAAATTTCTGACTGAATTATTTTTTGACTGATATTTTTTATCATAAATCTCAGTTATATTGAATTTTGAAGAAATCTGACTTCCGTCACAGACAATTAGCATCGTCTATCGTGAGACTGATTGCAAACAATTTATTTCTCATTGGTTCTTTCCACGCTCTTACAAAATTATTTTGATGGCAGATGGTTAGCTGCTGACTCCGAGTTCACAGATTCTCAGTCACTTATCAGGAACATCCAGACCCAATCACTGAAACACACTCATTACATACACTAGGACAAGCAGTCCTTATCTAAGCAGTCTTATTCTGTCCTTATAAGTGACACACTATGCAGGCTTGCAGATTATACTATTTGACAGTTTCTCTTAGAGATACCGCTTAGCGATAAACAAATCACACAACCCATGGGGCCACTGGGATGAGTGCTTGTTCTTAAGAAGAGATGCAGTACAGAATTGTATGGCAACACTTCAGACTGTATTTGGAATATGACAAACTGTTTTCTGTAGCTCTACCAAGTTGTGAATGAGCTTAATGCATCACATTGGGTAAATTTAATAAACATTCATTAACAGTGAAATTTATTATTTACTTTTATAAGGAAAGAGCTGATTGCTCTTTGATCAGAAGGTGTTCATTGATTTTTTTAAAACAGCTCTGGTTAGTAATTCTTGCTCTAATGTTAAGTGTAACTCTATGAATAATAAAACAGTATTTAAAAGAAAAAATAAAACTCAAATTGATATTAATATCAATTGATATCAATTGATTATTTCATCGATATGAAATAAAACACTCTGCATGTGTGTTCACATAATATTTTCCCATAATTCCCATCATATTTTATTCCATACTAATAGTAATAATTATATTAATTACTGTACCCATTACTTATATTAATTATATTATCAAACATGAGGGTGTTTATGAGGGTGTTTTATTGCTTTTTAAACATCTCACATATGGTCACTTCCCTCTACGACCATTATTTTCAGTGGAGATTTGAGACATCTATTTAGCACCAACTCATCTGTGAGATGGAGACTGGAAGAAAAAGGTCAAAATCCTGTCGAGTGTAACCCTGTTTGTCCCTCACAGCTGGAGTGGGAAAAGGGAATGGGAGGGGAGGCTAGGAGACAGACGGTCAGGCAGAATAGCCAACTAGTGGGAAGCTAATGAGAGGGAGAGCTGGGAAACGTTCAAGGTGAGGGAGGCTGGCAGAGGGGGAATGCAGACGTGACCAGCATTCAGGCGCAGAACAAGGTCTCTTCTGAATACCAATGTGGCCGTGCATGAAATTGGGGCGTTAATAAGAGGCACAGACCCACTGATCCCTGCACTTAATTTTCCTATTCATTCCTTCCCTCTCCTCCTTCAGTAGTCATCCAAAATCCACATCAATTACCTGAGAGAATTAAATCCTCTTAGCCTGCAGTGGAGAGACAGTTGTACTATATGTTTAGGTCATGCAAACAATTTCTTTTTCAGATTTATTGGCCCTTATGTAATTTGTCATATTCCACCTCGTAATACACTTCTATTTTTTTTTCATAAACATAGTTATGAACATTATGTAGGCAAATCTTTAATTATTCCAGAAAAGTTTATTCAGTCACCAACTGTAGCGGACAATAGAAAGAATAGTTGCAATGAAACGATATACTGTATGTGCTAATCAACAAGTATCTAATACAAAAATGTATATGATTTTAATGGTAGCAGATGTGCACTTACTATTATGATATGTATCTTATTAAAACTCAGGACCAAAGGTCCTGCAAAGTTTCCTTTTTTACAGCCATGTTGTAGTGTTGTTCTGTTCCCATACAAAGAGCGCAGCCTGATATTGCTCTCTCTCTCTCTCTCTCTCTCTCTCTCTCTCTCTCAGCCAAACTCGTGATCTCTCAATAATAAGACAAAAGCTTTTTGTTTCAATATATACATTTTACGTCAACCCTGTATTCATTTTCCTTTCTTCAATGAGCTGTTTTCTCCCCCCTTCTGAGCTCCTGTGTCCTTCCAGGGGCCATGCTTTTGCTTTTCTCTGCCTTATCTTCAAAGAGCATCTGCCTTTCAGTAGGTTGCAGCTATTCTTCTAGCTTTCCTCTTAACTGTACCTTCACTCATCTTTCTCTCCACTTCTCAATATGGCTCCATTAAGACTCTGTCTTTTTTTGGTGCTCCAGATTTTCAACTAGTTTGTTGTGTTTTTCTCTGCATATATGTGCTTATCAACAAGACTAAGTGATTTTTAAGATAATATCATGGTCCTTGATGCTCTCCTAAATTTGAGGCTTTTCCAGCAACAGGTGCTGTTTAGATACGCTCATGAGAACTCTAAAAATTATTTCAAAGATACTTATACTTTTCGCCTGCCAATGGAATGTAATATTACAAGACTTTTCCTCTTACATTTACATTTACATTTACAGCATTTAGAGACGCTCTTATCCAAAGCTCTAGATATCTCTAGATATTTTAAATATTTTTGTTTTTATTTTTGCTTCTTCCTTTAAAAACCCCACAAAGAATGGATTTGTGAGTATAGCAAGTGAGAGAAGAGTCAAGTGAACTGAAGCATAAAACTTAAATCTATGAGAAAAAGGCATTGTGCTAGCATTCGGAGCTCAGAAATGGAAAACACATCAAAGTCCTTTTCTCATGAGCAAATCTTATCTCGTAAAAAATGTAAAATCTTCTCACTGGTTTGCATTAAATATGCACAGGGTATTTCTTGGCATGGCATTGAAGATATCTGATATTTTCACGCTTGTTAAATGCTCTCTTGCTTATAGGTTTTGTAGGACTAAGTGAAAAATTCTATTATATTATTCCGCTGCTCTCCTATGACCAAGTACGTAAATAGCTGCAGTTCATATTTGAACTTTATTACGAACTTTATGATCTGGCTCCGATATTTGTTTCACTTAAGTGTCTGACTCTAATAATTACTTAGCCTATCAACTTTTGACTTAAGGTATTAAACAATACTTAATTAGCACAGAGGCTCTTATCAATGTGCAAGACAAGGCCTTTCCTATTTACTTTTAGAGGTTTGCAAATATTAGCATTTTATCCATGATATTCATGTCTCTTTCAAACATGTCTAATGTACTAAAGCTTCAGCTAGAAAACTATTATATAAACATTTCTAGTAACCAAGCATATGCTCTATTGATGCACCAGAATCTACCATGAATTGAAGTAATTACAGAGTTTGGTATATGATACAAAAAGAAGAATACAAGATAGAAAAAGAGTATAAAATAGAGCGAACATACTGTACAGAGTCAATGGACAGAATTGACAGCAAAGGGTACAGATGGGATTGCTTAGAGAGAAAGATCACTTGAGAGCGGATGGTAAAGGTCTTTATCCACCTACAGTATAGGACACACGGATACCCCACTTATACCATGTGCAGTATATAATGACCATAGTATTAAATAAGATGGACATGTATTTTATGGCAAAGTGGACCCCGAGTCAGATCACTCCAAAATGTTACATACTATTTCAGTTCCAAGTAATAATTTTGAGAAAGAGTTGCAAAAGGTGTCCTGTGTAAATCAGGTGTCCTTAATATGTATATGTACTGTAAGTGTGTGTCTTTGAAAAGGCCAACACACATTTAAATTTTTTATATCGTCTTACCTGATTTATTTCTTTAACCTTTGGGAAAAAATCTTGAAGCAAATGATGAAATTCACATTAGCCATCAATCTGCCAATGGCTTATGGAACATTTGGTGACAATGAATACATTACATAGCTTAATTCATTGAAGATAATTCATTTGTGTCTTTTAAAAACAAGGCAGAAAAAAATACACATAACTAAAGGGAAACCTTTTTTTTAAATATTGCATTATTTTGTCATTTTCCTATAAAACCATTCAAAAGACATTAGAACTAAGACTTAGAAACTAAAGATAAAGAGTAACAGGAAATTCTGCTGTGATCTCTTAAACACACTAAATTCAGCAGGCTTGTACTAACCTTCTGTACTGTGTGAGAAAAGGAAATGTCTTGTGTTAATGCCAGGTCAATCTGAATAACATGTACTACTTAAAAGTACATAAACCTATCCACACATACTGTACATTCCTCACTATTTTAACTACTGTCACATATTCCAACTCACATCTACGGTGCTCAACACCCGTCACTGTTCCCAGCACTGCAGTGCTTATTTCCTTGCTGACAAGGGTTTCTGTTGCCACGTGCACTTTATTTTGGTTCATGTCTTGTCTCTTTCCATGTCTTCTTGTTGGTTTACTCCCTAGTGTGTCATGATTTTGCATCTGTTTTTTGCTCCTTGATTAGTTTTGTATTTATCTTCATGCATTTCTTTGTTTGTACTGAAGTTATCAAGAAAACTCATTGTACTTACCTGAACTAACCAAGCCTTTGATTCTGTGTTTTATTATTCTGGAATAGATCTTGTCTTCTTACCTGAGTTTTGTTTTTTCATGATCTAGGATTTATCATTTGTTGCTGTTTGTTGAGCTCTTGACTAGTTACATATTCCCAAATGTCTCTTGCCTCTCAGTTTGGATCTGTTTCCTTTAATAAGGTTTGCTATTGTTTCACTGTAGTTACTGGATATGCTGGATTTATGGTAGTCAGTAAAATCATCCATGAGCTTAATGAGTTCATAGTGACACTGATGGAGAAATATATGCCTTCTGATTGTAGTACATAAATCCTTGATCTTTAGGTGCTGGAGGCTGGTCACCGCTCGACACTGATCATTATCCGTGGCTGCAGGTGGACCTGGGTAGCAGGAAGCAGGTGACGGCCATCGCCACGCAAGGCCGATACAGCAGCTCAGACTGGACAACACACTACCGGCTACTTTACAGTGACATGGGCAGGAACTGGAAACCCTACCATCAGGACGGAAACATCTGGGTAAATTCTACAATTAGCTGTTTATGCTATTGCTTTAGAGACTTTTTTTTAATGAAATGCTAATACAAATGGCATCTCATGTTGCTTCTTTGAATGGGGATTACCTGAATCCATGGTTGCTGAAAAGGTTTCCCAGGTTACTGTCCTGGAAAGCCAATCAAGGGTAATGAATGGACTGATGACTGAGTGGAGTCTTGCATATAGCAGAATAGCTCTTAATTCAACAACTTTGGTTATGGCTGGGTAAAGATTTGAAATTTAAAAATAGAACTGAACTTAAGTTTTGGGGAACAGTAAATTAAACTAAATTAAATTAAATTAAATTAAATTAAAAGATGCTAGCCAAGGATAGGCTAGGCTAGGCTGGTGATTCTCAGTGTCATGCGTTTTGAGCACTTCAGCTTGACCAGATCCCAAAGAGGGATATGATATTATCATTATTTGCAGGGGTAACGCAGGCTTGCTCAATAGAGATAGATGTTAGGGGTAGGTGTTTGGGATAAATAATAGTGTAATTTGAAACTTTATCATTTTTATTCTCTTTCTTTGCTTCTGTAAATCTTTGAGGCAAAGTCAGTTGTAAAAAGTGCTATACAAATAAATTGATTTAAATTAAATTAAATTAACTGTGTTATTCACCCCTCACATCAATCAGTATTGTGCTCAATGGTCACATTTTGCATTTTTCCCACTCTTTCCCAGAATAATGTACAGTAGGACGGTTATTTTTTTCTTTGTTTTTTTTAAATGAGAATAGAATACACGTAACTAAAATTTACGACACACCAACATTCTATAGTAAACATGAAATATTTTCTTATATAACTGTCTTGTTAGCCATAAGCGTGAATATTGAATAATTAAAAGCATACAGTACTGTAGTACCTATTTTCTTGGTTATAGACATGTGGTTACAAGGCATAATATTATTCTCAGGCGTATGCCCATAGTAGGACTGGCGTAGTGAACAGATATACTTTGATATGGAAAACTAGTCTTTGTGCACTTTGTAGAGTGACATGAAGAATGTATTAGTGCTGTTTCCAAGCGAGATCAAAGGTCTCATTCCAAGGGGAGTCTGCTTTAGCTCTTCCCCTTTGCTATTTCTCAGCCCCTTTCTCCCCCACACCTTCCCATCTCCAATTGTCTTTAATAAAGGATAGCCTCATGATTGCACCAACAGAGAGTCAGGGAAGTCTTGACCCTGGGAGATGAATCTCAAGTTTTAGTACTACTTTCATAAGTCTGGCTCTGTTCTGTGACAGTTAGTTTAATCCACTTTAAGTTAGATTTTGTCATCCATCTTGACAGGATTTCTGGTTTTATGGCCCAAATGGTCCCTGTTTATTGCTGTGTCTCACAGATTTGGAGGTTTACTTTGGAGATTCTTGGGAGATGTATTTTAATGGTACTATAAGTGGTGAGAAATTCTGAGGACTTCCTTTTCTGCATAACATGAAAATAGGAGTTGAAAATTAACTTTTTGATTATTTGTTTATATCCTTTTTTTGTATAATTAAAGCTCAAAAGTTCAGTGTCAGTGCAGTAAAGGCAGGGTAGATTGAAATACAGTACAATAGTTGTATTGAGTGACAAGGCAACCCACATGGTTTAAATAAGTGAAATTATCATAGAAAATGAACGTATTCTTCACATTTTAGCTTTTCATGGGCATATTTTAAAACAAAATGCATTCATTTATTAAGCTATAAGCATAGTTTAACCATGCATTAATAACTGATGCTTGGCACACCAACATGTTGCACAATTGTTTATGGCATACTATCTGAGTTTTTTAAATAGGATTTAAATAGGAATTTCAGCGGGTAATTTAAGACTCACATTTCACACATTTAGGAAGAATTTTCATGTGTATTTAGGTCTGTATAAAGATAAACTCCTGCTTATTATGACATGTTAAGCCAGCCAAACACATCTTTATGAAATGCTGTATAACAGGGATGAGTAACACACTAGAAGTGCTATTGTCAGTTCCAGGCTTTTTTAGCAGATGGCAAATTTAAACTTAATATAAACATCCAGTTACTCAGAGTATAAATTATGCCATGTGGGCAACAATTATCTATTAAACGAACCATGAACTGAGCAAGTAAGGTACACAGGAATCAATTAAACCGCATGTTTTATATATATATATACACATTTAACTACCATAATTCTTGATATCATATTCTTCTACATGTAGTATTTCCAGCTGCTCCAAGCATTTTTCCATACAAGTAGCCTGCTTGGCTATACTGTAATTAAGAATGATGCTTTACAATATGGACTGGCACCCCATTTAAGATATATTCTGCCTGGTGCATAGTTTTGTCAGGAACAGTGAACCCCACTAAAATGAAGTAGCTACCAGCTAAAAATGTATTTAATTAGCTTCGGATTTGCTTGTTTTCTCCTATTTTACCTCTGTTGAACGCATCTGCCAAACAGTGTGAGTGTTTGTTCTTCAAAACTGCAAATGAGGTTTCGATTGAATGAATGAAGGCAATTGTGTATTGATTCTGACTGCAGAATGCTCCTGAACATTGGTTAGTCTTGGTCTTTTGTGTTCAGTGTTACAGAGTTTTGAAGCCTGCTTGGAGTTTGTTTATTGAGAATATTGGGACTTTATTAGACCTCATTTTAAAATTAACTACCAATAATAATAATAATAATAATAATAATAATAATAATAATAACAACAATAATAATAACAATAATAATAATAACAATAATAATAACAATTATTATTATTATTGTTATTATTATTATTAATAACAACAATAATAACAATTATTATTATTATTATTATTATTATTATTATTATTATTATTATTAATAGTAGTATTAGTAGTAGTAGTGATAGTAGTAGTAGTATTAGTAGTATGTCTTATGTTGGAAATTCAATTTGAGGGTCGGACCCACAGAAATCTGCCTAAAGGTGCCAAATCCCATCATTCATTTGGACCAGAAAATTTACTCAAGAAGGATATACTGTAGTAAAAGCACCAGTGGGAACCAAATTCTTGCTGGACATTTTGGTCCTACAACCAGGAATAAATGACCTACCTGCTTAATTCTGCACAGTTTGGGAATCATTTTTAGATAATGAAAGGCTTGCTAAAAGTGAAGAAACCACAGCTGACAGTTATAATGCTGAAGGTTAGTTGGTTTGCTATGGTGACCATCAATCAATCATTTACTGTTCCTCAAAACTAAAACACCACAGTGACTCTCAAATCGGATCACAACGAGTTACTATATACAATTTAAAATGGATAATGCACTAATTATCACACTACTTGTAACCTATCTCTCGGAGTTTTGGATGTTCTTGTTTAGATTCACAATTCTAGAAAGACAATTCTCCAATTCAAGACTCACATCAAGACTCACAACCAGTTCTGTATTTTGGATTTAACACTTTGTATCCTGCATTATTACTATACTAAAAAAAAGATTCCATATGGATGTTTACGTGCAGCTGTGACTGAGATGTACTGTACTGAGATGTGGCTCTTCCTTTGCAGGTGTTTACAGGAAACTCCAATACAGAGAGTGTAGTGCGTCATGATCTTCAGCACAGCATCGTTGCCCGATATCTACGCTTCGTCCCTCTTGGCTGGAGTGAAGAGGGTCAGATAGGTCTGCGGATAGAAATTTATGGCTGTTCATACTGTGAGTTCCATTCCTTCAGCACACATTCCCTGCATTCTCAGTGTGTATTCTCTATTCAGACTTCATTAGCCCCAGCCCAAATAATGAAGACACTGACTTGAATGACAATAATATAAAGGCAGCTCTTATCTTGAATAAAATTAAAAATGGTGTAAAGGTTTTTCATTTGAATCTAATGTTAAGTTATAACAGTTTATTACATTTTAAATGGAATGTATAAGGTCCTACAGTCAATCATTTAAACCTTAGTTACATCCATAATCTTCAATCTTACAATTTTTACTTCTGGACCACCAGTTTACAGAACTAATGGAGGTCATATTTCAATGTTGTTACTGTTTTATAACATGCCATGAAGGTATACCTTGCTCACCTTATGGGTGAGTATTACAGAGTGCAATGTAAATGCTTGGTAAATATGTCACAGATAGATCTTTAAGACCAACTCATGTCACCATTTCACAAAAGTGTATCTGAGCCCCAAACACTGTCAGGAAGTGTATTCCAAAGTTTGGCACCTAAATACAAAAACTCTCTACCACCTTTAGATGCTGGACAACCACCTAGTAATGCATTACAATAGTCCAGTCTGGAGGTCATGAACGCATGAACTAGCTTATCAGCAGCAAATACAGATAGGATGTTTCTTAGCTTGGCAATATTTCTAAGTTGGAAGAAGGCTGTTTTTGCAATATGGGCAATATGATTTTCAAAAGTTGCTGTCTAATATAACACCCAGGTCTTTCACTGTCAAGCTAGTAGTAACAAGTACATCCCTCTACAGTATATGGAAGTTGAATTTAACAATAGAAAATTGTTAACCACTTGGTTAACCTAGACAATTTAGATATTTAATTTGATTATGATAAGATATATAACTGGTATCATCAGCATAACAAATCCCAAACAAATCCCATACGTTTATCTAGCTCTTCCTGTCCTATACTTGTAAAACACTGTAGTTTTGTGTGTAGAGCTTTAGGCGAGACTGGATCACGAGATCCTGTCAGGGGTTGAACATCCATTATTTTGTTTATGATACTTTCAATTTTATCAATAAAGAAATTCATAAAGTCCTCACAGCTAAACTGTGAGGGAATACTCTTTTCAGATTTTTTTTGTTAATCTAGCCACAGTGCTAAATATGCGCCTGGGATTGTTTTGGTTATTTTATATGAGTTTGCTCAGGCGTTCAGTCCTAGAAGCTTTTAGAACCTGTCTATAGCTGGACATATTGTCATTGTATGCAATTCTACAGACCTCTAATATAGTTTATCTCCACCTTCTCTTGAGGTTATGGGATGATCTTGTGATGGCATGAATATGACTTTCATACCATGGTGCAGATATTTTATCTCTAAACTTTTTTTAATCAGATGGGGTAACAGTGCCTATGGTAATAGTCATTTCATTCAGATCAATGGTGTTTATGGGTATAGAAAGAAGTTGAGACAGATCAGGCAGGTTATTTATGAATCTGTCTTTATTGGTTGGAATAATAGATTTACCAAGTCGATGACGTGGTAAGACGTGGTTAAGCTGTTGTACAGGAATGGTCTGTGATGTGTCAAATGGCATTTAAAAGAAGAAGGGACCTCTTTACCTACATTCAAGCATGCTTGCATAATCAATTCTTTTACCCAGTGACCTAATCTGTCTTGAAGCCCTTTTATGGTGTTCCTGAAAGCACACAAACATTAGGTGGTCAATGGCAGTCAATTCTATAAAGGGACTGTTCACTCAAGTCTGTTTCTGCCAGAGATGCTTAGGCAGTATGCCAGTTTGAGTGTATCTGATCCAAAATGCAGCTGCATGACTTGTTTTTAACCCACTTACTTCTCACACACCACCCCACTCCTGCACTTCCTTTACCAGCTTCTGATAGCTGCACACATCAGATTCAAAACACTGATGCTTGCCTACAAAGCCAAAAATTAACCAGCACCCTCTTACCTCAAAGCTTTTGTCACTCCTCACATTGCACCTTGCTACCTCTGATCTACTAACACTGGTTGACTGCTTACACCATCTTTCAGGGTAAGAGGTAGGTATACATCAAGACTCTTTTCTGTTCTGTCACTGAGGTGGTGGAATTAACTTCCCCTAGATGTCTGAACAGCGGAGTTAAGCAGATAAGGATAAGGGCTCTGGATAAGGGCGTCTGCCAAATGTCATAAATGTAAATGCATTTTAAAAATGTATGCCTCTTTCAAAGCATTTATCAGCCAAGTACAACATTCATATATTTTGTATCTGTCTCTAGTGATCTTCTCCAGCTTCTTCTGTTTCTCTTTCCCTTGGGGCTGTAAGATTGGTACTGTCTAATGACTGTTGTTCTTTGACTTTCTGGAGTGTGTGACTAATCTATCCCATGTCCTGCATCTGTATCTTCATCAGCTTTCTCTTTTTCTCTTTCCCCTTGGGCTACATGATATGTAATGTCAAGTGATGTTGTTCTTTGGCCAATCCACCTCCATGTCCTGTATCGGATGTGTGTTTCGATCATCTTCTGCCCAGTTGTATTCCACAGGAATTGCAAAATCCTGTGGAATACATTGCATAACTTATGTATGGTTCTTTGTTAATGAATACATACAACTTGTTCTTCAATCTGTTGGTCACGTTTTGGATCCATAGAGGATTACAGATTTGATGTTAGTGTTAAAGATTTGGATTTCTTCAGAACAATAGTTACAAATTTTACAGCCTTAGTGACTCAACAACTGCCACAGAAATAATTGGCCAAGGCTGTTGAAGGCCTTTTAAAAGTCAGTGAAAGTGATGTAGAGAGGCGAATTCCATTCCAGTTACTGCTTTACTATGATATACAGTACAGTCTGGTTCTGAAAAGCTTTACCCTTCCTATATCCTGTAAGTCCTGTCTGCTTACTAATTCCATCAGATACTTCTGGGCTTCCTGGAAGAGCATAAGTTATAACCCTTCAGTGTGTGATGCATTGATGTGGATGTTTCTCTTATCATGTTGCATGCACTGAGTAGGTGATTAGCCCACCCTGCATTACCATAATGAATAGTTAGGCTACTTGCCATACCTCCATCTGCTGGATTTGCCTGTTTCTGCCTCCCATGATGAGAACAAGGGTTTGGTCTTTGGGCGTATAACTGTTACCAAAATAAATAACTCAAGCTCTGTCAGTGTAACTCATTGTTTAAGTGCTGAGACTCTTATCATGTTTGACTGCTCTGTACAGTTCTGTGATTGTTTTCTCTCTGTCTTTCATACTGTATAAGCTTTCTTTCTGCCACCCTCTCTACTCTGTTTCTCCCTCTCTCCCTCTCTTCATGATTGAGAGCACTTCCCATGAATGTCTTTGCAAAATCAACACCAACATTTTCACTTTAATAAGACGTTAATTAAATCCAGTCATATCATTTATTACGTCTCCTTTCAGCTTTTTGAGGACCGTATTTGACGAGCAAGGCTAATTTGCTGTTTAAAAATCAAAAACATTGTTTATATTTTGAGCTTTTATTGCAGTGATAGAAACATAATTAATGGAATGGATTATTGACTGCTGGATAAAGCATTTACGGTATACCTCAGAGTATTATAAAAGTTTAAATTATAGATGCTTTGATCTGGGTAAGGCAGCAGTAGAGTGTTTTGCTTCTCACTGCCTGCAGTTAATCTGTGAATCCTAGGTCTATTTTCACCTCAGTTTCAGCTTCCCGCAGTGCAATTCACCTAAAGCAAGTGAGATACTAAGCCATGTCTGAGAAACGTATCCAACTTCCTTTTATGCCTATTCTTTCTTTCTTTCTGTCCATGTTTGTCTCTGGTGCTGCAGGGGCTGATGTGATTCACTTTGATGGTCAAGGTGTAATCTCCTACCGATTCAAGATGAAGAAGATGAAAATCCTGAAGGATGTGATAGCACTGAAATTTAAGACAGGTGAAAGTGATGGGGTGATCCTGCATGGCGAGGGTCAACAGGGCGATTACATCACATTAGAGCTAAGGAAAGGAAAACTGCTGCTTAAGATTAACCTTGGTACGATTCATTACCCAACATTACTACCCATGTATAAAAACTGCAACTCATTGAGAGATCACATCGGCGTGGTTGTGGTTGCGTTGAGACCATTTTAGTACTACTCATATATAATTTACTTCATTCATGTCATTACAACTGACATTTGTTTGTAAGAGCAATATTCATCATGAACTAATGTTTGCTAATCCTGAGGCCTGTATGTGGTACTACACCATAGGGCATCAGAATTTAAAATAGTAACTTTTATGCACAAAAATCAGTGTAATAAGCAAACAACATTTTTTATTACTTCCAAACCATCAAAATCTATTGTTATGATGTCAGAAGATTTACGCTGTTGCTGACGGCCCGCACATACAGTACTTTACACACCATGATAAAAACAATAAAATAAATATTTCAATAGTAATATTTTTATCCAAAAAAAAGGAAGAAATACGAATCAAATATGTGAGAATATACACTTACAATCTACAGTCCAATTAATCTAACATCTGATCAACCAATCGTGCAAAAAAACATTCAGATTCTTTTCAACAAGACGTTTTCCAAGTACGACTCTCTCACACTGTGGTATTTTTTGTTTTTTTTTTATACAATTCTGTGTTTTTTATACTCTAGTACTCTGAAGACTACTGTGTGTAAAACCCCCAAGAGATCATCAGTTTCTGAAATATTTAAAGCCAGTCTGGTATCGACAGCCATACCACAGTTAAAGTCATACTTTTCTTCGTTGTAATGTTTGATCTGAATGTTATCTGATGCTCTTGACCTCTATCCTCAAGATTTTATGCATTGCCCTGCTGCACATGATTGACTGATTTGAACGCTACATGAATATGTTGTTGTACAAATGTCCCTATTAAAGTGGATAGTGAGTGTAGTTAAATAAAGAATATTTGACCAGTAATCCAGGTTGGACTCTCATAGAGACTTTGTTTATATGTAAAAGTGCATATACTTGTAGATTTTATAAAGTAAATGCTACATATTGCTGTTTTTTGTGAAAGGCAGGCAGCAACCAGTATGGTTCCATCCTGGGCCACACGTCAGTGAGCAGCGGCAGCTTGCTGGATGATCATCACTGGCACTCGGTTGTGATCGAGCGCTACCGGAGAAATGTCAACTTTACCCTGGATCAGCACACTCAGCACTTTCGTACCAATGGCGAGTTCGACCACCTCGACCTTGACTATGAGGCAAGCGCTTCTCATTTAGTGTAAATAAATAATCAAATTAGAAAACACAGCAACAAATACAAAAATGAAATAATTCCTTGTTCTGTAACTGTCATGAAGAATGTCCTATCTTTTCCATTCTAAGTTATGTTTGATGTTTTTTTCTGAATTTGCTGTTGCATTTTTGGTTTGGTAATGTGTTTTGCACATTATCCACTTGAGGAAGAGTGCAAAACGTAGCCTCATAAGCCTTTTGCATATGGTTAGTCTCCAACAGATGCTGCAGGGATTTGCATTCGCTTCTTAGCATGTTGTTAATCCACATTAGGAATGTGTGGCACTATGTTAATGTGATCACACAGTATTAATGTTCTGTATAATTATATGTATAGAAAATGTATTTGAAACATGAAAGATAGTTTAAAGTGATTCCCGATCAAGGAAATTCATAATACCTCACACTTTTTAAAAAGATAAATATACACTGAACCGAATTAATTCACATGGAAATGAATTTGAGTGACACAGTGCCTCACAGCTCCTGGGTTTCTGAGCTCATGTTAATGTTTGTTTAGAGTTGCATGTTCTGACTATCCAGAATTTCCAGAGTTCTCCATTTCCATCCACTTCACAAAAACACACAGCTAATTGGACTGCCTTCTTTAAATTGCCCCTAGGTATACTACATTGGTGTGGGAGCCCATTTGAGGTATAGTTTCACCGCATGTTCTGGGATAGGCACTGGCATAGGCATTGGGATTGGCACCGGTTCTACTGTCACCCTGACCATGATAAAAAGGTTACTGGTCAATACATTAATCTAAAAGGACTATAGATATTTAGAGATTTACAGCATTTGGCAGATAACATTATCCAGAGCAACTTACATTTATTTTATATATATAACTGAGCAATTGAACGTTAGGGGCCTGGGGTGGCAACTTGGAGTTGAACTCACAACCTTCCAAGCAGTAGGCCAAGCACTTAGCTACCACTTTCCCCACTGGCTGGTCACAAACTGAAAGGCCAGAGGGACAAAGGTGGCCCTTAGGACTAAGATACTTACTGTAGCTCTATGCAGGACTGGATTCATTCAACTTACACATATATAATTTACAAAAGACACCACATCTGTTTTGTGAAAAGTCTTGTTTTTATGTGCAGCTGAATTTTGGAGGAATGCCCTACTCAGGCAAGCCTAACTCAGGAAGCCAGAGAAATTTCATCGGCTGCATGGAGAGCATCAACTACAATGGAGAAAATATCACTGACCTGGCTAGAAGAAAGAAACTGGATACCTCTAGCTTTGTGAGTTACATTCAGTTTCATTTGTTATAGACAAATTCTAATAATGTGATATTTACCCTTTATATACACATGGTGTTTAAAAGGATATCTGTTTTAAAAGTGCAGTATATAGTGGAGAAATAATGTTACAGTTAGACAGGTGAGATATATTACATCGTATTATAAGCTTGTAGAAGATTTAAAATCAACGGAAAAAGATTTCCCTGTCTTTCATTTCTTTATTGTGAGACATAATTTTGACAAGGCATGACTAAAGCATTTACCTGAGATAAGTACGACTTTTTAATGAACAAATCTACTGCTGTGAAAGTGACAGTGTTCCTTGTGGTTGTCTCAACATGAGAAATCAACCTGACAAACCTCTTTTAAAAGCAGTCTGACTCATTACTTATGTTTGTAAAAAGTAAGCGCATTAAAATTCCTCCTGCCAACATGTATTAATAAATTGCATAGAAAGAGCTGAATACACTATTCCATTCTGTCAGAACAAAATAAAAACAGAGTCAGAAAGGCCACGAGAGTTGTGATTAAAGACTATTTTTTCCACAGTAAAAAAAAACAGACTTTTTATTTATTACTTATGTCATTTTTTGATGAAAAAATGTTAAAATATCTAGTTTTAACATATTGCGGCGTTTTATAGGGTCATCTGTTCCACACGAGAGATCCCGTAGTGCATGGAACTTTTAGGGCCATTTCACAGTTTGATTTTCTTTCTAGTTGTTCTGAACATTAGGGTCTTGCCTCCTTTTTACTGAATTGCAATGTTGTGCTTGTTACTGTAAATATGCATTAAAACTGCTGCATTTGAGAAATATAATTTAAATAATAATTATATTTTGATTAAAAAGTTTTATACTACACTGCAATAATATAATAATATATAAAATATATTCATGAAAATGTATTTTAAACGGAGTGCCTTTTTCCACCAAGGTGAATATACTGTATCAATAGCTATGTTCTACTTGATTAGCAATTTGCCTTGAGCTAACTTTATTTCATGTCTTCCATGTTAAATAAGGCTTGACAGAAACTACTTGTTTGTAATACAAAGAATGTTAGAAATATCTGACTTTACACACTTAGGAAATATGTTTGATTATTTGTCCACTGCAAGACAAGTGAGGTCAAAACAGAGAGTTTCTAGTCATTTGGAAAGTTGAATCATTCCTACATTACACACTACAAATGTTCCACTGGAAAGAGCATCACTTGCTGAAAAATATGTGTAACCACCTCAGAAACACGTTCTTCTTCTCTGTTCTTGTCATCTTCTTGCAATTACTCTGCACAACATCTCGACTTTAGTCACAGCACGCAACATTGGGGTAAGCATGGACAATCAACTGTCCGTTTCCACGCATGTCAATAATGTGTCACGCTCATATCGGGTTCTTCTCTACAACATCAGAAGGATTTGGCCATTTTTGTCCACACAGGCTGCTCAGGTACTTGTTTATTCTCTTTTCATTTCAAGACAGGACTACTGCAGCTCACTGCTGGCAGGTCTACCTAAGAATGCAATTTTTCCTCAAAATGCAGCTGCATGACTTGTTTTGAACCTGCCCAGGTTCTCACACACCACCCCATAGCTGCACTCCCAAACACTGATGCTTGCCTACAAAGCCAAAAATGGACCAGCTCTTACCTCAAAGCTCTTATCACTTCTCACACTGCACCTTGCACCTTCAGATCTACCAGTACTTCCTGACTGGTCCCACTGGTCTCAGGGTAAGAGGTAGGTACACAGCAAGACTTTTTTCTGTTCTGGCACCGAGGTAGAGGAATGAACCTCCCCTAGATGTCTAAACAGGATATCTTCAAGTAACGGTGAAGACCTACATTTTCCTAAACACTTGATGTAACACTTGATGTTTGTTATAGGTATTTTAAAAAAAAATAAAAAACCTGAAGAGTTTTCGGCTGATGCTATCCTAAGTCTGTAACCTAGTAAACCAGTGTTAATGTATTCATCGATAAAGACTTAAAAGCACCTTTGTACGTACGCCAAATACGGTAAATATAAATTTAATCTTCTTCTTCTTCTTCTTCTTCTTCTTCTTCTTCTTCTTATTATTATTATTATTATTATTATTATTATTATTATTATTATTTGTCACGGTTATGCAAGAATTGGTGCTGAACTACAGTATATTACCCATCAACCCCACCATATCACCTGGCCATGCAACATGGCACACTGATCGCTCACCCCTGTTTGCTGTTGCTCCTCATTTGCACCCCTATTTAAGATCTATAGTATCTCTTGTAGTCTGTATGTTGTTTGCTTTGTGACCACATGTTTGCAAGTCTTTGTTGTTTTGTTAAAACTTCACTAAACGTGACAAAGAAAGTGTACTGAACGTTTGTATATATCTAGCAAAAAAATGTATATTATTACTATGGTCAATATGTGGATAGGTCAAGCCATGAACTTATGATCTGCATCAAAGATCGGATGCTTTTTGGCAAATTTGGTCTTCTTTGTGGAACTTTCTGGAAGATGTCCAGTGACTGATATATCTTTTTAATTTTGGGTCTAAAAAATGACCCTGTTATTTACTTTGATATGACCTGTTGTATTATTATTATTATTATTATTATTATTATTATTATTATTATTATTATTTTATTTTATTTTTTTTATTTTTTTTTTTTATTACATGGTTTCTCACTTTGTATGTTTATGTATGAACATGAATATCCAAAGATTGTAAGGTGATATGGCCTATGTGGCTGTATATGCTGCGATGAGATACCGGGACCACTGTGTTGTGTTATTGTTAAAATAAAATTTAAAACAAAAAAAAAAAAAAAAAAAAACTTAACCAAATTAATATGTATTATAAACACACTATACAGCCATTTTAAATGTTCCAGCAAGCTAGTTAATATTAGTATAAATAACAGGTATAAATATAAAATAACTATTATTACACTGAGTTAATAAATTAGGTATAAATTATGTACAAATCAGGAAACTAGTATCAGTTAATCTAAATAATTTCTCCTCTCTCAATGGCATATAGACTGTGGGCTAAATATTACAACTGACTGTAATAAAATGTTTCTAATTTTCTGCCCCAATTGTAGCGCAACCTGACATTTTTCTGCGTGGACTCTCACACCTTCCCAGTTTTCTTCAATGCCACAAGTTTCCTGCAGTTACCGGGCAGAAGGGAACACAACATGGTGTCCGTAAGCTTCCAGTTTCGCACTTGGAATGCTAACGGCCTGCTCCTGTTCAGCACACTGGCTGATGGCAAGTTGGAGCTTGTGTTGAAAGATGGCAAAGTCATGGCGCACATCAGTGTCCTGCAGCTAAAAAGCTCACAGGTTGACCTGGCATCAGGTACGGAGGTTTTGTATTTTACTATGTTTGTTCTGGGAGCTCATGCACTAATGTTTTATTTAGCATATTTGTCTAGTTTTCTTAAAAATGTACTTATCGTCACATTACTTGGACTAGTTAGGGATTAAAGGCATCGTTAATTCTTCATAGGACATTCTGAGCTTGTGGTATAAATAATTAACTTATTAACTTAAATAGCAATAATACTTGTGTTTATGTGGTTTTTTGCTGATTCTACACTTACTGTAGCAGTTGGGGCATTTTTTAGCATGGATCTGCAGATAGGCAGAGCTAGATGATGATGATGGATGCAGGATGAGCTAAAACAGTTGTTAGTATCATGGCCCAGTTGTCCTACATATGTATATGTATGCAATGTCTTTCCCTGTCTCTCCAAGGGCTGTGTGTGTGTGTGTGTGTGTGTGTGTGTGTGTGTGTGTGTGTGTGTGTGTGTGTGTGTATATGTGTGCATAATATAGCCAAAGCCAAGTAGAAATGTTTGAGCAACCTGTAAAAATTTGACATGTTTTATTTTGGAGAAAAAAAAATTGCATTGTATTCTTTCTACCATACTAAAGGACCGAAACACAGTTTGACCTGTGAAACACAGGATAACAGCACTGGGGCTTATAGAAATGTAGAAATTGGTAATAAAAACATAGAAGTAAAAGAACAAATTTCAATATAATTAAACAATGGAATTTGTAGAAAGCAACTTTAGAAATAGAAATTTCATATGGACCTGATTAGTTATGTTTTTATGTATGATTTCAATTTTGCTAAGCTGGTGCATGTCCTCTAATTCTAGTTTTCTGACTTTTTTGCCACCTATTAATTAACGTCTATGCTGTTGTATTTTTACATGCATATAATTTGTACTTTTGGAAATTCAGAAACAGGAAACCAGCATCTCTGTATATTAAGAGCAGGTTTATTTATTTTGAGGATTGATGGGTAGTCTGTTTTACTGGACTGAGAAAAGATTTTTCTGAAAGCTAATTAAAATTATGAATAATGTCACCCTTTTAGCTGGTAATTAGATAACACCAATACCTGGCCAGTTCCACTGCAAAGAATAGATGCAATAATTTGCTGTATATATAACGTCAGATTTTAACGTCAGCTGGAAAGATTAGTATTTTAGTACATTTACTGTATCGTGTTTTATTAATAGTCTAATGGATTCATTATCTTTTAGAAGAGTCTAGAAGAACTTGAAACCAGTTAATTAGTTAATTTCTTGGTGAAAAACCTTTCAGGAGGATAGATAGATAGATAGATAGATAGATAGATAGATAGATAGATAGATAGATAGATAGATAGATAGATAGATAGATAGATAGCGAAATACATAGAGAGACAAAGACAGATGGACAGACAGACAGACAGACAGATAGACAGATGGCTGAATGGATGGATGGATAGATGGATGGATAGAAGGATGGATGGATGGATGGATGGATGGATGGATGGATGGATGGCTGGATGGAGGGGGGATGGCTGGACACCCTTATTATTATATTAACTTTTATACTACTGAAAAATCACCACTGACAAATTGTTTAGTTAACATACCAACAAATAAGACATTAGCTATGAGCTAAAACTCAAAAATAAATAGAGTTGAATATAAATCTATGGTACAGGCTTTCCTATAGTGTGCATCTTCATTGTTTTACATTCTGTTTAATCTAGCAAAAATTCACAGATAAATAAATCAGATTTTTTGCCACTGAAATCTGTGTCTGTGGAATGATGAAGAATGGCAGAATGATAAATCACAGCAGTCAATAATGTGCAAAAAACATGAAAAAAGAAAACTTCTATAAGAAATGTTGTTGTTTCCTTCTCATAAAAGGCCATGTTTTTCTTGGCATCGACAGTTAGAAACAGATGCCTTCAAGGCATGTGAGGTTTGCTGGGAAAGAGAACTGCCTATTGTTTACTCAGTAGTCTATCACATATTGATCCACGTGTAAAACTGAGACTGTTTTCCTACTTAAATTTATGTAGCCCTCCAGCTTTTGACTAGGTTTGGTTCTAAATACATACTTCTCTGAAGTAAGGCTCTGTTCTGTTGCATGTTTTGTGGCCAATAAGGAAACAAAACTATAAAAAGTACAAAAGTTTAGCATGGGCTGGAGCTTTATGATAGGATGATCTGTTTTTACTTTTGATGTACTTTCTGTAATAGGTCAGTTGCAGAGACAGAAGCAATTTTTATGATTATAGCACACAAACAAAAACAAGACATGCAGTCGGTAGATTGTATATTTTTGGTATTTTTGTGACAATCACTGCACTGTTACAATAACTCACATATTAACCAGTAACCATATTAACCAGAAAATGATGTGTCACATAGAACATGGGGAAAAGTTCAGGTAAAATCCCAAAATATGCTGAATCAAAAACTGGGTGGAGGACAAGATGATTCAAATGTAAATGACAGGCTTACATAAAGAAAGAAAGAACAAAGCGAGGAGAAGTAGAATTGAAATACAGGGCTGTAACGCTGCAGGCTGCTACGTGTGCTGTGCTGCTCGGCTTGCAGTGTGAGTGGGAGATTATTACATTGTGCTTGTCCTGGCATGAATATAGTGTTCTTTCTTTATTCATACACATTCTCAACATACTCAACATATACTCTTTAAATGAGACACACAGACTGACAGTTTAAATAAAAGTTCATTAAAAGTCACTTTCTTAAAAGCTGTTTGTTTACTCACTCACTCACTCTCAATCATTCATTTTCTACCGCTTATCCGAACTACCTCGGGTCACGGGGAGCCTGTGCCTATCTCAGTGGTCATCGGGCATCAAAGCAGGATACACCCTGGACGGAGTGCCAACCCATCACAGGGCACACACACACACTCTCATTCACTCACGCAATCACACACTACGGACAATTTTCCAGAGATGCCAATCAACCTACCATGCATGTCTTTGGACCGGGGGAGGAAACCGGAGTACCCGGAGGAAACCCCCGAGGCACGGGGAGAACATGCAAACTCCACACACACAAGGTGATGGCGGGAATCGAACCCCCAACCCTGGAGGTGTGAGCCGAACGTGCTAACCACTAAGCCACTGTGCCCCCCACTGTTTGTTTATTAAGTCCAAAATTATATATATATATATATATATATATATATATATATATATATATATATATATATATATATATATATATATATATGGTAACTTGATATAAACTATATGGCCAAAATTATGTAGACACCTGACCATAACATGTACTGTATATGTGTGGTAGCTGAAGTGTTAAAGGCTCTGGATTGTGAATTAGAAGATATTGCCAAGCTGCCACTGCTGGACCCTTGAGCAAGGCCATTAACCCTCTCCGCTCCTGGGGCACTTAATAATGGTGGCCCCTATGCTCTGACCCAAACCTCTTTACTTATATATAAGGATATGTTAAGAAAGTTATGCTATCACTGTGTTGTAATAAAAATAATAATAAAGGCTTCATTTTCATGTTGAACATCCCATCCCAAAGCATCGTTATCAATATAAAATTGTTCTCCAACTTTACTGTCTCCACTGTTCTGGGAAGGATTTCCACTTGAAATGTGACTATAGTGATTTGTGCATTTAGAAGTATTAGTGAGGTCAGTTACTTATGTCGCGCGAGAAGTTTAGCCACATAGTTACTATTCCAATTGATCCCAGTTATGTAATGCTTAGTGCCCTTTGTGTAGTAATCCCACATATGGGTATAAGGGGCAGGTGTCCAAATACTTTTGGCAATGTAGTGGATGTAATTTGGGGTTTTATATAGATGTTGCTTTCCGGAAGACTCCTGACTCCAAAAAAAAAGTTCAATATTGGTATTGTAATCTGTCATCAATTTATTTATTGTTGTATAAAATTGTCACAAAGTCAGAAGGATGAATCCATGTACAGGATTTAGGTTTTTATGTATTTATTTTTAAATAGAGGCAGTACTCTAGGCAATACTCCAGACAAGGTGCAGGCAAGAGGTTAGGTGATCAGCAAACAGGCATGACCTGGACTGGGAAAATGGGTAAACAATAAAAAAAAAAGCAGATGTCAAAATAGTGAAACAAAAGGGGAAAGGCACAATGCCAGGGGAAGACTTTTGCAAAGACTATTTAGGTCTAGGTTATTTAAAGGAGTCTGTGTGGTTGTGAACAGGTGTGTGATCAAAAGCAGGGACCCCTGTATACAGGAACAGGTTTCAGTAGAATCTGGGGTTCATAGGGCACTGCAGATGTGGATGTGACGAAAATTAAAAGTGTACTGGAACTGCAGGTTCACAACCCTGTTATCTGCACTAATAACTGGCTGTAGCTTAAGACATTTAAAAGTCCGTATAAAGGCATAATATGCACATGTATGCACTGTATGCACAATAAATATATAAAGTCTGGGTTTTTTGTGATTTCCACTTTTAATGTAAAAATTGCAGCTTGTAGAATGCCATTGAAAATGAAAGTGACACATTCCAGAGAAAAAAAACTAGAAGAATAATCTAATTGCTTAAATGTGCACACCTCTGAAGTAATACTTAGTTGAAGCACGCTTTGATTTTATTACAGCACTCTATTTGGTTAAGGGTCTATCAGCTTGGCACATCTTGACTTGAAGACTTTAACACTCTTCCCACTTTGCAAAAATGTTACAGATCTGTCAGATTACATCTCCTGTTCATGGTCTTCATCTTTATGCCCTCTTTTTCTCTAGGATTCAGTTCTGGGTTCTGTCTGGGTCATTCTAAAGCATTCATCTTTTTTTGCTGAAGCCATTCCTTTGTTGATTTGAAAATGTGCTTTAAATGATTGTCACATTGAATTTTGAAAGTCGTTTGAAGATTCGGCTTTCTAGCAGATGCCAGAAAGTTTTGTGCCAAAATTGACTGGTACTTGGGGATATTTGTGATTCCTACCACTTTCTTATAACACTGCTACCACCGTGCTTCACCATGAATGGGGTGTATAGTGTCAAGCACGACTTTGACACCTATGGCCAGCTATGAAAAGTTAAATCTTGGTCTCATTAGAGCGTGAGTTTTCCACGTGGTTTTGAGTGGCTGATTTGTTGTTTTTTCTTTTGGAAAGTTTAGTCTAGATATTGTTTTATTGTCAGAAAAGGCTTGAGTCTTGCCACACTGGCCCATAGCCCAGACAGAAGAATACTGGAGATACAGTAGTTGTCACATGGAGAAAGCAACCAGTACTTGCCAGAAAAAGCTGCAGCTCCTTTAATGTAGGCCTCTTGACAGGCTCTCTGAGCTGTTTTCTCTTTGCCTTCTCATCAATTTTGGAGAGACGTCCTGTTCTTGTTCACGTCACTTTTGTGCCATATTTTTTCCACTTGTTCATGACTGTCTTCACTGTATTCCATGGAATATCTAATGCCTTGGAAATTGCTTTGTAGCCTTCTCCTGAGTGATATCTTTGAACAATGAGATGCTGTTGATGCTTTGTAAGCTCTTTGTGGCCCGTAGCTATTGCAGTAGGACGAAACCAAGATGATGTCAGAAAAATCCTACAAGAAAAGGTTTATATGGCGTGAATCAGAGTCACGTCAGAAGACGACAGGTGTGTACTGTCTAGCTTGATGATAGGATGTTAGCTTGATGATAGGTTGATTCTAATACAGCCACATACACAATTATAAATGGATGTGCAATGTAATATAATTAGCTTATTGTAAGTATTTATCTTCTTTCTTCAAAATATGTCACACTGGTTTCGGGGCCATTTCGATCGTCATTTCTACATTAGGTTCAGACCTTCTGATATGATTTAACTTGGTTTTATTTTTTACGTCTGATGTAAACAAAACATGTCAGTTTTAACATGGGTCTCGAGACTTTTTACATCCATTGTATCTGTCCGTGTTTGCATTCTGTGATGCATGACAGTG
Source organism: Tachysurus vachellii (assembly GCF_030014155.1). Classification (NCBI taxonomy): domain Eukaryota; kingdom Metazoa; phylum Chordata; class Actinopteri; order Siluriformes; family Bagridae; genus Tachysurus; species Tachysurus vachellii. Next base: position 6,890,994 of record NC_083484.1, on the reverse strand, counting down.
TAACAGCTGTCAAAGCCTACTCTTTAAAATAATCAATTATATGTACAGCTATACAATTTTGTGAATATCATCTTTGCAGAATGTTGCATTGGGAAAAAAAAATCAGTTATTGTATGCAATTCAGTTCAGTCCATCCAAGTAGACAGTCAACCTATCATCTTCATTCAGTTGTTTAATTACTATTCACTGTATACAGTACGTACACATTTGTACAATCACATTCAACAAGAACCCTCACCACTTTGACTTGTAATGTGTTTGCATGTAGATTTACTTATTCAAGTCAAGTTAATTCAAGAAGCTTTCAACCAAATACCACTACAGACATTAAAATAAAACAACAGTCGTGTGTGTAAAAGCGTGCAAAAATACTCGATTGCTTGCGTCCATTCTCATTATCAGTATTTGTGTTTTTGTTGACCATTTTTTAATTAATGGCTTACGTTCATGTCTCAGATATGAGATATGAGATATAGGTAATGGCAAAGTCAGTATCAAAAAGGCTAGGCGAAGGCAAAGTCAGGAAACTATGTAATCATACACAATACAAAGGCTTAGTAGTGTTGACAACAAAACTGACTCAAACTGGGCTCTTTTGTGCAATGGCTGTGAGAGCAGGTGATTGGAAAAAGCTTTACGTGATCAGAATGAAGGTGACTGTGAGCGTAGAAGTGCCTGAGTGTTCTGGGTATGGGAGTCTTGTGGGGAGGTCATGTTTGTAAGTCACAGTGCATGTTAGGGGCTGGAGTTTATGCAACTGGTAGATCTGACACCATGTCTAGTGTGGGTGTGATAGTAATAAACAATAGAAACTTCATAAAAATGTCTTATTAAATAATGCTTCTGAATGTTTTGTTAGATAAAGATGTTAAAGATCTTACACGGTGATCAGATTTTGTCTTACATTCAGGATAATGTCTGCACTAAATCTTAAGGCAGTTTAAGTAAATCCTGTAATATTCCTTTTCTTTTTTAAAATATCTGTATATTTTTATAATTACAGGTTCAGGGCTGAACGATGGAGAATGGCATGATGTTCGCTTTTTGGCCAAAGAGAACTTTGCCATGCTGACCATAGACGGAGAGGAATCGTCAGCTGTGAAGACCAACACGCTCATTCACATTACCACTGGAGGACTGTATCATTTTGGAGGTCAGCCTTGTAGTTTAAATACAATATCTAGACATGAGCTAAACGCAGGATGGAAAATGTCTGTTTGTATTGCTTTAGAAAAAACTGAAATGAAAGTGCTGGATGCATCTTGAGAAAAAGGTTTCAAATCTTTAATAGCTTCCTGAAGGGAGCTGGATTCAGTGCACAAAGGCCTGTCTTCCTATTTCAGTTTGCAAAATCAGCACTATAAAGGAGGTAAAAACATTTCCGTGCATCGAGTTTCTGAAGAAGCCCATGTGCATCTGAAATTTAATGCAACTTGCATTTTATTTAAAGTCTCAAATAAAAAATAAAACCCAGAGAGGTGATGGTCTAAGTGTCTGAGATGAAAGCTTGTATAGATTTTTTTTCTGTGGTCTCATATGAAATGTCCCTTCTGAATACTTAAGGGAAGAGAGAGGGTTATTTGTAATTACAATTTAAAATATATTAATTGCTATTAAAATGTTGCTCAGTAGAATTCCTTTTCTGTTTGCTTAGTTGACCAGGCTTACAGAGCACTTTGCTAGCCATACTGATGCAGTTAAAAGACCCATTATAATAAATGTGTAATAAATTTGATTACCTTTTATTTGGATGTTTTGTGATATTAACTTGTCCAGCAGCACTCACTATATACACTGGTACCCAAAAGATGGATTCATATGTGTGTCCACACACCAAGCCATCTGTCCAGTTCGAACCACTACAGTGTGTCAGAAATGGAAGTGTGTACAGTGAAAATGGTAGTCCATCTTCAGGGCAGTGTGTGACACCATGGGCAGAGATGCTGGTTAATGCTGAAGGATAGATTGTCTGATAGTGTTATCACTCACACTCATCTTCCCAATGGCACAATGACCAAATGAGAATGAAGCTCCAGACTCTCCACCTCTCTAGTTCTCCCCTGACAGTTACACACAGCACAAAGAACAAGTTCAAACTTCACAATAACTCAACAGTTCGTCGTCGTTGTTTTATTGATAGTCTATCCTTAGCTCAGGGCTAAAGCATATTTGTCTCTAATATGTTTACAATGAATTTCTTTTTGGATAATAGATTTACGTCACTGGAAATGAAATGAATTGTCATTCTATTTAGAGATCCGAAACACCATGTAGCTAAATTAGAGATAAATTCAATATATGTAAGATTCCCTTCACAATTGATTTTGAATGCTGCTTATGGTACGTCATAAGCAGAAACTCTTTATTCATGAGAATCTCTTTATTCACCAGGTTTTGTATTAAGAAATTGAAATTTCTAGATGAGTGGATTTGGAAGTGTACCAAAAAAACGAATTAGTTAAAGTTAATTCAATTACATTTATAATACATAAATCTCTGATTAAACATAAATATGGTGTCTTCTACACAGCATCTTTATTTTTTATTGAAAAAGAGGTCTTATTTCAAAAGGTTAAAGATCCTGGACAGTAGTTTGTCCCGGGGCTTTGCTAGTAAGGCTAAACAGCAGTCTAATTAAGCCTGCTGATACTTAGAGACTAATTTGGAGAAACAGGCACGAGCACAATGGATTTAATTGGGTATTAGCATCAAATCCAAAGCCCCGTCCAATTAGAGCCTCAGTGACAGCAAGGTCAATGGCACAAATCACCAGGCTAGACTGGGACAAGCCATTACCCCTGTAGCTCATCTGCAGCATGTTCCATCAGTGAGTCATTGTATCAGTTCCAACACCATTTTCATCAGCACAACATACTGGTTATTGCCGAACTCCTCTCTATGGGCTGAAGATAAAATATGGTCTGTTTGTTTGGTGTTGGCTGGATACGTACCGAGCAGTCAGTGCAAAACCATTTGGATATTTTGTATATCTGACTACTCACACTCTCATCACTGTCAGTTTGACTTGGGGCAGATTATGTTTATCCATAAATGTCTGCCATGTCTGTCCTGGATTTAGGATTTGGTACTGTAAGTTATATGCTTTAGGCCTTTACAGCAGATTGCTAGTTTCACAAGGTCGTATAACACATTGGCGGCACAGAGAGGTGTTAAATCTCCTAGTCAGCACATCTTAATGGTGAATTCCATCATTATCTATAAACCTATGACACAGTAAAGAGTGAACTTTATATATATATATTATACATTGTCACAATATTCTATCAGATTAATGTCGGATACTCTTTTTCTTTCAGATGTGACATTCAATATTAACAATATTAAGACTGTAAAACTTGCATAAGGTCATTAGTATTATGAAATACAGTTACAGGTTCATTAAAGTGTGAGGAGTCTAAAGAAATTTTACAGTTCTACCTCTTTTTTTAATGATTGCAATGCTGTTATTACCTCGGTTCCTATAGAGAACCATTAAAATCTTCTGCATACTGTAATATTACAGGCAACATTTTAACTACATCATGTTCACTCTATATAGATGCTCAAAGACACACTAATAACCTCTAAGCAAACGATGGCATTTATGCATCACTTTAATAGCGGCTTAGGTACTGTAGGGAAAAATAAAGAGGATCTACTTCTTAATTGTTAAAAATAGAAAACAGATTTTCCTTATTCATTAGGAATCAATAGTTCTGGACTACATACTGTAATTGTGAAGGACACTAAACTTTTTACATTATTATCGGACTTACTGTAACATAACTTTTTGTATCCAAGTAACCACTTAGGACATTTTATAATATAGGATAATAAGGCTTTGCTTTTAAGCCACACACTCTAAAATTATTCTAGAATTATTCTCTTACATTTATACTGGACTCTGACTGAAGGATATTCTGATACCAGACTTTAACTGCCCTTGACTGTATGTGCAATATTTCCAACAACACCTTTGGATTGCTACAATGGTACATTGTTTAAAGAATATTATAATTTTTTTACCTTCTAGAATACATTCATAAAGGGCACTAATGTGTCATTATATATATTATATGGCTGCAAACATTGTTAACAGTTTATTATTAATCATTATGCACTGTATCTGGGTTGAAGTGCAGCACAAGAATGTTACTGTATGTTTAAATCACTTGTTCTGCAATGACAGTGAACTTAAAACTTTAGTGTAGAACCTCTGTGAACACGATTCCATTAACAAAACTCAAGGATTATATTTCTAAAAAAAACATACTGTATAACAAAAAAGTGTTACTCTGCTGGAACTACAGTACTTGAGTTGAATAGGGCCAATAATACTATATTAAACAGTTTTCATGGTAAAAGAAAAAAAAAACATGGAAAACTTTGTTATCCTAACAACATGGATAACAGTTGCATAATGTTGTATTCCCAAGAGTATCAACCTGCTGGTCATGAATTTTACATAGAGGATACAGGCACTCATTAATCTAACCATTGATATTCCCCAGTTCCCTATAAATCACCTCCAGCCCTCAGAATCACACCAACACACAAACACGCACTTGTCATTGCTGTCCTCCTGCTTGGTGATATACAGTAATTAGATATGTGAATGTGTTTGAAAAGTCAGCTAGTAATTGCACTGTTATCCAAATAAAGCTAAAATGAACCTGTGTCCTCCATCCTGTCTTTATTGACCACCTCCTGGCATTGTTTTAAGAACACACAGTTTGTAGAAGCCATTCAGATACTACATGGCTCTTCTTCCCTATCAGATGTTACTAGTTCTTGTTTTCCTATCATGTTGTTACAACCAGGACCTTCTTTCCCTTGTCGTATACTCCTCTATCTCCCCATTGCTTAGGCAGCCAGACACTCAGAAAAACATATCAGACAGACAACAGATGGTCTAGATAAATTTTTGAACATGGTGTTTTCCTCCCTCTGGTGTTTCTCATGAAAGTGTAGAGGTGAGAGAGGAGTTTTTCAATTATGTCTACACGACCTCCTTGCTAGGAATAGAAAGTATTCAGTGAGAAAATACTGTCAACATCAATATTTAGGGCAAATAGTATAATGCAAAGAATTTAAGTAAACATCTTTCCCATCATGTGGATGTTTACATATACTCATTTCTATAATATCCAGTAAATCTGCAGTATTTTCACATTTTTAAGCTTATAGCATGGTAACAGCTATTAAAACTAAAAAAAGGACTGTAGTATAATAAAATGCAAATAATGTTTTTATAAGTGCATATAAGTTATCTGCTAAGAATCCAGTCTTTTTTCTTCTTACTATGACATTATGAAATAACTAACAGATGGGGGGAGGAATGCTTAAATAGATAACAACTAAACTGTAATAAAAGATTACTTCCCCCCCTTGTTTGCCACCGGTATTTGGTATCCACAAGTATCTTTCTTGTGCCTACAGACAGACATTTTTCTGGATTTTCAAATTAACTGTAAGACAAATTACAAAATAAACCAGATGAAAAATTGTGGATAACTTGTACTTCAGAGGAAGATTTATTCACCGCTTATGCATTTTTTTTTTTTTTTTTTTTTTTTTGAGAACAAAACTCATCATTCTTTACAGCTAGTTCAAGCCATGGAAAAGTATACCCAGGACAAGGGTCTGGGTTAAAAATTGGTGTAAGGTTTTTTCACAGTGCAAGTGTGCCAGTGAAAAGATAAAGGAAAGCCAAAAAAAAAAAGGAAAAAGGGAGAGAGTGAAACACGTATCTTAGTGGAGCAGTGGAGTGGTTCGAGATCAGCGGTGCAGGTGCGCTGCATGGTTGTATGGTGTCCCCTTTGTGCGGGCAAGGCTGGTCCCTATGGGTTAAGTAGCGCAGTCATCAGGAGGTGCAGGTTAGGGCGGTTAATGTTGTCCACAGCCTACGGACCGCTGAAAAAATAATAAGAATGAAACCCACCACATTAAGCCATATATAAGCTAACTTTCACCACCCTGCACCACTTTTCCAGTAGAGTGAGTGGATACAGCGGCATTGCTGATTGGTCCGCCGCTGGTGCTGTTCCAGCTACGCCCCACATACGCAAAGACGGGCGCTGTTTGTGGTGCTGAAGTGGAGACTTTTTTCTGCACTGCCGCGGTAGTTGTGCGGGAAGCGCTTGCTAGATTCCTGCAGGCGGGTGCATGAGACAGGGTTATTGAAAGAGTAGTATGAATAAAAGCAGGCAAGTTCCTATAGGAGCTTGCCTGGAGAATCTGAGGAACATATGAGTTACTTCTAAGTCATTGTGTCAAAAATTAAATGCTAAATACCAAATTGAGGATTGAAGACATTTTTAACTAAAGAGATTTTGCACTGATTAATGTAAAAATTACAACTAGGACAATTCATGCAGCGATATACAGTATTGGAAATTTCCCAATGCCACCTTGTCATATTCTTATTCATATCAAGCCCAAATGACAAAAATGCACATCCTTATTAGTGAAGTAGAATAGGTTAGATTGTTACCTTTTGAAAATAGATTAGGTTTTTAATTACATTGAAATAAATGGTTCTGATTATTGCCTGTTGTTGTTCTGTGTACAGGTTATTTCTTACAGACCAGGGTATCCCCCTCACAGCGCTCGTTTCAAGGCTGCATGCAGCTCATCCAGGTGGACGATCAGCTGGCCGACATATCAGCAGTGGAGCAGGGTGTGATAGGAGCTTTTCAGAATGTCAGTCTGGATATGTGTGCCATTGTAGACAGGTAATTATCTTGGATACCTGACCATCCTCCATACTATACCTTCCATGCTGTATGTTTAAAGGTTATTTGGTTTGTCACTCTGGGAAAATACTTAAAGAATGTATATAAAACCATTATATAAAACCAACATACAGTATTCAGAGCATCATTGTTTAGTGAGATTTGTGCTGGTATGTCTATATTTATTTGTATATGTATATGTATATTTCTATATGGATTTTTAATTTTGCTTCATTTATGAAGACCTTGCTAGAGTGAATTATTATCTTTTCCTTTACCCACAAATGGAGGATAGAACAAATTCGGCATTGGAAAGTAAATGTTTAGGATTAAGCGATTCTTTCATTAAATCATGGACTACAAAAGAAAGCGTCTTTTTTCTTTTTTTAAGTAAAGCTGTGTGTACATATTTGCATATGCTGAACTGAACAAAGTTTTTTTAACTAGTTAACAAATGTGTTGAAAGTCTGATTTTCTTTGCACTCACATATGTATGTTGAACACCAAACATACTGTACATACTGTAGCTCGTCTGCATTCAGGATATGTGTCTTTATGGCTTTGTGTTACCTTGCTTTGTGTAAAAATTCTTGTTTTCACATATTTTGTTGATTGTAATCTTGGTCCACAACCTAATAACCTGGCATGAGGATGTGTTTATAATTGAGACTCCATATTTTACAGTAAATCATGCGGACATATGTAAATAAATGAAGTAAATAAGTAAATTTACACACAGCAGGAGTTTCATGAATACCAATTTTAATGTGTAAAATCTCATGCAAACAGTTTCTGAAAAAATCTGGATATATGATAAGGAGGTCCTTAAGAGTGGTGAGTGATACAAAATTTAAAAAACCGCAACTGCTCATTTTTTTTCCAAAATCAAACATGAACAATCAGAATTTAAGGAACTTTTTCCTCAAAACCACATCAGCGAGGTTTATTTAATCTAGGGAAAATTATGATTAATCTAAATATATTCAACAACAGTTTATTCAGTGAGCTTTATTGTGAGTTATAAGTAAGTTATTGTAAGGTATATATATATATATATATATATATATATATATATATATATATATATATATATATATTGTATATACAGTATATAAACCTACAGTATATCAAACACATCAGCAAACAGATTCCTTTGATAACTTGCATTTTTTACATAGGTGGATATGAAAGATATTCAGGAATCTCTTTTAAATGAAGAAATGTCCAAACATTTTCAATGTTGACAAGGTCAGGACTGGGTTAACAAATTTGAAATAAAGAGCAAACTACACTGAAAGATTTAACCATTACATTTTTGAATACCATTCATTTACCATCACTCTGCGTTTCTCTAAAGCACAGAGTGCTTAAAATGAACACAGCCTCAGACAAATTGGTCTTCACAGTGTGCAACTTTGTCTTTATTATATTGCATCAGTGGCGAGACCTTCCATGTGTGCTCTCAGTGACAGAGACGTTGTGGGTGTTGGATGAGTTCATGGTGTAAAGCTCCAGCAGCAGATGGTCGGGGTGCTAACCCAATTAATCCTAGCATTCTTGACAGATAATATCCCAACAGAACATATACCACCCTCCAAGAGAAGGTAGCAGAACAAAAAAAGTCCCTGCAAACTTCCATTTTTATAACTCTACCCACAAAGCATGAGATCAACAAGCTAGTTGTTTTTCATGCTGTGTTCAGCTCTGCTAATGAATTTGCCACACAACTGACAAGGGCAGCCTCACAAATCTGTCTACGGAAACTTGGACGTGAGTTGCCATATTACTTTTCTGTAATCTTTGTTCATTTAAAACACCTTTTCAATGGACTAATTACATCAAGAAGTAAACACGGTGAATCAATTAATTATTTTATCTTTGGGTCTTTAATTATCTTCTGGCTAGGGACAAAGACAGAGGATCGATGTATGGTGAATATGCTAATCTTTTCCATGCCTTGTCAGTATGATAATTATCCAGCTTTGATTGTGTATATGATGTCTTAGGAAATGCCTTTAACATTCATTGTCACAGTTTGGGGTGTGTGACGAGTGTGACACTAGAAAATGCAGTTCTAGAGAATGAGGAATTAAATAAAAGGTGTGACACTAGAAAATGCTGAAGAGTGTAGAGCACACAGATGTCAGTGTGAAACTCATTGATTCAAAGAATTTGCAACAAAGCATTAAAATGACATTTTAATTTATGATTGCTAGTTTGTCCTATTACTGTTGGTCCCTTAAAAAGCCCTTAGTTGGAGGAGTTTGGGGTTGAGGGATGCTTTACCCTATTTGGATGTAATTAAACCAAGCTAAATCTAATTAGCTAAAGTTATTTATTTTATGTCAACTCCAATATACTATGGTGTATATATACATACATTATATGAATCCTGGAAATGTGGCTGTGTTAACTGAGTGTTCAACTGGTTTTAACATCTGCTCATCTACTGCACCAGTATGACACCAGTAATACTTACATGAAGGGGACTCTTTGATTAAAGCTTTATTTTTGCACAAAATGAAATGTAGTTTATATAAATTCTGCAAATACACACACTTCAACAAAAAGTGTAGAACAAGCATGGATGTGTCTTTCAATTTACATTACTTTTTTTATTCAGCCCAGGAACAAATGATGTCTTCCAATAAGCATTTATATCTAACACATCATAAGGCAGCTGGTCCCTTATGGAAGCACAATAATTTGCCCTTTTTTTTACCCAAAGGCAAAGCTGTGTGACTTTGAACAGAAGGACAAAGCTACAGTGGCATTTGATGTGAAACTGATTTTATGCTAATGATTCTCTTTCCTTCTATTCCAGATGTTTGCCCAATCATTGTGAGCATGGAGGACGGTGCTCTCAGACCTGGGACACCTTCAGCTGCTCCTGTGATGGCATCGGGTACGCCGGAGCTACCTGTCACTCCTGTACGTACACACAGTCTTAAATTCAGTCACTCATATGAAATGTGTTAAATATAATTATATATACAGTATCAGCTTTTAGTACACACAAAGGAGAGAGTGTTACACTAGCCTTAACATGTTACTGTGATCACCAAGGAGCAATAATTTTGAGGAAAATAGTACCTGTTTAATTTGCTATTGGGTTGTGCGAATGTTTGGGAGTCTGCTACAGCTAGCATTACTGTTTTAACCTTTTTTTTTTAAGGGATGGTATTTGGTACTGTAAGTTTTATGCTTTAGGCCTTTACAGCGGATTGCTAGTTTCACAAGGTCGTATGAACAATAACAGAGACATAAATAAACGTTTTTTCTGTAATTCACAATACCAATTGTATTTACAATACCTTCAAAAGTTTGGGATCACTTGGAAATTCCCTTGTTTTCCAGTTATACTAGGGCCTAACGTTCCTTTTTCTGTTCTGGTTTGAACCAGTTTGTGCTGTTCTATGAAAGGAGTAGTTCCCTGCATGGTAACATAAACTCTTACCATGAAACCAACGTGAGTTCTTACTTTCTGGCCACTTTGTGCCTGTAAACAAAGCCACAACTCAGGTTGCTCCAGTCACTAAACTATCCTAAAGAACAGCACTTTTATTGCTTCCTTAATCAATACAACAGTTTTTAGCCATACTAGCACAATTGCAAAAGGGTTTTCTAAATGACCTGTAGCCTGTTCTGTCATCAGTGCATGTTCCTGATTATGTCCAAGTGTTTTATTTTCACCCCTTAAATAGTCTTTGTTCCAAATCCTGCATCCTGTCGCATCACAAAATCTTGCCATTGTTAATGCGTATTACTAAGCCTTTTATTTAATTCCTCATTCTCTAGATCTGTGTACTTTCTGGTTTTGACCTCTGCTTATTTATTTGAAATACAATTGTATGTAGATTACCTTAGTATCATGTTGCCTGCCTGTTCTTTGACCCCAATTAGGAAAATGGATACTGATTAATGAATTCAAATGAATAAACTTAATGCCAACTTTACACACTTGCAGCCTTGCCTCTAATCCCCACACATTACATTCGCAGAACATCTTACACAATTGTACAGAATTACATCAATAAGTTTGTACAGTTACACTAATGTTGGGTTTTAATGTTGTCATTATTTTGTCTTGAAAGCTACTGCAGCAACCATGAGAATGTACAAACTAAGCATTTGGCATCGTTCAAGGAAGATTATGTACATTACAGCAAACTTGAGCTGTGAGACTTGAATCATAAACAAAGACCTTCCACTTATCACTGAGATGAGAGTAGGGGAAAAATGTAAATTGACTGCCAAAAGCTATATTCAAGGCAAAACCTTCTGTTTGTATAGATCGGACATGGAGCAGACAAGGAACTAGACAGGGATGCTTGAGATGAATTTTTTCTTTTAGAGTTTACAGACATTTTGATGGAACAGCTATCAGACTAGCACAAACCTTGAAGCTTTTTTTGATTATTCTATTGATTTCGAGTCTACATGAAGGACATCTTTATAGCACAACCTACGCTATAGCTAAATCACTCAACATCTTACTTGTTCTTCTTTATGATTGTTGACATATACTGTATGACTCTTGCTGTCTAAACAGTCCACAAAGAAGCATGTTTACATAATACATTTAGCAGCTTTGCCTCAGAAAACCTCATTATATAAAGATGAAACACTTATCTGGTTGCATTATGCTTACTTCCTTTGACAAGAAATCTCATATGTTAGCTGTCTGGGAATGTCACCTTTCAGTACCGCCAAACATCGTGACCTTGCATTCACAGATAATAACGTCATCCAATGTTCACAGTAATATTCATATAGCATATAATATAATCTTATAGCGTATAATAATATCGTCTCTTTGATAATAAATAGATAAACATACAATAACAGAATGAACTAGAATCAGATTAAAAGCATCGATAAAAGCATCAGTTGGTTCAGTAGGATCATCTTTCCTATTACTCTAAACACCTATATTGTGTTGTTGCCAATCAGCAAATGATGCTCGGTAAGAATCTACACTTTCAGATTTGAGAGAAAATAATGTGTTTCTGGTTTTGCTGTCACAATTTCACATTTGCTTTTGTGTTTTGAGTCGCATTTTTTGTTTATTTATTTTTTGCCTTTATGTTTATTTTTTATTTATTTTTTATTTTAATTTTGCTATTGTTTTGGTTTGCTATTTTTTTGTTTGTTTTTTGTTATGTTCTTAATTTTGGTTTACTGTTTTTTTTTTGTACCGTGCAAGTGCTTTTTTTTTTTACTCTTTTGTGATGTTTATGTACTGTTTTTTTTTTGTTTAGAATTTTGCTGTTATTTTAGTTTGGTCTGTTTTGATATGTTTGCTGTTTTGAATTTTGCTGGTGTTTTTATTTACTATTCTCACATTTTTAATCGCTGTTATGTTTTTCATTTTTTCTTTTGTGCTTTTAATTTTGCAGTTGTGTTTATATATTTTGCACTTACTGAGCACAGTATGAAACATTACTTCTTATACAGGTTTTAGACGGACTGGACTGTCTTATTCTCTCTTCCATTTAGCTGTCTATGAGCAGTCATGCGAGGCTTATAAGCACCTGGGGAAAACTTCAGATGTCTACTGGATCGATCCTGATGGCAGTGGACCTCTAGGGCCATTCAGAGTTATCTGCAACATGACAGGTATTTTATACGGTAGCATCCATTTGGTTCTATTATTAAAAAAACAATTTACTATATCAGTTATAAATCCATTTTTTCAAAATATATTTAAATGTATAAAGATTGTGGATTCATTCATTCATTCATCTTCTACCACTTATCCGAACTACCTCGGGTCATGGGGAGCCTGTGGCTATCTCAGGCGTCATTGGGCATCAAGGCAGGATACACCCTGGACGGAGTGCCAACCCATCGCAGGGCACACACACACTCTCATTCACTCACGCAATCACACACTAGGGACAATTTTCCAGAGATGCCAATCAACCTACCATGCATGTCTTTGGACCGGGGGAGGAAACCGGAGTACCCGTAGGAAACCCCCGAGGCACGGGGAGAACATGCAAACTCCACACACACAAGGTGGAGGCGGGAATCGAACCCCGACCCTGGAGGTGTGAGGCTAACGTGCTAACCACTAAGCCACCATGTGCCCGAGATTGCGGGGTCATTTTAGTCATTAATGATGGTCTCGAACATGTACATTGTGCTTAGCAACACACACCCAATCAGAAATTGAAGCGCTAGTGCCTCATTACATGTGAAAACCAGCACAGAGCAACACACAGCAAAACAACAACAACGGCTTGAAGCGTCAGATGGCAAAACACTGAGCATCATGGAAGTGCACGCCATACCAAGGGGGAAATACCTGAAATTTATGTATTAGCAGTAGTTGGATATCGGTGAAAGCCTGGTCAATTATTGGACAAACATAAAAAAGACATAAAAGGTTACAAAGCTGTGAAAGATAACAATGCCTGCTAAGGCACAGAATGGCAGACCTGTTCTTTTTTCCTTTCTGTTGGGAAAATCACAAATATGCAAATACCAACCTTACCCAAGGGTTTTGTAATGTAATGTATAATTAGATTATAAATACCCAGGATTCATTGTTAACACAGAGTAAAGTATGAGCATTGTGAAACGTGAAACCAGATTAACTCAGGATTCTGTTTAACCTCACTTCACAGTGACCCAGAGTTCACTATTTCAAGCGTGAAAAGCCAACTAGAGTTTTTTTATGTATCATATTTAATAATAGTGATGGACTTTTATACCCTGCTGTATATACAGTACGTTTGTTATTATGTATTCGTTATGCTTGAGATCTGAAAGAAAATCACAGTCCCTTAAAAGACCAGGCATTTGACTTTAACATTAGTTTTCCTGGAACTATAATAGAGAAAAGATATTATATTCCAATTTTAAATGTCTTGGTGACATCATTTATTACATTAAATTTAGTAATGTGGCCATGTGGGATGTGTGAGAGCTCACCGCATGAAATGCAGTATGTTTATTGAGCACATGGCATCTTCAAACATGACAAATCCCTCCAGTGAGCATCGGAGTCACCAATTAAATTGAAATGACTGGCAATTTTTTTGGGGAAGTCGTGGCCTAATGGTTAGAGAGCCCCCCCACCCCACCCCCCTCCCTAACTGAATGATCTTTTTGATATTTAGATTAAAAATGAACAAAATGTTATTAGTGTTATTAGACCCTAAAGTGCTGTACTAATATAAGGATATCCCTTTTCTTTCTCATGCTTTCTGTTTGAAGTATTTAATTCATTTTTATAGTTTCTAGCCGCTAATAAATATAAGTAGTCAAGGGGAATCACGATGCATATCATAATTTGAGGCTGAAGAACAAATTTATAAAAGTTTGATATAGTTTTGAGTAAAGTATATTTTTTTCTGTTCAGTGGTAATCAATACACAAAATTAACTGTCAGTACAAATGACTTCAATAAATTACTTCAACATCTTGGTGAATGTTTTTTTAATACATTTTTAATGAAATTACAATTTTAATTTTATATAACAGAGGATAAGGTGTGGACGATGGTGATGAACAACCTGCCAGCTCAAACGGCTGTCTCGGGTTCAAGCAGGGAGAGACGCACAGTGCTGCATGTAAACTACAGTGCTACCATCGAGCAGATCAGTGCCATTACAGACGTTGCAGAACACTGTGAGCAGCATATTGCCTACACCTGCCGCTCGTCACGTCTACTCAACACACCCGGTAGGAAACTTGTGCATGTGTGAGTGGCTGTTTCACTGTCTTAATGATAAGCAGGTAAATGGTATGCTGTGTTTCGCTGTTGGGTGTCTGTGTGTGTGTAGCTCTGTGCAGATGGGTGAAGAAGAGGTTTAAGTTTACTCTAATTATTTTACTTATGTCTGACTTCTATCTTTGTCTCATCACTGCATACAACTTAGAATTTGTACAGGACAGATTTAGGAAGTAACGAATGGAGATATAGTGAGGGGTGAAGTTAGGGTGAGAGGCAGCATTGATGCTTTAGATATTTTTTCCAGCAAAACAAAATCAGAAAACTCAATGATCTCAATGAACAAACACACACACACACACACACACACACACACACAAACACACACATCAAGCAGATACTAATGGATTTTTTTTTATGCTGTAATCAGTCTTCTTATCTGTCTACATGTATTAAAGTAAAAACCTACTCCTGAAAAATAAAAGCTGATGCAAACCTATACTTTAAACAGACAAGACGTACAGTAAATGAACAGTTTCCTGTCTATTCATTTTTTAATATTTTTATTTCAGCATCGATTTTCAACATCAACAACCTTTTTGTGTGGCCATGTCACTAATCAGACTGCAAAAATAAATTGAATGAATGAACGAATGAACGAATAAATAAATAAATAAATAAATAAATAAATAAATAAATAAATAACTCCTGATATGGCATCACTAGTTCTTTTCATATGTAGTTTCTGGTCTGGTGAGTTTAATTTAACTAAGTTAGTTACATAAATACATGTGATTAGTTAAGATGCAGTCAAGAATGTTCTACAGATGCCAAGCTGGTTCAAGCTGGTTTGAATATGAGATTTGTTGAACTACAGCCATGTTTTTCATATAATGGTTAGAAAGTGTTTGGTTCACTTTGATAAAATGCTTGGCTAGGTCTGCATAGCCTTGAAATTATTATTAAACTCTCGTTCTTGCTTTTAAAACCCTTATGTGGCCTTGTTTATTCTTTTTCTGCAGAATTTCTAACACTTATACACAGGAAAATGCAGATGTAATAATGGACCCTGGTTCAGTCTTTAAGTCCAGTCTGTCCAGCTATTTAATCATTCAAAGCTCGCGAATTGAATAATATTTTTTTTGTTGTTGTTCAGTCTTCAAAGACTCTTTAGTTGCCTCTGACAAGGACTTGTTTTCTCGTTGGTATAAACATGTAGTTTTACAAATGCAAATTCGTCACCTATCCATTGTGAGACCAAAAAGCTTTCATCATAAATGATAGAAATGGTTGTAGACCTCCACAATATTCCTCCAGAATATTGGAATATTGTATACAACACAAACAATTTGGGCTTGTATTTGGCCATAGATATGTTTTTTTCACACCATTTTTAATTGACTTGCTCAGTAGTGATTTAAAGAGTAAAGTCTAAATATGTAAATGAATGTAAATATATATATGTATATGTAAACGAATATAAAAGAAGCTTGGCGTGTGTTGTGTGGAGGGTTTTTTTTAAGATCAACCATTCAGACGCTTATCCTTTAATCTTAGGCATTCATGGATAAGGCTTAGTCTGTTATTTTTATCCAAAAGGAGGCTTTGTAAAATATCTAATGTTCCACTGCTACTTAAGAAAATATTGTCAAAAAAACAGTCACATAAGATCAAAATGATTGTTGTGTTGTGGAGCAGAACTTTTGTGCTGTGTGAAATTTGTCTCAGACATAAACGTTTTTAATCATTGAAAGTCTCTTGTTGAAAAATTATTTGATTACAGTCGGTAATAATAAGCCTTTCTGTATGAAGTGGCCATATTTTCTGCTTTTCATCTTGTACCTTCAGTCCGTAAGCAGCGATTATTATTATTGGCTAATTAATTTCTTTGTGAGATATGTTACTTATTGTGCATTATACATTTATATTCTGTGTTATGCTCTCTGAAGACTATTAAGCTCTCTTAAAGAATTGAATTAGAACTCGGTAATAGTCTTCCTAATAAACTTGGCTTATACTGTACAAGGAGAAAAAAATTTTACTTCAAAAATATGCTTTCTAAAATGTCTGCCAGGTTTAATCACATTACAGCATAGGAGTCAGTTCTGCTGCCAAATGAAGCGTTAACTCCAAATTGCATCTAAAGTGCATTGACTCCAGTAATTTGGGACTTTAAACTATCATTCCCATAATTTTATGATTCCTCAGTGTCTTAGAGGGGTGAGACGTCAGGGTCATTTTAATCCCAGTCTCTTTCAACTCTTTGAACAGGGTGTTGAAAAAAAAAACCCACAATTTCATTCACCTCTATTTCATTTCCAGTGCAACAGAGGAATTCAGTCAGAAACATTTATTTATAAATGTAGCAGTTTAATTGTTGAATTAAATTGATTACAATTAATGATAATTAAGTAATGTTACTTTTTGATTTTTTTAGATGATTTATGATAAAATATTACCTGCTTGATTTGGAAAAGTTCTAATGTATCCTGTGCAACATGGTGTGCAAATATCCTGAAAGGATTTAATAAAAATAGTAATGCGGTCAGCATGGTGTTGCCACCTCACAGCTCCAGGGTTCCAGTTTAAGCCTGATCTCAGGTTTCTGTCTGTCTGGTGCTTTACTGTACATGCTCTCAGAAGGTTTCTTCCTGGTTTCCTCCAGTTTTCTCCCACTGTCCAAAAATATACATCTAGGATTAGCTGACCATGTGAATGCAAGTGTGTGATGCCCTGTTATAGGCTGGTGTGCCAGACCAGGTACATTCTACCTCCCAGAGTTCTCGGTATAGATGAAATGAACCTATTGTTTCTGGGATAAATTACTTACCCAGGGTTTCCCGGATAGATTACTTGAACTCAGTATTACTGGGATAGCACATTTAACAATGGACATTGTCTCAAAGCAGCTTTAAAGAACATAAATATAGTACAAAAAGGTTCATAGTATTAAAAAAAAAATTATTAAACAAAAATTTAAGGTTAATGTCAGACATATTTAAATGTGTTTGTATTTTTTACCAAATAAGCAAGCCTGAGGTGACTGAGGTGACTATGGAAGGAAAATCTCCCTTAGAAGGAAGAGGAAAAAACCTTGAGAGGAACCAGACTCAAAAGAGAGACATCCTCATTTGGGTGACACTGGAGGGTGTGATTATAAATATACAGTCCGACAATTGTGTTTTGATGAGGAGGTTGTTTCCTCAAAGACCACAAGGAGTTGGCATTTCCTCTTTGACCGTCCAAAATCTCTATGAAGCGGAATCTAACTGGAGCTAGTACATCTCTAGATGCCTCAGGATCCTCACAGGGTTGGCTTTTTCTCACTGTTGGTTTGTAATCTTCATGGCACAGAACACAACTGGAGTTGGTACAATCTCTGGATGCCTCGGGATGGTTAGAAATAGAGAAGCAAGTAAAGAGGAACAGCGCAACTGCTGTTCATAATATTAACCGGCACTAAAGATTACTTGAACCAAGTCTTTTCGGGATAAATTACTTGAAGCCAGTGATTTGACTATAAATTACTCTATAGATGATTATAAGTGAGCGTAGTGGTCTGACGATAAATTACTTAAGCCCAGTGTTTCTGTTATAGATTACTTGAGCCCAGTGTTTCTGTTATAGATTACTTGAGCCCAGTGTTTCTGTTATAGATTACTTGAGTCCAGTGTTTCTGTTATAGATTACTTGAGCCCAGTGTTTCTGTTATAGATTACTTGAGCCCAGTATTTCTGTTATAGATTACTTGAACCCAGTGTTATTAGTGCTATGCTAATTAAGCCATAGTGAACAGTATACTGTGCATCTGTTTCTTATTGCTGCTGAAAGGTTAACTAAATGGTTTTCAGCCTTTAAAATTGATTGTTGATGGTTGTCCAGTCCTATTATCACCGAGGCTAACCTTACAGCACTTCAGTGTGGATAAGAGGCTGTGCGTGCAGAAAAAGTGAGGAGGAATCGTGCTGCATAAATGTGCCATCATCACAATCAGAGCGTGACAGGGCAGCACAGTTTATAGATAAATGGCATCTGTAGGTTCTGAGTTCAGAAATGATTACTAGAACTCAAATGACCCACAGCTGTCACAGCCAGATAAGCTCACAATCAGTAGTTTGTTCTATATGAATTGTGTTTTTGGCATTTGACTATGAATAGAAAGCAATCTTTAACTCTATTGAGAAGCTTGAGATGTTTGAGAAGCTGAACTATCTGATCAACCTTCAGCATTAAGGACTCTCTCATAACCAATATCTAATAGTTTAAAAGCAATGGCCATAAAATGTATGACATCAGTGTTGAAGTTGGCTCAATAATGTAAGAAGGAAGTTGTTCTCCACCGTTGGTCCTTTACGGCCACTTTACTAGCTTGTCTATTAGAGTGCTTGCTGTCGTAGAGTTTAAATGTGTTTCTTAACTATTCTAATAATGAGAAAGTAAACACATTCAGTTTTGCATTTCTATCAGACAAAGAAAGCTATACTTCCAGACTAAAAATGTAATTGTGCTATGTACAATTACTAATGTAATAGACCATAATATTGTTCCCAGATATTGCTTCAGTCAAGTTGTAAACGTAAGCAAACATTAGATAAATTGTCACAACCGGGTTGGAAGGAGACAGACCCGTACGCAGGATAGCTTCAAATGAAGGGGGTTTAATAAATAAAGAAGACATAGACAAAAATGACGATAAATGAAACAATACAACTGACGACATTTAACAGAGACTAGACATGACAAGGGGTACACGCAACTAATGATCCGCGCTGCATTCAGCAACCCGGCTGACTTAAATACAATTAAGACAATGATGACAATGAGGAGCAGGTCTGGTGACAGGGAGGAGCAGACGAAGGCGGGGCAGACACGTGACAACAACAACAACAGCACATGGCCAAAAGTCCGGGCTGAATCATGACATAAATCTGCATTGGATTTAGAGCACACTAATATTTTACTGTGTCTTAATGAGGCCTCTTTGTACGTCTAAGAATTTACTGTAAATACAGTATGATGCCTGGTGCTGACTTGAGATTCATACACCTAATATGATACTGTAAAGATTGAAAGTATTAAAGTATGATGAGAAAATCCTTTTTTTTTTTTTTAAATATTTAAGAATCCCAGAAATCTCTGAAGGCCAGAGATTTCTGGGATTAACAACAATGAACAGCACCTCACTATGGTTTGACTATCATTCAACATCCAATGGTTGAACTTACTGGCACTACATTAATAAGATGTGTGTTTACATGTTAATTTGAGTGCAAATTTGTGTCTCACAAAAGTAATGATCGGCATTAAAAACAAACACCCATTTTGCACAACTAATCTCAAGATTTATGCATTTTGCATAAGTTATCTCATCATTAACTCATTTAATGTTTTCATATGTTTGGAGTTATCACATTTAGTGACTCCTAACATCTAAAGATGATGGAAAGCTTTTCACTGCTGAGCTTTATAAACAATAAGGAGTCCAAAGACAAAAGAATAGGAATAAGAAGAAGCAGAAGAAGAAGAAATCCTAATCCGAATTAGTGAACAGTGGTAGGCAATATACAGTGGTCTGATCATCCAGGTAAAGACAACATATAGGTGACCATGCATAAATGAACGGCTTGGTAAGATCACATAGTACAAGAGCACTCAGGACAGAGGTGGGAGTAAGTCACACATGTTCAAGTCACAAGGAAGCCTCAAGTCATGAATGTTAAGTCAAAGTCAAGTCGAGTCTTTTTTTCATATTTGTCAAGCAAGTCTCAAATCTCAAATTTGCGACTTAAGTCTGACTTGAGTCAAGTCGAGTCCCCCATCTCTGAATCATTTAACTCAAGTCCGAGTCAAGTCTCAAGTCATAAATGTGAAGTCAAGTCGAGTCTTTTTTTAATATTTGTCAAGCAAGTCTCAAGTCTCAAATTTGCGACTCAAGTCTGACTCGAGTCAAGTCATATGACTCGAGTCCCCATCTCTGACTCAGGATATATATCATGCTGGACACATGAAGGTTTAAATACATATATAAATCAGGAAGTAAATTGAAAACAGTTTACAGTATGATGAATGTGTATATACAGAAGTTGAGTTTTATGGGTAAAATGTCACTGGAAGGTACAGATGTTTTTCATAAAAAAATATGCCAGTATTCAGCATTACGACAGTGTGTGCCATGACGGAGGATGTATTTCCTTCAAAGGCTTCTCCTTAAACACTAAATAAACAAAAAACAGCATAATCTCAGGCAGTATTATCTAAAGTAACAGCTGCACATGAACTAGTTATGCTTTTCCTTCCATACATGTTTGTTGAACTTCTACTTGGGAGATGGAACATAAAATGTTTTTGGTAAAGTTACTGGGGTTGGGTGCACAGTATAAAAGATATATATGTATGCCAATTATTGTCTGCTTTGTCCTTTTACAAATTGTAAAAGTATGAATTTCTTCTCAGAATTAATCCAAACCTGCGGTGTCCAGCTATGATGTAAATATTTCCATATACAATTTCTTGAGTCATTGGAAAATCTTTTAAATATACAATTTACTCTTGTTCCTCTGCTTTATGCTACTATCTCATTATGATGTTTTAACAAAAACTGTTGGTTAATTTTTGGTGTTATTTCAGTGACATTCTTTGTGCCATTTATAAACAGTAGAATCCCATAGAGATTTATAATTAAGTCATGACATTTTGATGAACTTGAAATGAGATGCCAGTCGAAATCTGTTGAAAGCTTTCACGCTGTTCACAGTGATGAGACAATGTCCAGCAGGACACTGGTGTTAATTGTGCCGGGTGACCGCACTGCAGTTTGTCGCATGTGCTCCAGATGGTTGAGGACATAACAAGCTGCTGCAATATCAACTTGATCAGCTCTGGGTGTTGTGGCATGGTTGCGTTAGTTATGTGACAATACTCTGAATTAGGAGCATTCCCAATAATGGCAAACCCTCATCTCCTTGCTAGTCTTTCTATCACTGTCTTTTGCAGTACACTAGCATTTACTTATTGATAGTTACAGCATTCTGTTCCCCCACATATTCCCTCACTTAATTTTGTAGCACTTTAATTTGACTTATTTAAATCCTTAAATTGCATTGATATAAGCATCAACCAAAGATATGAACTAGATGTTTGAAATGCATGGAAATGCAAATTGAATTCTTTTTTAAAGTGTATACTGATATCAGTCCCCTATTATCAGCTGTGGATGTCTAAAGATACATGAGATTACTGAGGATGGCACCACTTAGAAAGCATAAAGATGGCTTTGGATTGCAAAATAGTTGTGTTACTAGAACAGTTATAAGTTGTGTTAATACTAGAAATTCCTTGTTACCTAACTGCACTTTTTTGACCATAATACACATCTTCAGAATGTAAGTTATTTATAGTCACAAGCTGGTGTCACCAATGGTTCTTCCTAATATACTAGGGAGTTTTTCTGCCACAATCAACATCTGGCTTGCTCATTAGGGATAAATTTTAAAAAAATATATATGAAGTTGGGGGCACGGTGGCTTAGTGGTTAGCACGTTCGCCTCACACCTCCAGGGTCGGGGTTCGATTCCCGCCTCCACCTTGTGTGTGTGGAGTTTGCATGTTCTCCCCGTGCTTCGGGGGTTTCCTCCGGGTACTCCGGTTTCCTCCCCCGGTCCAAAGACATGCATGGTAGGTTGATTGGCATCTCTGGAAAATTGTCCCTAGTGTGGTTGGCACTCCGTCCAGGGTGTATCCTGCCTTGATGCCCGATGACGCCTGAGATAGGCACAGGCTCCCCGTGACCCGAGGTAGTTCGGATAAGCGGTAGAAAATGAATGAATGAATGAATATATGAAGTTAAAATTCATATCCTAAATTTATATATTTCTCTAAAGCAGAAAAGAAGCTTTTTTTTTTTATTTCACAGGCATTTTGATTCCTGGTGCATTTACTGAATAGTGCACAGGTCAACAGATTACTTTCTTAATCCTATATATTATTGTGCTAGGTACAAACACACTTGACTGACACCATCTGTACTAAAAACACACAGCTGCTACATGAGCGCATTGTTCACATACTCACTTATGTACATCTGGAGGATTAAAAGCGTTGTCTTCTAGAACTAAGACCATCTGGCTTCTGAGTCAAGCTGTAAAGAGAAACACTTAAATGCACAGCAACATTAAACACACAGACCAACTCTGCTTCTCTTTAAAACTTTGTGCCTTTGGTTATTTGCAAAGTAAAATACCTCCAGCATATGTTAAATATTTGCTTATCTAACAAATTGAAGATATATACACTGAGAAGAGTTTTTTCAGTAGGTTTAGAGGTGTGTAAAATTCACGAATCGCAATAGGAAAACTATTAGTGTTAGTACTCAATAGCAATCTAGAAGAGTGCAAAGTAGGCAGTTTGAGACAAGAAGGTTAGTTACAGTAGTTGTTTCGTACACGTCACTAACTTCCTCACTTACACATGTATATCCTGTCAGAAAAAAGGGGTGAAACAGCAAAACTTAGGAAAAAAACAAACAAAACTAAACTACAAACACAAGGAACCCACTAAGGGCAGCAAAGCAACAGAAAAGCAAACAAAAAACCAGGCGATACAATAAAAGACAGAACACACAAAACAACAGGTATATATAGGGGGGACAATCATTGAAACACAAGGAACAGGTGTGTGTGTGTGTGTGTGTGTGTGAGTGTGTTTGTGTGTGTCTGTGTGTGCGTGTGTGTGTGTGTGTGTGTGTGTGCGTGCGTGCGTGTGTGTGTGTTGGGTTGGGTGTTAAGAAAGAGGTGGGGCAGGACACAGGGTACACAAAACAAAAGAAACCCTACTACAGCAAAAACAATGTCCCCCTAGTGTCCAGACAGGGAAAAGTTCAAGCCAGTCCTGACAATATCCTGTACTATATAATTATTGTATACCTAAAAGGCAATTATACCAATTTTTCTTTGGAATGTGCTATATCTAAAGAGAGAATAAGAGGACTAGGGCTTTAAAGGACATGTGCAGTTTGTCAAATACGGGTGATATAGCTGAAAGCACCAGTTTAAAAATAAACCTACAAATCTGTATTGCTCTGAATTAAGCATCAGTATAAATGGTACACTGTATTAGCACTATAATTCAAATTCAGGAATCCGTCCTGATATCGATTCATTAGGACACGGATCAAGGTACAGGTCAAGATTACTGTCAGTTTAAAAATCTCTACTGGGGAGGTTTTTTCTTAAATAAAGTGCTAATTTAAGTACTCATGAATAACTAGGTCTATAGTTTTCATATGAAACAGCCAGTGACTCAGCTGCTCAGAGATCCAGGGGAAGTTCATTCTACCACCAGTCTTTGCACGCCTTCTTGTACACTGGGAGATGATCGGACCAGTCACGCAGTGCCGGGGGATTGGACGGAGTGTAGTGCATTGTGGGGACTGTAAAGTGCTTCAGTAGTGCAGCAGTAGTTTTTCATTTTCTTCTTCTTTTTGTAAAAAAAGGGTTAATTTCTAGACTTCAGCACTTTATTATAATTGCTCTTTTTTGCTCTTTCCTATTGTTGCTAATATTACATTTCTGTTGCGTGAATTTCTTTCATGTACCACATGAATCATCTGCAGATGTTCCCTTTTGTTGCGACTTGAACTTCTTGACTTTCTGGTCTGCTTAATAGCCATTCAAACCAAAAGTTTGTTCCCAATACCACTAGTCTTGTTCTTGTGTATGTTTATAGCACTCGGCTGTCGTGTGGTTTACCTGAATACATGCATTTCTCTACTGTCTGTCTTTCCAGCCTGAAACGCCAAACAGAATGCAGTAGAGATGGTTGTTTACTGTTCGTGAGCATTTCATCAGCATTGCAACATAATTCTGTTTGGGGTTTTACTCAACAAGGCAGTGTAATGCAACAAGGTTGTGTGTTTTTGTCACTAGAAATATATATCAGACTGCTAGCTTTATTTTTTGATACTGTACCGTTGGAGCATCTCTGAAGGTCTAGTCGAGATACAGCAAGTTTGTGAATCCTATATTAGACCAGCTATTATTGTTTGACTTTTTTGACATATAAACAGTGTATAATATTATCTATAATGATACGGTTTATGTAAGTGCATCAACTTTCATCATCATTATTCCAAGTAATTTCAGAGCGATGCATTTCTGGTAAAATGGTTTCCATCTCAAGTCCAAAACCAATTATATCAAACCTAATCATAAATAGAGCTCCATTTATTTATTTTTTTAACAGTGTAGATGAAAAATCTTCCATTTTTTTTGGAATGGGATAAAATAACAATACTGCACAGGTTTATTATTTTATCTTATCAGTAGACACACTTACTGATAAAAACCTTTATTTACTGTGACGTTTTCTTATTTTGTTCATACCAACAGGTTTGCCTTTTCTGTTGATAACATTAGAAGATGAGTAAAGCTATCATATGCAGAAAAGTGTGTGAGTTTTTGTTCTAACTTAAGTGGGGTATTAAGACAGACAATTAATTGAAAGTGAGGAATAAAAATGATATATTTCAAACTCATCAATGTACTATAGAGGACATCGTAATTTCTCTTATTAGTGAACATTGGGGTCTTATTATTCATCTTACTATCCAAAATGTTTAGAATAAGGAACTAGAATAGAGTATGAAAATGTTAACATTCACGATCAAAGAAGGTACTGAAACTTCGAACATGTAGAAGGAATGAATATCAGGGCCTTTTTACACCTGGTCACTTCATGTGTTTTCTCTGATCCGATAGCTACAGTATCTGATTTGTTAAAACTGTTCCATTTACATTAAGCCACATAAATGCGTCTTGGCGAATCAGATATCAATCCGATATTTCAGATATATTTTACCTCATTTCCGGGGTAATTGAAATGGAACACGCTTTGGTGTATGCGGTTGCTACAAAAAACAGCATTTACTGTTTGCTGCATTTTCGCTGGCGGCAGCAGTGCATTTTAAGACCAAACGAGACACCTGGGTGAAAGATCGGAGCCAGCACTGATGGGAAAACATATTTGTTTCTGGCACGATGCACGACCTGCGAGTCACCTGCGAGTGACGTACTTCTGTTTGGGAGGAGTATAGCGCTGACGTATGTGGCTTGAACAACCACATTCATTTACACCTGTCCAGTTTCATCTGAAATGCGTCCCAGACCACCTCCTGAAGTGGTTTGAGCGATCGGATTTATATCCGTCTCGAAACCGTTTCGGAGGGCATTTAGACCTGGTCTTTTTACGATCGGATAGCTATCCGATCACAGAAAACGCATGAAGTGACCAGGTGTAAAAACCCCCTCAGTTGCTCTTCAACAAGTTGCAGCAAGTTTTTATAAAGTCTCTGATTTGGCACAGAGTACCCTTTTAGTTTCAATCCAAATTATTTTAGTTGAAAAAAGCTCTTTTCTGTTGGAACTGTAAACATCTCCATAAGGAATTTGCACCTTGCATTCTCATCTAATAGAAATACTGCCTTGTCTGTCCCTATTAATGTCTCTGACAGGAATGCCATCTGTGTATGCAGAGGATCAAACAGCAGAGCAAGTGTGAAATTATTGCGTGTTCGAACCCACGTCTCCTTATGAAGTAATGAAACGACTCTGACAAACAAAATCCTACCAAGCGGTTCTTTTAATTGAACTGTCTGAAGCTTTAAACCAGTATGACTTTCAAAGGTTCATATGCTACACATCATTTTTAATGGTAAAGTTTTTACTATAAACAAGCATTTATTAACATGTAACTAATGCTTTCATAATTATGAATTCATGCCTGCAGTAATCTTTAGCACATGAGGAAATAATGAAGTGTATATTTTAACATCTAGCTGAGTCATATATGAATAGTCATGAGTAATGATGATAATTAAATTTTAACATTATGTTTATTCATTACATGTATAATTAATAGACACTGAAGATATTATGAATATGTATCTGTGTGAAAACCTGAATTATAGGCTATAATATAGGTTCAGGCAATTGGAGACTTTTTTCTGGTTTTGTTTTCCAGCAATAATTCTTAACTAAACTAAAACTAATCACAGGAAATACAAATAGTTATGTGAAAAAATTAGGACACCCCATGAAAGCCTGTGTTTTATTTTATTTTTTTCTAATTGTTAAAAATAGTGAAAGTGACATGACATACGGCTAAGTATGGTGACCCATACTCAGAATTCGTTCTCTGCATTTAACCCATCCAAAGTGTACACACACAGCAGTGAACACACACACACCGTGAACACACACCTGGAGCAGTGGGCAGACATTTATGCTGCGGTGCCCAGGGAGCAGTTGGGGAGTTCGGTGCCTTGCTCATGGGCACCTCAATCGTGGCCGGCCCGAGACTCGAACCTACAACCTTAGGGTTACGAGTCAGACACTCTAACCATTAGGCCTAATGCAGGCATTCGATCTTCATTTTAACAATATTGGAAAATTTAAGTAATATAACTAAACAAATAAAACAAAGAAAGGTCTTTTTGAAATGATTTGTATAATGTAAGTTTAAAAAAAATCTAATTTCTTTTGAGTAAAAAGTAAGGACAACCCTATATTTATTTGTATTTAAAACGGATAAAATTACCTACAGGCGTATCATATCAGGTGCAAACCATTAGAACATTGTTACAGAGCATTTTAAAGAATTTTTGCCTTATATAAACCTTAGATATTTAGTTTTATAATTTACTTAATTGTTGAAGTGAGAGGTATCACCATGGTGAGATCTCTAAGGCCTTTAGAAAGAAGATTGTGGATGCTTACTGTATGAGCCTTGTTTGGGATATAAAGGATCTCAAATGAATTTGTATTCAGCCATTCCACTGTCCGGAAAAGCATTTACATTTACATTTAAGCTGATCATCCTTTATGCATATTTGAGTTTAGTACAGGTTTTATGCCCCTTCTGACTCAACCCTCCCACTTTATCCAAATTTTGAACCAGCACTGAGAGTTAAGCCCTCAGTCACTGGGTTGGCAAACAAACCCACACCATGGTCGTAAGCGTGTGGGATCTTGCTTACGGACCACCAGGAAACTGCATAGAACATTTATATACAGTTCTAAAATCTATGCACAGCAAACTTTAAATTGTTTCTCAAAACACTGAATACATTTAATAGCATCCTTTCGGTAAAGTGTTTTTGTATCAGATCAAGTCGCTGGTGTTGGTTTCAAACTGCAAATCTTCACTGTGTACAAAAATGTGATCGTGTGCAATAAATAGACAGAATAAGTTAACATGATATCAGTACTTTTACTATAATATTTATATAGGGCTGTTAATATATACACTTCAATTCATTCATTCATTTTCTACTGCTTATCCGAACTATTCTCGGGTCACGGGGAGCCTGTGCATATCTCAGGCGTCATTGGGCCTATCTCAGGCGTCATTACAGAGGAGAGTGTTATGGATGTACTTAAAGAGCATCTGCAGGCCATACAGTACAAGTCAGTTGTCATTTCAACCATATATAGCTGATGCAGTACATAGTGAAATGAGACAATGTTTTTCCCGCACCATGGTGCTACATAGAACAAAGAGAGAGCTACAAAGAACAACACAAAGCTAAGGACTTAAAGTACTGTAAGTTAGTCCGAGCCACATTAAGGGTTGTTCCACATCTGTTAACAAATACAAGCATCACAGACCTACTGACATTGCTTCTTAAAACTTTCAACAAACTATCGTGTTGAACTTTCCTGAAAAGGAATAAAAGGTTTTAGCCCTAATCAAAAAGGAGCAGTTTTGTTACGTCTTCTACACTTATGTATCCTGTGTGTATGTATGTATATTATGTGACTCTGTCTTTCTCAAGTCACCTGGACTCTACCCACCAGAGAAAGGTCATTTGTCGTATCCATCTGTCACCTGTAATGTGCGAAATAGGTGTCACAGCATTTTACCTGCCAAACATCGCTCTGCTGACACTGACACAAAGGACGACAGCACAGTGGGAAAGAAATCTGAGAAGAAGGAAAAACACAAAGGCTGTGCTTCCTCCACTGATGCAGCATCTGCCCAACAGCTGCAAAATACATAGAGCAGATGTCCAGCCATGCAAAATCCTCATAAAGCATTAATAGTTGTCAACTAAGGCCTTGGATTCTTCTTGTTTGCAGTCATTGATTGACAGCATTCTGAAATTGTTTATATAAAGTCTAAAGCATATGTTCTATCAAGCGTCTTGTATTTTGATCCGGTCCTTCACAAGGAGGTTATTAGAGTGACTCATGTGGAAATGCTAGTAATCCCTCATTAGACTGTCAAAGCAGGTAGCAGTTGGCCAGCGCTATGATCTAATACCTGTAAAGTGGATCATTTAAAATGTGTGTCCAACACAACACATCCAGCATTTGATAAAGGACATGGATTTTGCATGTAGCATTTTTGGTGAGCATTACCTGGTCTATGGAGGCAGCAAATGCTTTAATGCTCTCTTCTGTCTCTTGTGGGATTGGGATTAGCTTTTCAGTCTGGCTGTTAAAAATGGTCATTTACTCATTGTGATCATGGAGAAGGAAACAATGATTATGTTAATGTTCTCTTCTCTCAGAAAGATTGGTCGCCCCAGGTTTCATTCTAATGCAATGATTTAGTGTTTTATTGTGTCAGCTCTGTTTATTAGCATCTTTTTGTACTTTTCCCAACCATGGTCCTGTCTTGCCTGTCCTTGCTAAAAATAAAACAAAGCTGATAAACAAAGCTTTGTTTATCAGCTTTGTTTTATAAAAATAAAAATGTTTTATAAAAAATGTTTTATAAAAACAAAAAAAATGTTTTATAAAAACAAAAAAAAATGTTTTATAAAAACAAAAAAAATAAAACAAAGCTTTGAAACTCCAAAGTCGGGAAATGCAAAGAAAGAATTTCGCTGTGCTGTAATGAATATGAGACAAAGCATCTAACAGAAGTTCAGCTAACACAATTATAAAAATGAAAAAGTGCAATTAATTATGTAAAGATATGTACAGTGAATAAATAATAGGCTATGGCAGAGAGTATATAGAGAAACTGTTGAGCAAGTAAACGTAATAAATATATACATATATACAGCTGTTTGATATATTCATATATTATGTTTCTTAAGAGCAACCTACTTCCAACGTTTCCATTTTCCAGCGTTTTCTTCAGGTTGCCCTTCTGAGTGTATGAATTTCTAACTCTTAAACACTTAAACAAGTCTTTTGGAATGTTACTCATTTGAAAATGGAATACAGGAAAGAAAAAAAACAAGAAGTTCTTCAAAAAGAAAGATTGAGTTTACAAGTTTGGCATTTTCCGTGAAAAGGCCTCTTCCTGTTAAAGCAGGTTGTTCTTTACCACCTTTTTGAAGGCCCATATAGTATTTGCAGGAAAAGTGAGTGGCTTGCATATTTTTGTTTAAAAAGTAAGAGTGTGTCAAAAATGTTCTAACACACCGGGAGAAAAAAACAACATTTACTACAGCAGATGTTTTTAGAACATTGCAGTAACGCTTTATACACGTTAGAGCTTAAAAAGATGTTATAGCTTAATTTGCTTATAGCTTAACTTTATTTCTCTTAGTGAGGCTGCTGTAAAACACCCTGTAATGAGGTAGTAATCACATGATTTATAGTTTTTTTTGTTAGGTTGGAGAATAAAAGCAGTTTCTGCAGTTCAGTGTGAGTATATACATAATTCTGGTTGCTATCAGCAGCAGCTGTGGCATTAATATTAGGGTATAATCATTTAAGAATGCCTTTTTTATAGATAATGCTTGCTATGTTTCTCAGCTCAGATGTACAGTATACATGAATACTTAAATGCTTATACACCAAGGTGACTGTGAGGTTCTATGGCAGTCAGTTCCAATGGCGTTTGCGTGCTTTCCAACTTTGAAGTAGCTGAAGGTTAATTAAGTGTGATTAGTGATGTACAGTATATGCAAAAGAAAAATATGAGATATTCCTTCTGCTTTTCAGAGAGCAGATTCTTCTTCAGTAACAACCTTCAGTTTAATCATGCCAAACAAAAGCTAATGGCCTTTTCATACTGCATCGTATGATCTCCAGCCTCCTCTAAATTGTGATTTAATGATGATATAAAGGAAAACAATGGCTTAGAAATGTCTGACTGGCGCATATTGACATACAGTCATGATGTGTGACCTACACTAATCATTCTGCTTGCTATGTAGCTAAAACATTTAAGTGCATGTGTGTGAGTTATTTAGCTAGCAAACGTTGGCAGTTTTCATGAACTGAGTTGTTTACTTAGTGAACATTAGTAAAGACAGTAAAATTCTATAGCGATTTGCCAGCAAATTTTGTGTGCAATTGGCTGAAGCACCTTTACAGTCTCACCCAGATGAGTTGGGATTCCCTTTTGAGTCTGGTTCCTCTCAAGATTTCTTCTGAATATCAACCCAGGGAGTTTTTCCTTGCCACCGTTGCCTCTGACTTGCTCATTAGGGATACATTCATTTATATCCTGCTTTTATATATTTCAGGAAAGCTGCTTTGTGACAATGTTTAATTAACTTGTGTGCATTTTTACACCTTTTGTCCTGTTACCCGTGACCCGAGGTAGTTCGGATAAGCGGTAGAAGATGAATGAATGAATGAATGAATGAATGTCCTGTTACAAATTACAATAGATGCCAAGAACCTCTCATACATGATGTTTGTAGCCTCTCATCTGCCATATGAGTATTTTTGGCAACAGTGGCCTTTAAAATTTATATATACTGGGACAATGACAGATTGTTACTGATGCCCACTGGTTTCCGTCTGTGCCCCTCCTGGGCCACCCTTTAATGCTGGTCACACATGCTACTGCCACAGATGTTCTTTGAGAAGCTTAATTCACTGAGAATACTAATTACCCTGTCACCCTGCCAACATCTGGCAGATATTATTATATATGCCAATCAGAATAATCCTGTTCACATGTGCTTCCAGTGCCTGTTAATGATGCTAGGATTGATAACAACAGCCACAGCAATAGTCCTACTGGGCTTTCTGGAAATACTTGACTTCAGAAGTGGACTATCTGTACATGACTGGACCAGAAAACATCAAGGAATGCACTTGTGTCTGTGAGAGTGGCACACACCATAGAGGCATTTCAAATAAAAGGAGTTTATTTATACTGTAAGAGGTGATCTGAGAGAGTGTCACTCCATCAATGACATAAAGGTTTGACAGTACAGTCATCTGAGGCTGTGTGGTCAACCTGAGCTTATTTATTAAATAAGTTATATACATATACTCTTCTACTTTCGCCTTTCCCCGTTAGGGGTCACCACAGCAAATCATTTGTTTCTAGCTAAATCTATCCTCTGAATCCTCTACTCTTGCACCAATTACATGCATGTCCTCATTTAACACATCATATACAGTATCTCCTCTTTGGCCTTCCTCTTGACCTCTTACCTGGCAGCTCCATTTCCAACATCCTTCTACCAATATAACCATCTCCCCCCTCTGCACATGTCCAAACCATCTCAATCTAGCCTCTTTGACCTTGTCCCCAAAACAACTAACCTAAACTGTCCTTCTGTGCTCGTTCCAAATCCTGTCCACCCTCGTCACTCCTAAAGAGAACCTCAACATCCTCATCTCTGCTACCTCCATCTTAGCCTCATCTCTGTTTTACTATTAACTTAATTTATAAATGAGTAAAACAAATACTGTAAAATGACAGTGAAAGAAATGAATTGGACAGTGCCTTATTGAGTGTCTCATCATAAATAATTTATTGATTAATTAAATGATCATATGATTGAGTTACTGATATTGTTGATGTAATTATTTGCGTTGTCATTTTACTACCATAAACTTTCCTTGAGGGAAAAATGTCACATTTTTTAAACTTCTCTGTAAATTTCTATGTAAAATTGGTTTCTTGAATTGACAGCTCAGGTGAATGTAAAAAGTGATTATGTATGTGATATAGGTCCAGGCCTTGATGTTCTGAATGATGAATGAAGTGAATGATGCTTGGAGATATGCCTGTGGATATAAACATCATAATTCTGTATTGCCTGCCTCACCTTTAAATGACAGAAGATCAATGATCCTTCATAAGTTTTATTTTATTAAGTTTTGAAGTTTCTTTATGTTCTCCCAAGAACTCAGGGCCATGTCCTAGCATTAGAATTCTACATCTGTCTGCTTTTAAGTAAAATTTAGAAGTAAAATGCATGTGTTTACAATACTGAACAAACTCTTTACTTTGAGACTCTTACTTTGTTTCGTTTGGAGAATTACTGCATGCTCAAAGGGACATTTTTAGAGTTGAGGAGTAAATACATAGTTATTAGTTAAGTTAGTTAAGTATTTTTAGTTAGTTAAGTATAGTTAAGTTCGATATTAGACAAAGCTGTGGATTTAAGTGGTACTTGGACAATTGTGTAGCAGTTGCATGCACAGAGTGGAGTTTGCAAAAGAATAGAGGTACGGTATATCTCAGTTAAATCAGAAATTTATTTTCAGAAATTCATGTTTTGGGCTGTAAAACATTTGAATCTCATAGAAATTGTGACAGTCCTTTTGAAGCCAATATTAAATACATTAATATCATCTCAATCTCAGTCTTTTTTTTTTAATCATAACATTTCAAACATAAAACAGCACAGTTTGTCAACTGGGAATTAACAAAAGCTTTGCTATTATTAAACTTATTTTACTAACTCAACGCTCATTAAATAAATTAATGCAATGCCTCCACCCTGTGATATACATCTTTGTATATTGTTAAATAAAATCTAATTTGCAGAGAAAAATGTAAAAATGACAATTAGGACTGTTCACAAAGCATTTTCAAAGCTTGTCATCAGTTAAAAAAAGAATCTGGCTCCATGCTGGTAATTTGCATAATATTAATATGAAGCCCAGCAAATTGACTTAATCAGCTGTGTATAAAGTCTAAAATATTTAGTCTGAAGTTGCCAACTCCAGATACATTTTACAAACCTTTAATCTTGTACAGCAGGATTTTAATTCTTACAGCTAAAATAGGGCAGATTAGGTTCATTCTAGAAAGCTCAGTGTTGGATTTTCAGATCCGTGAGTTATTTTCAGTGCATCTAACAAAAAAAGAGAAAGAAAGAAAGAAAGAAAGAAAGAAAGAAAGAAAGAAAGAAAGAAAGAAAGAAAGAAACCCTGACTGGGTCTTGTTTCTGAAAGTAGACTCTAAAAATAAAAATATTGTTCTGCCCTCAGGCAGGGCTGAAATTTTTCACTTTCAATTGTTAATTCATAGAGACAGTAGCTTCAATTACTGTTATGTTTTTTGCCTGAAAACAATTCTGCTTTTTAGATCAAAAGTACAACTATGGGAATGAAAAACACTTTTCTGTAAAGTGCGGATCATTTTAATGGGATGTTTGATTGATTGATTGATTGATTGATTGATTGATTGATTGATTGATTGATTGACTGGTTGATTGGTTGGTTGGTTGGTTGGTTGATTGATTGCGCTGTACTATGATTCACTATTATTCCTATTATTGGTAGAAAGCTCTTTAGGGTAAGTACAGTAGACTTTCTAGGGCAGCAGAATTACATCCGAGTTTGGATTTTTGTTTAGCCAAATTTTAAGGCAGCATCAAATGGACTCTTATACATTTATTAACCCCAGTACACTGACATTCTACTCTACCGACGGAATGGAAATCAATTTATACAGTAGGAAATTTTCTATCAGTAATACAGAATTTGGTTGAATTCTTACACAGAATTTGGTTGAAGATAGTGGAAAGTAATGCCTTCAGATTGTACATGCTAATTAACAAGCACTTGGGGCATCGATATATCTACTGACTTAAATATGAACAGGAAACTTTTGTGAGGAAAACATCTAACCAGAAAATCATGACAAATCTTAAATTGTTATGCTACTTTAGGCGTTGAAACATTATTTGCAATTGTTTATCCTTCCTGCAAACTGACACTCCTTCACACAAGTCCATTACAAGAGGATACATATTGATTTGAAGGAGAAAAACGTTGATCTATTTCAACAGCAATGCTTTTACTGTGTCATCTCTAAATAAGGTTCGTGAATCAGATGCTTAAAATTGATCTCTTAATGTTTTCTGTGGTGCAGATAAAAGCAGCAGTCTAAATGTGAGAGAAATAACAATAACAACACTCGCTCCTCTTTCACAGATTATTTTTAGTCATATGTCCGGAGGAATCAACCTGAGGGAATAAAACCATCATATTTGCCTTGTGCTATTCTTTTTTGTCTGTGATTTTTTTTTTTTAGACAAAAGTGTATAGGTATAAAAGTGTATTTTTACCTTGGAATAATTGTAATGTGGTCTGTTACCTTAAATAATCTTGTCACGCCTGCAGATTAACACCACACAAGTCAGCAGAGATAGACCAGATGTAAGCCTAAAGCCCTTAACGTATAAACTTCCAATAAATCTTTCAGCAGTATTTAGTGTACAGTATACAAGGAATCTCCATAGCACTTAACATTTACAGTAAATACTATATACACTGATCAGCAATAACATTAAAATCGCTGACATTTGAAGTAAATAAAATTAATACATTCAAGGGGTGGGGTATATTAGGCAGCAAGGAAAAGTCACTTTTTGAAGTTAATGTGTTGGAAGCAGGAAAAATGGCCGAGTTTAAGGATGTGAGACACGGCAAGGGCTAAACTGTGATGGCTTAGACTGGGAATTCTAGATATCATGGCATTCACATGGTTGTAACTCAAATACATCCCATCATGGCAAGGGTATTCCGTAATGGCAGTGCCTTCTTTCAGCAGGATAATCTGCCATGCCACACTGCAAAAATTGTTCAACAGTGGACTGAGGAACATGACAAAGATTTCTAGTTGTTGACTTGGACTCCAAAATCCTCTGATCTCAATCTGATCCATCATCTGTGGGATGCGCTGGACAAAAAATCCGACCCCTAGAGGGCCCACCTTACAACATATAGTACTTAAATTATCTGCTGCTAATGTCTTGGTACCAGATACCACATCAAACCTTCAGAGGTCTTGTGAAGTCCATGCCTTTAATCGTCAGTGCTGTTTTGGTATATTAGGAAGGTGGAATTAAGGTTATGG
The DNA here is from genome assembly GCF_030014155.1 of Tachysurus vachellii. Classification (NCBI taxonomy): domain Eukaryota; kingdom Metazoa; phylum Chordata; class Actinopteri; order Siluriformes; family Bagridae; genus Tachysurus; species Tachysurus vachellii. Next base: position 6,855,507 of record NC_083484.1, on the reverse strand, counting down.
CTGATCAGTATATTTTCTGTCCCAATATTTACAAATTATTTCGAAAGTTAAAAAGCTAAGATAAAAATAACAGTTAGGATATATTTTAACTAGTCTTGGCTTGTTCTTTTTATAACCTGAACTAGACTATTGTAGTGTGGTTCACTAGAACTGCTGCCGCTAATTGAATTATACATGATATTATCGGTTGTGACTTTCATTTAACAGGAAATGGTTCAGCTGTGTGTGAACAGAGATTTCTCTACAAGCATCCCATAATCTGCATATTTGAATATTTTATGTGGAGCAGGGAATCCCTAACTGTAATAATGACTAAATCAGTTTGTGTTCTCCATGGCAGGACTAAGGAAATGTTGGCATACATTTTTTGTATGTATACGAGTCACAATTTCAGACCCGATATGACGTTTGATATGACGAAACGTGTCCGCTTTTGTATTGATTGTACAGTCAGGATATGTAAACAACAACAGCAACAATGAAGCCACTCTTCTGTGAGATTAAGAGAAAGAAAGGAACCTAGAGGCATTGAAGAGAGAGATCTACTGTATGGATAATACTCGTTTTGGATCAGATGTTTTTCCAAAGAAGATTAATTCTGTTAAATTGCAAATGGAACTAAAACGATTCACGCAAAAGCAAATGTAAGAGGATCTGCTCTGTCAGAATAAAAGAGAAATTTGCATTTGCTTCCTTAAGTAAAATTAACTTCATGTAATTTCAAATAAAATCTACTTTTGCTTAAAATATTGCATCTCCCCCTCGAGCCTAGTGCTGTGAGTAGCCTGCAGCACTACGATGTTCATGTCAGCTTCGTTCATGGGTTTTTCTTGTGTTTGCTTTGTTTCCCCTGTGGGTTTTTTTTTTTGGTTCATTTCTTGCACTTGCTTCCACTTTCACAAATCTCTTGACGTGACAAAATCAAACAAGTATATCAAAGCAAATCAAGTATGATATTTATTATTTTGTAATATTATTCATTTGTTTATTATTACTGTCATTATAATTTATGTGTTTATTTGTTTTTTTTTAACATAGCAAAACTTACATAAATTAAATACATCTATATTTTAATATTTATTGTAATGCTATATCAGGAAACACTGTAAAAGGTACATTTATCTAAAGATTATTTACTCTTTAAGTTCGGAAACCTCTGATTATCAGTCGTGTATTATGTTAATGCTACATGGACTGTAACACCAGAAGTACAATAAAAGCACGGACTTTTATCAAGTATTCATGAACTTTATAAAGACTTAAAAGATTCTTTGATTGATTACTTGTTTTCATACACAGACTGTACAACTGACTGAGAAAAGCATGATCGGGGTGACACTAAGAAATCTTCAGTTCAACAAACCATTTCCTAACACAATATCCCTTGGACTTAACGTAGCACAAACATGAAATATGATAAAGGAATAAAATCCACCATAATGCATCAAAATGATCTGTTTAAATTTCTTCAGTCCCATATGCAAATCAGGGTCAGAAGCCACGCCCCTTCCATTAGTATGCCACCAACTGCATTCATTTTCAACTTTGTTATACTGTATATGCAAAGGAAACAGAAAGTGTGTAGTAGTTGCTATTGGTTAGCATGTGCTAATTACCCTTTCTTATGAGCACTTTTTTGTTCATTATGGTGAATTTTTCCAATGTAAATATTATATAAACATGTGTTTTGATCTTTTGCTTCCTACCAGCAAATACTAAAAATTTATGAGTTTACACACAAAAAAATGACAAGGCAAAAATCTTTATTTAGTAAAATCCATTCATTGGGATACTTCATTCTGCTTTTCCTTCTTCATGACTGTGGAATTTAAAGCTGAGGAAGAAACTCAATCACACCAAGTTTAGTGGAAGAGATTGCACACAGCTGGTGTTTACCAAAGACGCTGTCATTGAGAGGACGGATGGAGGAAGCAGGAGGTAGGGGAGCTGACTGAGGTCAGAGATTGGGATGAAACCTCAGAGATCGACAAGTCACTTTCCAAGTCTTCAATGGATATGCTGGATGTTTTTTCATAAAAACAGGATTTCTGTTTGGTAATACTCATCTCCAACATGTTCACCATACTATACATTCTCGACTAAAAACTAAACATCACAAAACAATAAATACAACAATAAAACAAAGACAAAAGTACATTTTGTCAATAGTCATTTTGCTCACAAATCATCCATAATATGAGTAGTAGTTCAGTGGTTACGGTGTTAGACTGGAAATTGGAAGGTTGTGAGCACAAATCACAGGGCCACCAAGCTGCCACTCCTGGGCCCCTGAGCAAGGACCATTAACCCTCAAGTGTTCAGCTGTAGGGGGGGCACGGTGGCTTAGTGGTTAGCACGTTCGCCTCACACCTCCAGGTTTGGGGTTCGATTCCCGCCTCCACCTTGTGTGTGTGGAGTTTGCATGTTCTCCCTGTGCCTCGGGGGTTTCCTCCGGGTACTCCGGTTTCCTCCCCCGGTCCAAAGACATGCATGGTAGGTTGATTGGCATCTCTGGAAAAATTGTCCCTAGTGTGTGATTGCGTGAGTGAATGAGAGTGTGTGTGCCCTGCGATGGGTTGGCACTCCGTCCAGGGTGTATCCTGCCTTGATGCCCAATGACGCCTGAGATAGGCACAGGCTCCCCGTGACCTGAGGTAGTTTGGATAAGCGGTAGAAGATGAATGAATGAATGAATGTTCAGCTGTATAAATGAGATAAATGTAAATTTCTCTGGATAAAGGCAAAACACTCAACAGGAAAAGTAATATAAAGTAGCATTGAAGCTTATTTTCACCTGTTTGTTACATCTGTGTTGAGGCTTTTCAGGATCCTGATCTGAATCAGCACCACAGAAAGAACACACACTATGGGACATCCTGAAGAAATCCACATCGAAACACACACTACAAGGCTCTCGGTGCTAGGTGGAATAGTTTATATACATTGCACACGCTCACTATTTCCCAGATGTTACCAGTTTGTTGCTCCAGCTACTGCTCTGACTAGAACTAAACAAACATCAGAATGGAGAAAAGTGTCATCACAGTGATTTTGATCTTATTGGTGCCAGACAAGCAAGTTTGAGTATTTCACAGATTGCTGAAGACAGAGACATCTCCTGTCTGGGATTAAATGTGTTTTGGATCACAGCATGAGCACAGCCAGTAGATCGTTAGATTTGAAATACATGAATTATTAGAAATCATAAATAAAAAGGTCTGCATGTTTATCTTTTGGTGTGTTGGTGTGTGTGCATTCCTACTACTGGTTGCCATAATAATAACATGGGTGGCACAACTAGCATTCTTCTTGACAACAAATCAGTTTTCTTGCTGCTAACATGAAACATTCTGGATGGAAACTGTGTGGCGTTTGTATATAACATTCATTCATATACAGAAAAGAGGTGTGTGCTCCTTGCCATGGATCACCTACGCTCTACTGTCATCACTCCCATATTCCATATTTACATTATGGTTGTTTCACATTATGGTCACGCACCCACATCCAGTCACCAATGGTTGCTGTCGCTCATGTCGCTGAAAGTCATCAGCTGTCATTGAAAATGAACTGTCTTTATTTGCTTTGTCACTATAACTTGCTCTAAATGCGAACATACCATTTCATTGTCCAGCTGTTGACAGATTTTTGTCTCCCTTCTATGCACATGTTGCTATTTTTATGTTAGCTAGCTTGCTACACTCCATTATTTACAATGCAAGAGCAATGTTTATTGTACAAGCTTATATTGATAAGTGGATACAAAACAGTAATCCCACCAGCTGATCATTTAACCCTTTTTAAGTGTAGAAGATTGTATCCAGAAATTCACAGGTTATCAGCTTTTAGTCATTGACATCACATCTAGGGAGATATTTTATTTGTCAGAGGACATTTTATGAATTGTAATAAAATTGTGGATGAGACTCCAGCTCCAAAAAGTGTGCTGGATGAAAAAATGGGGGTTCATGAAAACGTGGCTGCTCACTTCATCACAATAAAGACCTGCCTTTTCAGAGCGCTCAGCCATGTTTCATGTTGGCAGATGCTTGTGGCTTTTTCTCAAAGATGTACTGTGTTTTATCCCACTGAGACGGGAAACTTGTACGTTCCAGTTTTTTTTGTAGAAATACATTCAGGTGGACATCAAGACCCCTGCAGCCCTAAACAGCTATAAAGCTAAAGTACAATTTTTCCACTCTGTCACTTCCTGTTGCTTTTTACAGCTGATGTCATTCTGAGCCTATCGTAGTCCCTGAATACTTTTCTTTTCAATTTTTTGTGTTACTTTTACAGACAACTCAAGAAGAATCCTGTTCGGTTAACATGTGATGGATCTGTAAAGGACAATGTCATGTTTCTCTGATGATAGCAATTTGTAAGTTCCATACAAAACAATTGTTTTATAATTACTAACGATGCCAGAGTTCATTCATGGACGATGCACACACAGGTGCACTGATTTCTTAAAGTCACAGCATTGTTTTCTGTAAAAGCGTTTGATTAGAGCTTGAGGCTTCCCAATTCTGCTGTAGTCTAGGAGTGCACTGACTTTAATACTACACTACAAAGAAGATGGAAACTCTATTCCTCATAGCGTTTTTTTTGTTTGTTTTTTTTTTGTTTTTTAAAAAAAAACTCTTTTGAATGAAGATGTGCCATTCTATCTTATGAATTTTTAAAGTAACCCATTAACGGAAAAAAAAAAAGATTTCAGGATTTCACACTCATCACTAGTGTCAAGTATGCACAGAGAAATTATTCCAGTGGTGGTGGACTTTAAAAAAGGTATGATAATGAAATATATGAAGGTGCTAATAAGAATATAGCAGAGTTCATTTGTCTCCTGTCTGAAAAGAGATTAGGTTATTCATAAATCATGCATGGGAAATTGTCATGTCCTCCAGAAAATCCATCACCCAGTATTCCCTGATGACTACCATGCACCCCTCTCAGACAAACCATTCAGTTTTACTAGTTTACTGTTCACACTCACATGCACCTTGTTTACTAATCACCCTATAGTACCTCTCAGTCTGTTTTATTCATTCCTGATCTTGTTAGCACCTTTGTGCAGGCGTAGTATCTTGAATAGCTATTTTAAATCACAGTGAATTTACAACAGCTAGTTTGCTTACAACCTATCCTGGGAATGCTAGGCATGAAGTATAAATGCACAATGGAAGGGCTGTCAGTGCAGTCATATTCACCCTTAGGGTTCATTTTGCATAGTAATATACATTTACAGATTACACATTATTATTGATGTATATATAATTTGAGGTCCAAAAATCTGAGACCTAAGAATCTGATTCTGGGGATTTTTAAACCTTTTTTCTAATTTTTTTTTTTTTTTTTTTTTTTTTTAATTTTTTTAAACATATTTAAAAATTATTTTTTTTAATATTTAAAAAACTCAACCATGGCATATTTAATATTTAATATAAACATATTTAATATTTTTTTTAATATTTTATTTTAAAAATAGATTTTAAAATAAATAAACAAATTCAATTCGCAATATGTTAAATATTTAACAATCAAGATTTGGCACAGATTTCTAGGTCCCTATTGAAATTCAAGCCAAGGTGTGATATTGATCTTGTTAACCGCTTTGTATAAAAGGTCAGATTTTCCTCATGTCTAATCTTTTCAATTGTAGCAATGTGTTCAGATGACACTTTATTGTAGAGTCCTGTAGAGTCTGTGCCAGCTCTTGTGCACACTCTCTTTCAGAAATTCATGTAAATATAAATGTAAAAATATTATTTTTAGTCGTGTTGTCAATAATATATTTTGTAATTAATCATAAAATGCAAACTAGAAGCATTTTCATTTGTGTTTTCAGACCAACTGTGTATATATCATAGTTCAATTAAAAGAAACACGTGTAATATTGACATAATTATCTAAAGATAAGATAACAACCAGATGGTTACTACAAGATTAGGTCCCTTATGGTCCCTTCCATTTATGTGTGCCATTACGAACAATATATTTCAGTGAGGTTAGCCGTGACTGTTGACGACACACCTCAAAAACATTTCACGCATCAGAATTATAGTGCACCTACAGTACTAGAGGGCAAGTGAGTTTAATTTATGTGAAAGCTATGTTAATTAATTAATGCATTAGTTTATATTGCATAGGCTAAACATGCGTAAAAAATCTTTTGCTCTATATTTATGTAAAATTGCCATCATTTTGCAATATATTTTTTCCCCAAATTTGTACTGATTTCAAAACTCAAAATTCCTTTTCCCCTCGTCCAAGGAGCAGCATCACAGAACATAATGCCGCAGCTCTTGCTAATTCGCAGTCATCAAACATGGCCACCATGGACTCAAAAGCCCTGCTGCCACGAGCACTCCTACAATTACAATCTCCAGACTTTTTAGTCACACACACCTGTTCCACATTTAGTTGGTTTCTCACTCACTCTATACTATATATACTCTGTCTTTTCATTTCTTCTTCGTGACAGGTTTGCTCCGTGCTGTGATGTGAAGTTACTTGGCCTTTTTTATTACTATTACTTCTGGTTTTGATCTTTAGCTTGTTGTTTTGGTTTATTGATTCTGCTCCACCTTTGATTATCCTGTTTATCCTGCTTGACCATGTACTGTTTGTTACTATGATTTGGATCGATGTTTTTACATGTCTGTGGTTATCACGGTTTGTGTTCCATTAGTTTTGAATGTTTTTTTTTTTTTACTTTGCTACGACTTTGCTAACTTTCGTTTGTTTTTCCCTGTTCTTATTCCTCTTTGTTATTGCTATGCTGGATTGTCTTTACTTTTATATCGTTGTATTGCTAACTGTCTGGTTAATTAAACTCTACTGCATTGGCAAAGGCATTGGGTTAATTCAGAACTCAATGCAAATGGAATAACCTGCATGTCTTTTGAAAGGCACAAAAATGTGAACTCTGTTATTAGTGCAAATCTTTTTTATAACAATCTACTTCTGACACACGTTTCATTGGTCTGTTTGCTGAACAGTTGCTAATCAATGATTTTGTGCTACACATCTTATGAGCGTGGAAAAAACAGCGATTCATTTTAGATTCAGGTTGTCGTCATTATCATAATTAATTGTCTTCATGATCATTCCTGCCTCACAAGATGATTAGCAGCTTTTTTCACTTGGAAGATTAGCATCTAATGAAGTATTATTGTTAAGTCTTAGCACGCCTCGTTTTTCAAGGGGAATTTTGATCGTTTATTATTGATGGCTTTTTTTCTGAGATGATTCACAGATCATTGTGTTGTAAAGTGATGGTGGTCACTGCAGGTGTGTATGTAACTAAAGTTTGGTTGCTCAGAGGCAGGATGGCGGTCCGTTGATGAGAAATAAGCAGTTAATGTAGGATAGCGCAAATAAACTGCACATTAATTGTCTCTGACATTTTCCCAGGGGTGCCATAAGTTTATTCAGTTTCACCCACATGGACAGCTGGAGCTGCTTATTGAGATTATTGTCCTCCAGCGTGAGTGATTATATCCATCCGGGTGTACACAATGGTGCTGTTGGATTAGGAGTGGTTCATGGTGCTTCAGGAGTACACTCCCATGCCATCAGCATACTTCATGCGGAGACGACGTGCGGGTGTGTCAAAGTGGAAATTGTAAAATTTGAATGGCACTGCCTACAGCAATGGTCAATTGTATGTGATAGCAAAAACAAGGCTGCAGATTGTATGCGATCTTGTCAGCTTGGAAAGGTGGTTTAACCCTCTCAGCTTGCACACATCGTCTCTGCATTAAGTATGCACAAATAATTGTCGGTTTTTGACATAAATAGATGTCCTTTGACCGAGCAAGATGATGTTGTTTGAGAACAGTGTGTGGAAGCAGAATTCCTAATCACTTTTTGGTTCGTTATTGGTCCAGATCCCACAAGCTTCTTCGAGTTCCTCAAGTTGTTTGATTGCTCATTGTTGTAAGAAGCAGCTGAAAAAAATCAGTTTACAAAAAAAGTTTTCTTTGCTTTGCAAAAATTCAACAATACATTCAGCTCCTCTCTCTGCCAAATGCTTTCATTCATTATTCTTTACTGCCGCTGATGTCCTCAAAACAGTTTTACACCAAGAGAAGTGTCCTAGAAAGATTCTCTTTTTTGAGGTAGCCTGCAGTTGTATCTTGCACTTGGCAGCAGTTCTTTTTTTTTAGTTTAGTTCATTCATCATTTATTGTATATCATCAGCATTAGAAAATGCTCTCTAGTACACCAAAGCATTCCTCAATTTAACACTCCAGAGAAACTTTAAAGGATTCAATGTAGGACCATAAAACAAAGGATTCTAGGAAGAAAAATATCAGAACAAAAATCTAAGAAAATCAAAGGCCACTTTATAGATACAGTATATACAAAGATATGTTTTCTGTAACTGGATTCCAGTTGGTATTCACATTTAAAAGGCTTAAAAGCTTTACTTTTTTGTGGTATAAACTTTTACAATTAAAATAGATTAAATGAAGTAGATCATTAACAAATACTTAATTCATTCTTCTTTACTCTAATAGTTCAGAAACTTATTTTTGGTTTGGATAATTGAAAGTTAATAGCGACTTTTCACCATTACCATAAGTGATATTACTAAAGATTTTTTATGTTTAGACATTTTTTTCTAACCAAAGTCAGGAACATTAATGAAAGGACCTTTTTTTAGTTGTTTAGTTGAAGTATGTTCTCTGTCTTCACAGGAGTGGGAAATGCATTTTGATATATATATATATATATATATATATATATATATATATATATATATATATATATATATATATTATGAGTTTAAAGGGAATAATAATCCTATGTCCTATGTCAAATCTGCTGACTTTTGACAACATTAGTTCTCTGCCTCTCTTTAGAACATTCAGCATAATAAGGGGGAAGTCGTGGCCTATTGGTTAGAGAGTCTGACTCCTAACCCTAAGGTTGGGGGTTCGAGTTTCAGGCCGGCCACGACTGAGGTGCCCATGAGCAAGGCACCGAACCCCCCATCTGCTCCTATAAATATATGAATACATAAATGGCTGCCCACTGCTCCGGGTGTGTGTTCACGGTGTGTGTGTTTACTGCTGTGTGTGTGCACTTTGGATGGGTTAACACAGAGAACAAATTCTGAGAATGGGTCACCATACTTAGGCATATGTAACGTCACTTATAAACACATTGAAAACATCTATACACACATTTTGTGTAGTGCTTATCCTGCACAGGGTCACGAGAATCCAGAAGTCTATCCAATGGGACACACTGGATTGGGAGCCAGATAACCACAGGGCACAAACACACAGACAATTTAGAGATAGTTTCCAAATCAGTCTACAACGCATGTCTTTGGACGGGAGAAGGAAACCACTGAAGCACAAGGAGAACAAGCAAATCCCACACACGTACACAGGGCAGAAGCAAGCATCAAACACCGGAGGTGTGAGACAAATAGGTTAACAAAATCACCAAGCCGGCAATATTTAAAACATTTACAATGAAATATACCATTATTATCTTCCTTTGTCTTTATTTATCCTTCTTTGTATTTCAACTACATGAATAAACCATTTGTGGTTAATATGAACTGAAAGATTTAATATGAACTCAAGGCCCTGCGGCAGGGTCAATTTTTGGCCAAAGGACATGCAGCAGTCAGAGTCTAAATGAAAGGAAGTTTTAGCAAAAAATGGCCTTAATATTTCCTTCAGTCACTTACTCTATTTCACTTGTGATCTGCGGCTTCCCGCATGCTCTTTGCCTCGCTCTTTTCCTCACTCCTTTAAAGCACACTTAAGCTGTCTTGAGGTTCTCAGAATGTTATAAGAGACTCTCTTTTGAATCATCTGATGTTTGGCTGTAATAAGTTGATGAACGTAGAAAAAACTCATGTGGATGATGTGTCTGGTGCCGCCTCATTTCATTAAAATTTCAAATTGTTCAGAAACACTTAGGGCACTTTCACACCTATTAGTCATTTTTTGACTCAGATCCAGAGTACGGCACGTCATTTAATGAACCAAAAGGCAGAAATCATTGGCAGAGGAATGTACAGCTTAAATGAAAACTCAGAAAACTTTTCACATATTGGTCATAAGTACAGCAGTGGAATATAACATGGAATCAATGCTAAATAAATGATTACATAATAATATAAATAACTATCTTTAAATATTTTGTGCATCACATCTAGCATATTTTTTTCTTCTATTTCTTTTTTATTTCTTTTTTTTTTGTTTGGTGTATTTCTGCCACCCTTAATACACATTATGATTAGTTCACCTGCTGTAGTTGGGTCAGTTTAGGATTAAATCACTTTCTCGCTGCAAGCAAACATTGCTAGTGTTTACTTGGAAGTGAACCAAAACCACCTCACAACACTGGTTATTTTGATCCATGCCCAAGTGCCATGGTTGAGTTCTGGCCTCAGATAAACCTGTATAAATTGTGAAGCATGCCAGAAGCATCAACATTGTGCTTTGAAGTGATCTGGAAAGGTTTGAAGTGTGTATGTAGCCTATAGATATTGGCTACATATAGATATTGAGATACATATAGATATTGAGTTTGTGGTTGTGAAATTTAAACAAATATAAACAAATGTTATAATGTACAAGTTCTGAAGTTACTGCACTGTTTTCATTTGCTATTTCAATGCGAAGATGGACAACAAACTTTTGTAAAAAATTATTTTTCTGATGAGTGTACTGAATAAATTGATTATTTTTTACGATGTTGTTGATATAAATGACTGTAGTTGTTTTTATATTAGTATTCACTGTTTCCTCTTTGATCACTCATGAACTAAATATCTAAAATAACCAAATTTACAATTTACCCCTCAAGACCAGACAAACAATCTACAAATATTACTGTTTGGATTATGGATTATGAAAATGATTATTGGATTCACCTTAATAAACTAAATTAAATTAAATGAATGATCATTTAATGAATGAATGGTGTTGTTGTCCTTCAGCTGCTACCCTGTTCAGGCTTGGCACAGTGGATCATCGGGTCCACGTATTGGATTTGGTTTTACACCATATACCCTTTCTGACGCAACACTCCCATTTTATCTAGGCTTGGGACCAGCACTAATAGTTAACCCATCAGTGGCTGGGTTAGTTCCCTGCTTGGGAATCAAATTCAAGCTTCGGTTATGATCCAGCTTCCAGACCACCAGGGGACTGAAGTAGGGCATTAAAGCATTTTTAATTAATTAATCTTCTTTATGATAATATTTCAAAAAGTTTGTTTAATTTCCAATCAGCCGAAAAACAACCTAAAAGACTTGTTTTGTTAATAATCATAAGTGATAATAAGGATTTTGGATGTTTTGCCTTTTCAAACAAAATCAGCAAAATACATTTAAATTTATAAAAGTCTATTTTATTTTATTAAAAAATAATAATAAAATAAAATATAATATTTCTGGACATTTTGACTTTAAGAATAGTCATATGCCTAATGTCAAATCTGCTGACTACTTCTTGCATCATCAGAAAGAACATGAATAGTGTTAATAAAGTGCATTAGTTGCACTGTAGTTACTTAATAATTTAGAGGGAAGTCCTGAGTAATTGTCATGATTCAGCCCGGACTTTTGGCCATGTGCTATTGTTGTTGTCACGTGTCTGCCCCGCCTTCGTCTGCTCCTCCCTGTTTCATCACCTGTTCCTAATGTTGTCATTATCTTCATTGTATTTAAGTAAGCCGCGTCGCTGAATGCGGCGCGGAATCATTAGTTTAATTATACCCGGTGTGGTGTCTAGTCCATGTTAAGTGTCGTCATCTGTTTTATTTCAGTTCTCGTCATGTTTTTGTACCTGTCTTCATCATTTATTAAACCCCCTTTCATTTGAAGCTATCGTGCCTACGGGTCTGTCTCCTTCCAACCACCCGGTTGTTACAGTAATATGCTTTAAAATTAATCACTGAGGGAAAAATTAAGGAAAAGATGAAAAAAGGAAAAAATGACTTTTTTCTTTTCAGCAAAAGTTCACACACTCGCTCTGAGTCTGTCATCAATGCCGTAGGGTGATTACCTTTCACACCTTTCTTTCTTTCTTTCTTTCTTTCTTTCTTTTTCTTTTTTTTAGAACTGCTTAGTCAGCATGTCTGATTCTTTATAATCACCAACCCTATCTATCACTCTGTCTTTTATCCCTTCTTCATATTTACAACTTCCTGTTTGTTCTGTGTTTACCAGTAGCTCACTATTGCTCTGAATTTCCACGGCTTTTAGAGGCTTGTTCTGTTGACAGGCAGAACAGACAGACATACTGTAGCATCGTTCTTTTTCTTTCTCATATTTCATATTTCCATATTTTCTGCCAGGCACTCAGATTCTGATGGCCTGCAGTAACAGTTCATCCTGTTATTTGTGTACTGTATGATGCCCTTCAGCTTAGAGTGGGAGTGAGTCTGAAGAACAATGACTGTGTCGTGAAATATACTGGGACACAATTCAGTGACCATAGAATACAAAACAGACAAGAGCAAATCTGCTGTGTCCTTTTTAGTGGGAAAGACAATTAACACTAGACAGTTAATTCTCATTTTCAAGCGTGGAATTGTTTCAATTAAGGGAAATGTGGCTTTATAAATGTGGAATGCATTGAATGGCCTGGAGTGATTATCACAACCCATGCAATGGTTCATTGGGTGGATCAGGATCTGTGGAGGTCAGAGAAAGTATGTGACATTTAAAAGCAAGCCAGAAGCCCTAAAGTTAATACGACTAAGGATGGCTGTGCGGGATTGAAGTTTAGACAAGGTGTTGTTTGCATTTAGTTGTAGGGAAATTAAATTAAAAGCAGATTCTTCATCATACTATTCATTCAGACTGTGTTATAGAACTAATTATTCAGTGGTCTATTAACTTTTATTTCAAGAAAATTAACTTTGTGCTCTTAACCCCTTAAACTGGCAATGTCCAGATTCAAACCTGATGAGTATAATTACTAGGGATGTGCGAGTACAGCATTATCTGTATCTGTATCTGTATCTGTTAACCATATGAATTATCTTATCTGTATCTGTACTCGGAGTGGGTGGGGTTTGTCTTGAAATGGGCGGGGCTTTAACCAGTATGTTATTTTAAGCATACAATTGATATGGGTTGATCAGAAATTGTTATATTTATTGCTGATTAGAAAAATATTTACAGGACAGCATCAGGATTGAGCTTCAGATCAAGAGAAATGGGGTAGGTGTGGTCCTGAAGGAGGAGTTTGTGAGGAATGTTCTGGAGGTGAAGAGAGTGTCAGACAGGGTGATGAGTCTGAAGTTAGAGATCGAAGGGGTGATGTTGAATGTTGTTAGTGGTTATGCCCCGCAGGTAGGTTGTGAGTTAGAGGAGAAAGAGAGATTCTGGTGTGAATTCGATGAGGTGATTGAGAGTATTCCCAAGGGTGAGAGAGTGGTGATAGGAGCGGATTTTAATGGACATGTTGGTGAGGGGAACACAGGTGATGAGGAGGTGATGGGCAAGTTTGGAGTTAAGGAAAGGAACCTTGAAGGACAGATGGTAGTAGACTTTGCTAAGAGGATGGACATGGCTGTGGTTAACACTTATTTTCAGAAGAGGGAAGAACATAGAGTGACTTACAAGAGTGGAGGTAGGAGAACACAGGTAGACTACATCCTATGTAGAAGAGGCAATCTGAAAGAGATTAGTGACTGTAAAGTGGTAGTGGGAGAGAGTGTAGCCAGACAGCATAGGATGGTGGTGTGTAGGATGACTCTGATGGTCTGTAAGAGGAAGAGGTCAAAGATAGAGAAGAAAACTAAGTGGTGGAAGCTGAAAAAGGAGGAATGTTGTGAGGAATTTAGACAGAAGTTGAGGCAGGCTCTGGGTGGTCAGGTAGTGCTGCCGGATGACTGGGAAACTACAGCAGAAGTGATCAGGAGGACAGGGAGAAAGGTGCTGGGTGTGTCATCTGGAAGGAGGAAAGAAGATAAGGAGACTTGGTGGTGGAATGAGGAAGTTCAGGATAGTATCCAGAGGAAGAGATTAGCCAAGAAGAAGTGGGATATGGACAGGACTGAAGAGAATAGACAGGAATACAAGGAGTTACAGCGCAGAGTGAAGAGGGAGGTGTCTAAGGCCAAGCAGATGGCATATGACGAGTTGTACACTAGGTTAGACACTAGAGAAGGAGAGAAGGACTTGTACAGGTTAGCTAGACAGAGGGATCGAGATGGGAAGGATGTGCAGCAAGTTAGAATTATTAAGGATAGAGATGGAAGGGTGCTCACAAGTGAGGAGAGTGTACAGAGGAGATGGAAGGAATACTTTGAGGAGCTGATGAATGAGGAAAATCAGAGGGAAAAAAGAGTAGAAGGGGTGAACTCTGTGGAACAGGAAGTAGATAAGATTAGAAAGGATGAAGTCAGGAAGGCTTTGAAGAGGATGAAAAGTGGAAAGGCAGTTGGTCCTGACGACATCCCGGTAGAGGTCTGGAAGTGTCTAGGAGAGGCAGCAGTGGAATTTTTAACTAGTTTGTTCAACAGGGTATTAGAAAGTGAGAGGATGCCTGAGGAATGGAGAAGGAGTGTGTTAGTGCCGATCTTTAAGAATAAGGGTGACGTGCAGAGTTGCAGCAACTATAGGGGGATAAAGTTGATGAGCCATACAATGAAGTTGTGGGAAAGAGTAGTGGAAGCTAGGTTAAGGAAGGTGGTGGAAATCTGTGAGCAGCAGTATGGCTTCATGCCAAGAAAGAGCACAACAGATGCAATTTTTGCTCTGAGAATGTTGATGGAGAAGTATAGGGATGGTCAGAGGGAGTTGCACTGTGTGTTTGTAGACTTAGAGAAAGCGTATGACAGGGTGCCAAGAGAAGAGCTATGGTACTGTATGAGGAAGTCAGGAGTAGCAGAGAAGTATGTCAGAGTGGTGCAGGACATGTATGAGAGGAGCAGGACAGTGGTGAGGTGTGCTGTAGGTCAGACAGAGGAGTTCACAGTAGAGGTGGGACTGCATCAGGGATCGGCTCTGAGCCCCTTCCTGTTTGCTATAGTGATGGACCAGTTGTCAGAGGAGGTCAGACAGGAGTCTCCTTGGACGATGATGTTTGCAGCTGACATTGTGATCTGTAGTGAGAGCAGGGAGCAGGTGGAGGAAAACCTGAAGAGGTGGAGGTTTGCGCTGGAGAGAAGAGGAATGAAAGTCAGTCGTAGTAAGACTGAGTACATGTGTGTGAATGAAAGGGAGGGAAGTGGAACAGTAAGGTTACAGGGTGAAGAGGTGAAGAAGGTACAGGAGTTTAAGTACTTGGGGTCAACAGTCCAGAGTAATGGAGAGAGTGGGAAAGAAGTAAAGAAGCGAGTGCAGGCAGGTTGGAGTGGGTGGAGAAAGGTGTCAGGAGTTCTGTGTGATAGGAAATTATCAGCAAGAATCAAGGGGAAGGTGTACAGGACAGTGGTGAGACCGGCCATGCTGTATGGTTTAGGGACAGTGACACTGAAGAAGAGACAGGAGTCTGAGCTAGAGGTAGCCGAACTGAAGATGTTGAGGTTCTCTTTGGGTGTGACAAGATTGGACAGGATTAGGAACGAGTACATCAGAGGGACAGCCCACGTTGGACGTTTGGGGGACAAAGTTAGGGAGGCGAGATTAAGATGGTTTGGACATGTTCCAAGGAGGGAGAGTGAGTATATTGGTAGGAGAATGTTGGACATGGAGCTGCCAGGCAGGAGGCAAAGAGGAAGGCCAAAGAGGAGGTATATGGATGTAATTAATGAGGATTTGAAGCTAGTGGGTGCAAGTGTTGAGGATGCAGAAGATAGGGTTAGGTGGAGAGAGATGATTCGCTGTGGCGACCCCTGAAGGGAAAAGGCGAAAGAAGAAGAAGAAGAAGTGTAAATTGCCATGTTTATATACTTTTGCATGTTTTTCAATTAAAAGTCTAGTATAAGAGATCATGGTAAGACATCATGGATTATCAAACCTTAAACAGCTGAAGGTCAGATTTATTTTAAATGAACATTATATAAAAAAAGTTAAATAATTACAAAAAATAATAATAATTATAAAAAAAATAGATATATAATAATATCTATCTATCTATCTATCTATGTAGATGATGATGATGATGATGATGATGACTAGCAGTAGTAGTAGATGTGGTTATTGTTGTGTTTTAGCAGTTGCAGGAATAAAGGAATCATAAGATGAGAATTCTTTCAATTTTGATCAATTGGATGGATGTGGTGTCATCAGGATTCAAAGTCACAAACTCCTGATGAAAGGATGAATGCTTTTGTTTACTCATAACCCTGTTTGTACAGTATTGTTGAAATTGAGCTTCTCATGTAATGTGCATTTTGCTGGGACCATCAAATTGTGGCCCACAGGTCAGATGTGAGAAAGCTTTTTTCTGGCCTCTATAATAATAAGAATAAGAATAAGAATAAGAATAAGAATAATTTTTCTTCTTAAAAACAGAGGACAGTCCTTCTTATTTGTTCAGTCTTTATATCTAAAGGCTTTGAGCGGTCTGTAGAACATGTTTGCTCTCTTTATCACCTGGTCTGATAAATCTAGTATTAATGTGCCTGTAATAAATGCAGAATGGATCCATATTATCTGTGGTAGAATTAAAGGTCACTGGTCCTCCATGTGCTGCATTATCTGTCTCTAAAACTGAAAAGACTGTGCAATCAGGAGAGCAGTGTAAGTTAATGCTCTGTAAATCAGGCTATTTGGTCAGTCGAACCTGAACAACTCCTATCATACATCAGCTACCAACCAGGGACGGTGAAGGCAAATGTGTGCTTCCTCTGAAAAGTCAGCCAACCATATGTTTTTGAACTAATGCTCATGTTGAGTCACAAAACTACGGTGGCCGAGAAGTGCAAAACACATTAACAAATCCGAAAACAAATGAACAAATCCGAAAACACATTAACAAATCCGAAAACACATTAACAAATCCGAAAACAAATGAACAAATCCGAAAACACATTAACAAATCCGAAAACACATTAACAAATACGAAAACACATTAACAAATACGAAAACACAAGGACAAGTCAGACAACCCGGAAACAGTAGTGTATCGTTTTTGAATGGAAACTTACCGATCATTGGACAAGACACCTGTCACTCAAGATATGCAGGTATGGAATCTTATGTGTAATGTGTAAAGTTCTCCGTTTAAATATAAGAAAATAACAGAATTAATCCACAGTAATCCATTCCAACTGTTCCCTGCAGCAGACTGTTGAACTTCATGTATACCTTGAGTGACAGGTGTCTTGTCCAATCACAAACTATACCAACCGCTTCCGGGTTGTCTGAAATGTCGTTGTGTTTTCTGATTTGTTAATGTGTTTTCGGATTTGTTAATGTGTTTTCTGATTTGTTAATGTGTTTTCGGATTTGTTAATGTGTTTTCGGATTTGTTAATGTGTTTTCTGATTTGTTAATGTGTTTTCGGATTTGTTAATGTGTTTTCGGATTTGTTAATGTGTTTTCTGATTTGTTAATGTGTTTTCTGATTTGTTAATGTGTTTTCGGATTTGTTAATGTGTTTTCGGATTTGTTAATGTGTTTTCGGATTTGTTAATGTGTTTCGTGCACCGACTCAGACAACCCAGAAGCGGTAGGTATAGTTTGTGAATGGAAACTTACCGATCATTGGACAAGACGACTGTCATTAAAGATATACAGGTGAATGAAAGGTGTCTCGTCCGATGATGGTAAGTTTCCATTCACAAACTATACCAACCTCTTCCGGGTTGTCTGACTTGTTAATGTGTTTTCGGATTTGTTCATTTGTTTTGGGATTTGTTAATGTGTTTTCGGATTTGTTAATTTGTTTTCGGATTTGTTCATTTGTTTTGCACTTCTCGGCCATCGTACAAAACACTGTGAAACTGTGTTACATCCTTCTGCATACATTTGCTCACAGACACCCACAATTGGCTCGGTATTTGGCATGATAATGACTCCGCTATCCCACCCAGACAGCATGGACAAATTTGTTCCCTTGGTTGTGGCATCATTTGGAATTAAACACAGTTTTCTAATGACAAAGCAGACCACTCATGAGAACAGCTCACTTTTTAACTTCAGATTCAAGCTTGAATCTATTTAGCAGGGACAAGAAGACTGAATCCACTGCAAGGAATTTTAATCATTTGTTGCTTTTGAAAAGAAGAATAATCTTAAGTCCATCTCATATTATCAGTCTGTGACCTTCCTTGAAATGTCACTGTAAATTCTGTTTAGTTAGTGATTTGTTTAATGCAGAATCACAAAGTTGTCATTTACTTACATTCATATCTCATCTAATTTACCAGATGTGGTTGAGATTTAAGTGTGTGTGTTTTTTTTTTTTTCTTTTACAGAGGGCAGTGCGTACACATGGTGGGTTGGCAAAGGTAACGAAAAGCACTTCTACTGGGGTGGATCTGCACCAGGAATTAAGAAATGTGCCTGTGGAATTGAACGCAATTGCACAGACCCCAAATACCACTGCAACTGTGATGCTGATCACAAACAGTGGTGAGTAAATTCGCTTTTTAACATATCTCATAGTGCTTCAAATAATCAGGTATCGTGACATGAGGCCAGGAACAAGAGAAGCCATTGTATATTGGGGGTGCTGGAAATGTAATTTATGGTCGAATATTTGTCTGATTACATTTCCAGATATATATATATATATATATATTATATATTTATCTAACTATTATATATTTATATAATATATATATTAGTTTTTTTGTTTATCTATTTATCTGTCTATAGATGTATACGATGTAGATGTATATGATGATGATATTTGATGTTGTAATTGTTGTATTTTAGCAGTTACAGGAATAAAGGAATCCTATAAGATGGGGATTCAGCCAATTTTCATCAGATGGATGGCTGTGGCATGCATGCTTTTGTTTACTCAGGACCCTGTTTGTATTGTTGAAATTGAGCTGCTCGTGTAATGTGTATTTTGCTGGGACCATCAAATTGTGACCCACAGGTCAGATGTGAGCAAGCATTTTTCTGGCCTCTATTGCAATTATGTCAAACCAATAAAATAGAAAACAGAAAAAAGGAATGTATTGAATAAATACATGATCTGCCAGGATCAAGACATTGTTCTCGCACAAGTGCTGCACTTGTGCATCCCTACACAAGGTTAGGTTTCAAATAGGCAGGTTTCAAATTAGCAGTTTATTCGGAGAAGCTGGAATTAAGGGAGATATTGCTACAGTACGTTTATAAGGTAAGTCTGTTCAACCAAATAACCGTTGAAGATAAGAGAATGGCTTGTATGACATTTTTTTAATACGTGCACTACATAGATGAGCACAAGATGAAGACATGCATCTTTTTGTTGTCTTCTTTTGCACTGTTTTGCAATACAGCAGAAATCTGTATGAAAATTTTCCTTTTGGAAGCCTATACATTTCAGGCCAGTGGAATTCTTTTTTCGCATATCTCAACTTTGGAGGTTGGGGTCAGAGCACAGGGTCGCCCATGATGTAGCGCATCTGGAGCAGAGAGGATTAAGGTCCCAAAATTTGCAGTTGAAACTTGAAATGACAGCGTTGTCCCAGACTCTGCCCTGACTGCCCTTTACTCAGAACCTGTCATTTCTGGGTTTCAGTATTGCCCTCAATTCAGTCATGTTATCTGTCAGATCAGAGAGTCGAATGCATTTCTGCAGTTAGTGGGTTAAATGGCATTAATAGCATTAATGATAACTATATTCCTTTTAGTCCTGGACTAATGCCGGTATTTTAGGCATCACATAAACTTGATGCATTGCATCATCTCTGTGTTAAACTAACCATGAATGCAGCATTTTTTGCTTTCTACTCCAAAAGGAAATTTTCAATTTTGCAAAGTAGTGATAAAGGACACCTCATAGCATGGGGCAAACACTACAGACAAAGTGGTCCCCAATGCAAAGGAAACGCCACATAAACTATCTGGAGTTTGGAAACATATACGGTATTTTTGTTGAGAGAATTTTTTGGGATTGTTTGTCACTCCCTTATGACACTGAGCAGCCATCTCCTGTTGTCGCTTACATTCTGGGAGCAAGCGTGGCCCAAGTGGTGGAAAAGGAATGGAATTGGAAACACACTTGTACGTACAGTATTTCCTCCAGTGGAACAGATCCTCCCCACATGGAAGAGGAAGCATCAGGTGGCTCTGTCTAACATAGTGGCTACATGATGCTATCAAGGAAATCAAGTTATGCTGAATTAAACAATTGATCAGTGGACCAAACCACTGAGAAAGAAAGTCCAATCTGAGAAAGGATGCCATGTGGTTTACCCCCACCAGGTTGTAGAATACTGTACCTACCTGCTAAAATGTCAAGCCTTAGATCTAAAGTCATAGCCACTATTCAGAACGCAAAGGCATTCTCTATGTGAGGACTCAACCTTTATAAATGTGTTTGAGCAGTGTTGACAAGAAAAACACCTTATGCCTTTCCACTGTAATTGCAAATATACCGTATACACTCAATATTCACTATATTTGCACCAATCTTGTGGCCGCTTGTTCACATCAAACATCGTGATGAAGTTTGATCTCTGTGACTTTGATAGTGGCATGGATGTTGCCAGATGGGATGGTTTGAGTATTTCAGAAACTGCTGATCTAGGGTTTTTACACACAACAGTCTCTACAGTGTACACAAAAATATTGAGTGAGTGACAGTTCTGTGGGTCGAAGCACCTGAATAAGAGAGGTCATTAATCTGTATATGATATAATAACTCATGTAAGCACTCTTTATATCCAAAAATGTATTTCAGAGTTTGCAAAACATCAGACCTTGAGGTGGATCGGCTACAACAGGAGACGATCACATCAGGTTCCACTCGTGTCAGCCAAGAACAAGAATCTGAGGTCGTCATGGGTACAAACTCATCCAAACTGGCCACCTGGTCTTTTTCCAGTGTTCATCTGTCCAGTTGTATTGAGTATGTACCCATGATAGCATCAGATTCTTGTTCTTGGCTGATAAGAATGGAACTTGATGTGGTCTGCTGCTGTTGTAGCCCATCTACCTCAATGGTTGATATATTGTGCATCTAGAGTCCTAGATTTTTAAAATATTTTTGTGAGTGTTTAGTAGGAAGAAAAGTAATGAACTAATGGAGTGTTGTTTACAGCTGTGCTGCATTAATGTGCACTTTTTATCCTCAGTATTGTTGGTTTTGGTGTCACAGAGGCTGAGAGTCAGAACTGAAACTATTATTATGCACTATGGGGTTAATTACTTTCTCCGGTGCACCATGCATTATATGACCATAAGCTCCTGTATCCCATTGTCTATTTGTCACAGGTATATAAGTCACATATTTTATAGACTTTTAGTCATTGTCACCTTTCTCCTTTCATGGTCTGTAGTCCTTATTATTTCTTGTTCATGTTTCCTGGTCTCATCAGGTGAGCTAGAGGTCACTAATGGCCCAATTACACCACTTTGCTTTGTTTAAAGTAATGTATTTCTAATGGTGTAACACCCCATCACCCTAATAGGCAAAGGTTAGCAGAATAGCTTTTAATTCTAAGCATAACAGTTTAACCTACAATAAAAGAGAGGGGGGAAAAGAAAGATATTTTTTTTTATTTTATTTCTGGCCCATCTAGGAGATCAGCTGTCTGTACTATGCAGACCCTGGTTCTGATTTCTGGGACACAATTTGACCAAAGGGGGCACGGTGGCTTAGTGGTTAGCAGGTTCGCCTCACACCTCCAGGGTCGGGGTTCGATCCGCCTCCACCTTGTGTGTGTGGAGTTTGCGTGTTCTCCCCGTGCCTCGGGGGTTTCCTCCGGGTACTCCGGTTTCCTCCCCCGGTCCAAAGACGTGCATGGTAGGTTGATTGGCATCTCTGGAAAATTGTCCGTAGTGTGTGATTGTGTGAGTGAATGAGAGTGTGTGTGCCCTGCGATGGGTTGGCACGCCGTCCAGGGTGTATCCTGCCTTGATGCCCAATGACGCCTGAGATAGGCACAGGCTCCCCGTGACCCGAGGTAGTTCGGATAAGCGGTAGAAGATGAATGAATGAATGAATGAATTTGACCAAAAATGGTCTCAAAACTTCAGATTAAGACTAAAAGGTGCCATGTTATTAATTCATACACACGGTAACAACGCTACTTATAAAGACTAGCTTTAGATTGTAGATCGAATCTAATGGAATCTAATGGATGATAATGATTATGATGAAACATTGCATGTCTAATGCTGAAAAAAATGTCTGTTTGATTTCTTATAATAGACACATTCATATTTGTTCCCTGTGATTTTCTGTTGTTGCACTTACTGCCGGTAAAAGGTCAGTCTGCAATTAGGGGCACTTAAAAAATCAATATGGATACACAAAATGGAGCATCTAAAGATATACGCTTAGACAGTTATAGATGTCACAAAAACTGCACAGCTATAATGTCAGTCGTATAGAAATCTTAATGGTGAAAAATGGTTGGAGTTTGTAATATTATAGAATGGGGTCAAACAATCCTTGTCACCAGTTACCGTTAATCTAGCACTTTTTCTTCTTCACAGGCGTGAAGACTCTGGGCTTCTGGTCTATAAGGACCACTTACCTGTGAGTCAGGTGGCTGTAGGGGACACAAATCGAGCTGGATCAGAGGCCAAGCTCACTGTGGGAGCTCTACAGTGTCATGGAGACCGTGAGTTTCTTTCTCTACATTTTGAATGCAGTATAAATGCAATTACATGCTATTGCGTGAACATCTACTGTATATAAGAAGTCCTTGCACGTAACATCAACATTGTGAAGAATAAAGATTATTAACCGAGGCAGTGAAATGTTTTTAATAAGGTTATAAAAATCATTATTCATTTCACATTTTTTCATTTTGGATCAAAATCACTTTGAGGTATGTTGCTGTATATACTGTAAGAACAACGGAATCTAAATATTAACCAAAGAACTGCATATATACTATAATATGTTACTATAAAAATGTACTATAAATCTAAAGATTGTGCCAGTTTAAACAAGTATATTTTTCTAATTTATTTCAGGTTAAACAAGTATACTTTTAACCTTGTTTAACCTGAACTTAAAATCTTGCAGAGTATAAGAGCAGTATTACAGAAACCTCTTCAACTTGCTAAGCTACAAGTAATCACAGAGATTAACAGCAGACCTGTCTCAGCTGAACAAAGAGCTCATGAAGTGCTAAACTTCTTAAGGATATTAGCGAAATGCCCTAGAGTGAAACTCTTCATATCTTAAAATGTCATAAGCATGACTTTGTACTTTTTAAAAGCCATCCACTGTCTCTTGGATAATACCGGACTAATACAGCAAGAATTTCCCTTTCTGCTATGGACAAGGGATGCTGCAGTCTGCTAAAGAGACACCAGCTGGTCTATCCATAGAGTCCAGCTCTGTGGCACTCAATATTTCAGAAGAAATCTTAATACCTTCTTAAGAAATGATTTTTTTATTAGACCAATTTGTAAATAGCACTCTCTAGATCAGCCATGTCCAATCTTATCCACAAAGGGCCGGTGTGGGTGCAGGTTTTCATTCCAACCAAGCAGAAGCCACACCTGATTCCACCTGTTTAATCAGTTGTTCTTGGCTTTTAGAAGACTCTGGTGTGGCTTCTGCTTGGATGGAATGAAAACCTGCACCCACACCGACCCTTTCCAGATAAGATTGTAGATAATAACAATTGTTCATAAACAAAAGTCCTTAGCAGTATCTGCAGAAGCTTGTCTATAATTTAGAATTTATAAATAGATTAAAAAAAAAATTAGCATTACAAAAAACAGTCCAAAACCATGTCACACCGTGAGTTGTGCATGTTTTTTTTTCTGCTGGTTGAGTTGCATTGCCTTCCATCTCCAAGGCCCTCAGTTTGACCTGGAGCTGGGGTTTCTGTGCTTGTTCTCCTCATGTTGTCTCTAACATTCCCCAAATATGCCAGTAGGTGAACTAAGATAAATTGCCCCTAGGTGAGCATGTGTGCGCATGGCACCTTTCAATTGACTGATACCATGTCCAGGGTGTATTCCTGCCTTGGGTCCAGTGTTCTGAGGGCAGACTCTATATTCCCCATAACTCTGATCAGGATGTAAAAGAGTCAGTGAGTGAGTAAGAGTGTCAGTGAGTGAGTAAGAGAGTCAGTGAGGAAAAGAGTCAGTGAGTGAGTAAGAAAGTCAGTGAGTAAGAGTCAGTGAGTAAAAGAGTCAGTGAGTGAGTAAGAATGTCAGTGAGTAAGAGTCAGCGAGCAAAAGAGTCGGTGAGTGAGTAAGAGAGTCAGTGAGTAAGTAAGAGAGTCGGTGAGTGAGTAAGAGAGTCCATCTCCAAGCCTTCAACTATGACTACTCACTCTCTCACTGACTCTCTTACTCACTGACTTTCTTACTCCCTGAATCTCTCACTCACTCACTGACTCTCTTATTCATTCACTGAGTGAGTGAGAGATTCAGGGAGTAAGAGAGTCAGTGAGTAAGAGAGTCAGTGAGTGAGTAAGAGATTCAGGAAGTGAGTAAGAGAGTCAGTAAGAGAGTCAGTGAGTGAGTAAGAGAGTCAGTGAGAGAGTAAGAGAGTCAGTGAGAGAGTAAGAGAGTCAGTGAGAGAGTAAGAGAGTCAGTGAGAGAGTGAGTGACAGAGTGAGTAGTCATAGTTGACTTTTAAGTGCTGGGAATGGAAATGCAAATGGAACACTTCCCCTAGTGACTTTTATACGATGCTGCCTGTGCCTGCAGCAAGTTGCAATCGTCCAATCTAGAGGTTCTGAAAAGCATTCCCAATTTTCTCACAGTCATTTAGGGTTCGCATATTTCTTATTTCGGTTATAAAGTGATAAAATGCTCTTTTAACATTCAAGCCCTTAACAGTACATTTGGTTCACAACATAGTCATTGTAACACAGTTTAGACACAGTCATCAGTGTAATGTATGCAAGTGTGATACGTCGTGATGTAAGAGTGTAATGTCACAAAGCATGTGACATATACAAGGACAAGGAAGTAAAAAGAAGCATGTGAGTTCCAAAGAGGCATCTGTTAAAGACAAAAGAACAAGAACCTAGAAAGCAAAATGACTCCAGACTTCCCTGTTGTGGCGGAGCAAGCACGTCCAGAAAAATCCTCTGAGAACAAGCCGATCATCATCACACGACCTGGAAGAGAGGTTAAAGTTCCTACAAGATTCAGAGACTTTAAAATGCACTAAAATAGTTACTGAAATAAATGCATCAGAGTAAATGTTTAGTTATATAGTTAAGGAATAATGTTTTTTGTTGATCGATGCATTATTTAATGTTGAGTAAACTCTTTAAAAAAAAACGGAGATGTAATGTATGCAAGTGTGATAAGTCGTGATGTAAGAGTGTAACGTCACAAAGCAGGTGACATTTACAAGAACTAGGAAGTAAAAGAAGCATGTGAGTTCCAGAGCCAGCGTGTGTCGTCTCATTTATTGTTTAAAAAACAACATTACAATCAGGAGTAAAACCTAGGGTTAAACTTTATTTCATACAGACCCAGAAAAATCCAATTTTGGCTTATTACAAAACTTCTTACATGTTTAAATCTCAAGGCTCTTCTCTTCTCTTAGGGGTCTAGGGCAAATTTTGGATCCAGGAAATGTTTTGACATGACTTGTTCTTATTTCAGTTACTTATAGCCTATAAATGGCAATAATTATAATAAAGTCTTGTTACACTATAATGATTGATGACCATATACTGGTCCACAATGTACAGCAGTATCTTTTAAACATCACAGAATTCTATGTATTTGTAGAATGACTGTAATATATAGACACACAAACTTTAGCCCTTTGAATAATAGGCATTAGAACAGCTGCAAATGAAATCAAATCTAAAATTCTAAAAATATAAAAATAATAAAATGAATGATACTGATAAACTGTATGTTGTGTATCATTATTATTTAATCAGACTCTAGCCATTAATTGGATCTTTTCATTTGCAGTGATTTCAGCGTGCTGTTGAATAAATCAATAGTCTTTGGGAAAAATAATAGAAAAAGTCTGCGTTCCCCAGGGGTTTTCATGTGTCTAAACTTTGCAGTCATACACGATTCTCTGACGTTAAAGTGTGGGCATATTTTGTAATAAACAGAAGCCAAAATCAAATACAATAAAAAAATAAATACGTTTTCCCATGACCCTTAAGACCTGAGAAAGTGTTTATGTGTCTGTTTGAGTTTAAACAAATGGCAAAAAGAAAGAACAAAAGATTCTCAGAACACCACGGAAAAGTTAGAAGAGAAGAAAATGCTAAAGCCGCCGGTGGTTTTAATGGCAAAACATGGACGTAGAAGTTATGAAAGAAGGAACAGTGCTAACTCAGGAATGATATATGTGCTGTTTTATGTGTGGAAGCACAGAGTGCATTTTAAAATCCTGATTATTTTCAACACCAGCCACAGTGTGAATGCGTACAGCTGCCAGACCGGAAGCGACTGCACAAGCACGGTGCCTAATCATCCCACTGGTTTCATCACTGCATGAAATGTGTTTTCATGCCTCATTATTCCTGTTAATTACTTTGGGCTTATTATTCAGATTAGCTGTATTTAATTGCAGTCACCTGTTCGGTAAGAATGTAAGACTAAATTCTTCCAGTATATTTTTCACGTTCACTTTTTTCCCTCGTTCACACCTGTGGTAGAAAAAAAAGACAAAAATAATTTCAGATCATGCACAGCCATGTTGGAGAATCAGTCTTCATTACATTTCTGATTAAACTCTCCTACCTCCTTTGCACCTGGGTGTTTGCAGCTGTGTTATACATTAGACCTAAAGCCACTGGAATCCTCTTAGAGGAGATCTGAGTCTCTAGAGATTTTCATTATAGTCTTATGTGCCTCAAGCGACTATATGAAAAATGACGGCGCTGACCTATTGGCTTGAAACTGTTATTGTGTATTCATCACCTTATTTATTTATGAAGCTGAGGTGGGAAAAGAGCAGTCCATGTGCAGATTAATGCTTGAAGCCTTACTATGGCTAATGCATAGTCTCATATTTCAACAGGATTACTTCTACTGGATTTTTTTTAGTTTATTTTTTGCCTAATGTAAAATTCTTCAGAACTATAAACACATTTAGCTAAATATTTCATTTAGGTCTGATTTCTACACTGATATATATGTACACTTAGTGACCACTTTTAAAAGAAACACCCTACACATTCATGCAAGTATCTAATGAACCAGTCATTTAAAAGCAATGCAATGCTTAAAATAATGCCAATACAGGCAAAACTTCAGATAATGTTCACATCAAACATCATAAACATTATAATTCTAACTCAAATTATTTGCATAGCGGTTTTAACAATTGACGTAGTCTGAAAGCAGCTTTACAGAACATAAACTTAAAACAAAGGGTTAATATAAAGATTAATATAATACAAAAATTCAAGATTAATATTAGATATATTTAACCCTTGTATGTTGTTCGTATTTTTGTTACACAGACAGTGTTCGTGGGTCTGGTGGACCCGCTGCATTTTTAGGTTTTTAATTCAACACAATCAAAAATTTTATGTTAAAATACTCTACAGATGTTTACTTCATCCCAATTACAAGCAATATAAACAGCATATATAGTTAATATTTGCGCTTTACCTTTATTACATCACATTTTTTAGTTAAAGTGCTACTTGTTTTTTGTTGTGTTTTTAATAAAATGTAATAAAATTGAAAATCAAATTTAATCAAGTTATGAGTGGGAAAAAATCAACAAATTTACAAGGAAGCAAAGTTTTTCAAAACTATTGATGTTTATGAATATGGGTCTCACAGACCCGAACAACATACAAGGGTGTTAAATGTGTTTGTAGTTATCCTTAATGAGCAAGTCTGAGGTGACTGAGGTGACTGTGGGGAGGAAAAACTCCCTTGAATGGTAAAGGAAGAAACCTTGAGAGGAACCAGACTCAAAAGGGAACCTCATCCTCATTTGGGTGACACTGGATGGTATGATTATAAATATTTGCTAATTTAATATACAGTCTGACAAATTTTGTTTTGATGAGGAGGTTGTTGTCCTTAAAGACAACATGTAGTTGGCATCTCCTCTTAGAATGTCCAAATATTTCAGAGTTCTGGAGCTGGTAATTCTCTAGATGTCTGAGGATCCTCACATGGTTGTCCTCATCTCAGTGAAGGTCCAAAATCTTCATGGCACCAAAGACAATCGGAGCTGGTACAATTTCTGGATAATTCAGGATGGGTAGAAAGAGAGAAGCAGTGGAGAGGAATTAGCGTAGCTGCTGTTCATAATCTTAGCAAGCACTAGATGATAATGTGCATGTACTAGAGTACAAGATCATGGGTAGTATTATGTGTACACCTGACTAAAGAGATAGCCTTTAAACCTGTCTGAGCCCTGAACTCTGTCAGGAAGACTATTCCAAAGTTTGGAAGCTAAATACGAAAACGCCCTACAATCTTTAGTCGATTTTGACATTCTGGGAATTACCAAGTTCCTAAGTTTTGTGATCTCATAGAGCGTGAATGAAGAATAGTTAGATACGTGGAAGTGAAACCATTAAGAGATATTTGTAAGTAAATAGCAGCAGTTTGTAATCAATTCCTAACTTAACAGGTAGCCAGTGTAGAGATAATAGATTATATAAGATTATATGATTTGTTTTGGTTATATATACTTTCTTGTCTGGTAAGAACTCTGGCAGCTGCATTTTGGACTAACTGTAGTCTAGTTAAAAATTACACACTTTACACACTTTACACACTTAAAAAAATTTTTGAACTGTAGTCAAAAATTACCACCTAGTAATGCATTACAATAGTCCAGTCTGGAGGTCATGAATGCATGAACTAACTTCTCAGCATTAAATACAGATAGGATGTTTCTTAGCTTGGCAATATTTCTAAGTTAAAAAATAAAATAATCTCCAAAAACAAAATAGAGAGACTAGCATGCCTAAATATAATGACTTTACCAGTCATTTAGCCAATGTGCAATGTTACATTCCAATGAAGGACAATTACTATTAATTTGTAGAAGCTGTTCTGATTCAGAGGTCTCATTTGTCTCATTTGTCCTTAAAGATATAGAAGTTAAAGATTTAGCACTTCACTGATATGAGAAATACAAGATGATTTATGGCTGTGTCACTTTAGGATAATTAGGCTAAAGTCATTTCCAGCTAGGTAAAGTAATTAATTTTCATTAATGTCTGAGAGATCGACTAAAGATAGCAGACAAATGATCATTTAATACGATTTAATGATGCCGCACATATGGGCTTCAGTGGGTTCTGATAGGCTTGCTGTTGGAAAATTGAGATCAATAACCCTGAAGTCATTAAGTAATGTAATTGTTCACCAGTTTGTATTATTAACCTTAGCATCAGGTAGGATTTATGGAAGAATTTCCATTCATAATTTCAGTGATGTTTTACTGATATGTTCAATCATATAAATCGTATTCTTTACATTACACCATATTTGACATTTCACATCTGAATGGTTTCTATGACTAATAAAATGTTCTGATGCTTGGGATGAAATTAGGCTTCTCATTATTAAATAATTAGCATTTGGGTTGTATCAAGAGATGTAATGGCAAAGTGATTCAAGTTGTTGATTGCTGTTCATATATTAGTACTAACGCTCACAGAGCTCTCTGTTAGATCAAAGTAAAGTCATTTGGACTTACAGGGGAATTAATATCCTGTCCACAAATAGTCAGGTCACTGTCATAACCCAGTGTATCTACAAACAATATTTCAGCATTTTAAGATTGTTGGTGTTTAGTAGATCAGGGATATTCGACTAAAACATGAAAACGTAAAATTTCTGGCTTATAAAGTTTTGGAGAGGCAACTAATTAACATGACAACAGTTACTTCTAATGCTTACTATTAATATTTTTTTATGGCTAGAATGAAAAAATTCAAGTGGCTATGTTTTGTTTCTCGCTGTAGCTTTATGTTACAATTTCTGGCCATCTTCGTGGCACTCTAAACAAATTCATGTCACAATCAAAAAAAAAAATACAATTCTAGGGTTTTTTTAGCAGCAAAAAAAAGTTTTTTTTAAGATATTGATTAGGTCTACAGTATTTTCAGACTTGTCCATTGTCCAGATGTTGTGAATCAGTTGATAGGATGATTTATGTCAGAATATAAGTTGAATATTTAAAGTGTTTTTGAATTCTAAAAAAATTCTAAATCCTTATTTTTCAATTACGTATCTTATCAGTTATAAAAAAAGAGAGAGAGAAAATAATAAAATTAATAATAATATTCTGCTGCTATAAGTATTTCAATTCAGCCAGGTGTCCAGTGGTATTAAGTAAGTCCTGATCACCT
This sequence comes from Tachysurus vachellii, assembly GCF_030014155.1. Lineage (NCBI taxonomy): Eukaryota > Metazoa > Chordata > Actinopteri > Siluriformes > Bagridae > Tachysurus > Tachysurus vachellii. The sequence goes on along the minus strand of NC_083484.1, from coordinate 6,825,174 downwards.
GAAGAAAAACAAAGAACGTTTCCACGATTCATACAAGCTCTATAACAGGCATTAGGAAATGCTCCTAATCTTACTTAAGATCTTTTCTCCAGAGGCGTCTCATTTTCTAGAGTTTAAATCTGCCAGAAATAAATCTTCTCCTCTCATTAAACCTAGCTTAACTACACAGGAATGCAAAATGGACTGGTGCAAGAGGAAGAAATAAAAGTCTCAGGATCAGCTGCTCTCACTGTTAGATCTCCTAATCAATTTCCATTAAGCATGTGGGAACCTTCTCCGTGATTGATAGCAGTTTATGGACATCCTCTGATCCTGTGATTGACTCTTGTTTATGCAAATTCATGCTACACGAAGTGGCACATGGCTTAATTCCCAGTATCATGACCTCAGCTGTACTGGATCAGATAAATCAGAATTTGTATTTAGTTTAACATCCATTTTCCTTAGTGGAAGTGTCACACTGTAAATGAGCCTTAGTTTTGTCAGCTGAAGAAATACAGCATGTGAGTACTGTCCCTTTTTTCTGGATCTTCGTCGTTTAGCTTTTGTCTGACTTAAATCATTTACAAGGTTGGTCAATTATGAATTACTTGAAACAACATGAAAACGATTTTGTTGTGCTTGTGGTTGTAATCTATAAGATTAGCACACACATTAGCAAGAACACTTGTGTACAAGATTCCAATTTGACCCTGTGTGCTCTTGAAATAGCAATCATGCTGAACTGTTTAAAGGCTCCAAACTAATCTCTGTACCTCATCTGTAGCAGTACAACACTAGATACCACAAAACCTTAAAAAAAAAAAAACCCGTAAGCAGAATTATTTTTACTGTATGTGCCCAAGTGGATGAAACAGCACGGAGAACAATTTGTCTTAGTCTCAGTTTTCATTTTTACATTTATATTCATCTATATTTACATAACGTTTATATATTCATGTCTTCTAACAATAATTAAAACACAGTTTTGCCTTCATTTGTTTCTGAGTCTGAGGAAAATAAGTTTAGCAAATTGTTATTTTCGTACACTAAAGGAAAAAGGAAACAGTTATTTGTAAATGCAGAAACATTACAGACACAGTGGATGTAGATTAGGTTGAAAGAAATACACTGAATAATGATATTCTTTGTGTGTATGTGTGAGTGTGTGTGTGTGCGAGTGTGAGTATTTGATTATAATAAATGGTTGTGTTCAGAGAGCAGACATTTGACAGAGAGGCGCATGTTTAGTAGTGTGTGGAAGCTGTCTGAAATCTACAGATACCCGCTAGCCATTACTGGTTATCTCACAAGTTTTTTTTTTCCCTCAGTGGATTTGGTAGGAAGAAACGTTATGAGGCATCATCCAAACTGAGCAAAACAGCAGCTGATAAGCTCTCAATAAAGTAAGACACACACAGCTGACATAATGGATGACAGTCTCATAAATTATGACCTGAATTAAAGCTTAACTTGAAAGCTGTTTGTGCCAGAGGTTCTTTTTAACTCTTAACTGAGGGAAAAAAAAATTAGGATAAAGAGACCAATTTTGTCTAGAGAACATATTCATATTTTTCCATAAATATGAGGCACTTACTGCAGTCCTTTGTGTCTACACTCTATATTCCCTGCTAGCTATGCTGCGAATCAGAGTACCATTCTCTAGTGACTAACAAAATCCTAGTGCTATTTCTAACTTTAACTTTATTGCCGTGTGTCAAATAGCTGCATTAACTGAATCACTAGAGAGAGAGGAATGTTACCAAACAACCAGTAAGAAGAATTGATAATTATGTAGTAGAGAAGTAGAGTTAATGTACATATAGAGAGACTCAATAAAAGTGGAGGCATTCAACTAAAAGTGTATTTAAGTGAAAGTCAAAAAGTTTTACATGCAATCAAGATTTAAATCACAAAATAGGATTTTTTTAAATGAAATTTAATTGTGTTTTCATGTGAAAAAGTAAATCTTATTTCTATCTGAAACTGTTAGAAGATGATATTCATTTTAAAATAACTACACTGGAACACATTGCTTGAACACATCGTTCATTTTCTGTGTGTTGGTTATACAGTCCCTGACAAAAGTCTTGCCGCTTATCTGTTTTGTAGAAACACCTGCTATTAATCTGACTTTTAATTAATCAATTGGTGTTAGAAATAGCTCATACTGTATGAAAAGCTAAAACCTTCCCAAATGATGTTTAATGTAATGAAATAAATTAGTTTCACTGAAAAAAGATTTATCATTTAATCAAGACAGAAAGGTCAAATTTTGGCAAGACAAAAGTTTTGTCGTCTATACAGAAATTGAACAAATTTACTGCAAATACAAAAATATGTCAGCAAATTAAGTAGTGGTGCTGTGAGATCCAAATTTAATATCTTGTATGACTTCCATGAGCTTGAAGGACTGCATCCATGCGGTTTGGCAAGGATTCATACAATTTATTGATGAAGTCATCAGGAATAGCAAAGAAAGCAGGCTTGCATGCCTCCCAGAGTTCATCAATATTCTTTGGTTTCGTCTTCCATGCTTCTTCTTTCATCCTACCCCACATATGCTCAATGATGTTCATGTCTGGTGACTGGGCTGGCCAATCCTGGAGCATCTTGATCTTCTTCGCCTTGAGGAACTTTGATGTGGAGATGGAAGTACAGTATGCGATGGATCACCATCCTGCTGCAGAATTTGGCCTCTTTTATGGTTGGGAATATACTGTAAGAGGTAGCTAGGATTTCTTGGTATTTTAGACTATTGATGTTGCCTTCCACCCTGCAGATCTCTCGCACACCCCCCATACTGGATGTAACCCCAGACCATGATTTTTCCGCCACCAAACTTCACCATTTTCTGGGTGAATCTCGGATCCATGCGGGCTCCAGTAGGTCTCCTGCAATATTTGCGGCGACTGTGGTGTAATTCAACAGAAGATTCATCTGAAAAATCCACCTTCTGCCACTTTTCCAGCGTCCATCCTTTTAGCAGGCTGTGGGCCTTGGCAAATGCCACACGGTTTTTCAATTGTCTTTTGTTTAATGATGGCTTCTGGGCACTGATTTGACCATCAAGGCCATTTCGAGACAGAATCCGACAAACTGTTCTGGTTGACACAGGGATTCAGGTGACCAGGTCTCGTGGAGCTCTGCTGCAGTGGAAAATGGGCTGGCCTTGGATTTTTGAGGCAAAAAACGGTCCTCTCGAGCATGTTGTCTTGCGGGGTCTGCCTGACCTGGGCTTGTCCAAAACGTCTCCAGTCCCTTCAGATCTTTTTTATCCTCTGTACTTGACGCTGAGACACATCTGCCACATCAGCAGTGGATCTGGTCTTCAGCCTTCTTGATAATCAAAACTTTAGTCTCAGGGTGAATCTTAGGCATGTTTGCAGAGGTCTAGTTGCAGTTGGTGTATAGGTCTAGTGTACTGGGGTTCTTTTTATACACACCTGAGACCTAATTGATCCATTATTAGTCACAGGTGAAGCTCATATGACAAGGCGACAACACTTATGTCTTTGCAAAAATTGACTCAATGGGCTTTACCAAGCTGTGAATATTAGAATACTTTTTGACAGTTTCATTTTGAACTGAAACATTATTACAAAAGCTGTTGGGATTAAAATGAGCCATTTCTTGTAAAAAAAAAAATCTTGATTAGAAATATATTTCAGCGGCACTTCAGGTCAATTTGTACACAAGCGACAAGACTTTTGTCAGGGAATGTACACTATACTATATACAGTATATTCTGTGTCATTTGCTAATGAATTAATCTCAAGGTAAATATGTCAATAAATTTTTTTTAGTTTGATAGAATTTGATCTGGTTCTAATCTAATCTTTAGCATATAAAACAAGCAAAATATCGACTAGTTAAATATCGACAGTAAATTTTAGCAAATTAATGATTCAAGTTTTCAAACTGCATTTCTTCTAAGGAAGAAACTAGACACCAGGGCCCGTATTCAAGAAAATTCTTAGTGTAAAGTTTTGCTCCTAGTGATAAAATTCTAAGAAAATTCTTAGAAATTTGGGTTTTTCCTTCAAATTTCTGTTGAGAGAAGAGCCTAGTAAAGATAAAAGCTTTTCATAAAGCATCTTAACCCTTAAAAGGGCTCTTAAAGTCAAAAAGTCTTAGGAGTAGTGAGGAGGAGTTTAAGAGGCTTAAGGGTTTCTTTAGCAGAGGTGAAAATGGCCAAAAGGTGAAGAGGGAGAAGAAATGTATTGCATACAATATTTACTCATGATAGAGAGTTAAAATGCTATAGATTAGATTGTGTAAGGATTAGTTTTATGACAAATCATATTAGAGCTAACATTTCCAAAAGAGAGCTGAAATACCAAAGTGGCAGAAATGATATGATTTGGTGCTATAACATTTCTACGCTGTGTTGAAGATGTTTACATTTACATTTACATTACATTATCCCATTTGTAACATACAGATGTTAGCACATCTCTAATATCGATCGATCACAAACGTAATCCCTACCCGATAATAGTCTCATATATATTAACAAAAAGACAAAGTGAAAGTTTATAATAGACCAGATTTCATTTTTTTTTTTTATTCGACAACCAATCCCAGTCTTCAAAAGAATGTGCCATACCTTATAACAGGGTCAGCCCTGCCTCCTCTCTAAAATAAAAGTTTTTGTATTTTTCCTTGTTCAGAGTTGCTCTGAGATTGGTACTGAATCACTCTTAAGCTAAGATTCCTTGATAGACATTTTTAAGCTAAATTAGGAGCTCTATCAGATCATTCTTAGAATCTTTATGAATACTGACCCAGTTTTCTCCATAATTTAGTGCTGGCCAATTTCCACCCATCAGGCATCTCTTCTTTATCACATGATTGCTACCAATCAGGTAGCCTTCTCCAAAGCTCATGAGCACATCATATCATGGGCCCATGATTGGATATTGTTGCCATGATTGACAGGGGAGAGTGTACGCCTTTCTTCCTCCTTTGAGAGCATGGCTGAATTTGCACCCTTGGCCTCCTGGATGGCTGTGGCATCAGGATTCCATCTCTAAAGGATAATGTGAATGCTTTTTTACAGTTATTCCAGGTTCTAGCTCTTCTTAGTCCAAAATATTGAAATATTTTTACTGCAGTATGGCCCAAGATGAACACAGAAGTGTAGTGGCTTATACATGTTTGGATGCATACAGATAGCAACAGCGGTAAATACATTGTGTAACATGAGGTTTGTAAAGATGACATTTATTCTCTAAATTGATTAACATGATTTGATATGATGCTGAAGTAATACATTTGCATAATATATAGCAGAGATGGGGGACTCATATGACTGAGTCATATCTCTGGACTCGAGTCAGACTTACTGTACAGTAAGTCGCAAATTTGAGACTTGAGACTTGCTTGATAAATACTGTATTAAAAAAAGACTCGACTCGACTTGCACATGTGTGACTTACTCCCACCTCTGATATATAGTATACAGTCATTGGGTGGATAAGACAATGGTTACTATAATAATTACTGAAATAACATGTAAGCAGTAAAATGCAAGAAGTTTTTTGGATATCTATATCCAATATAAATCCGTATTATTTTGTCTTATCTGTATGCGCTAAAAAAGTACAGTACTGTTACTCAAGAATTTCACACCTCTGCTAATCACCCACATCCAAGTACCAGTCCAAGGAGTACCCAAATACCTAAAAGTCACATTGGGCAAACTGTCAGTGAGAAACTTTACACAAAAAGTGAAAGTATACCTTAGCTGGGTTGCTAACCAACTTTTGAGTTTAGAAACGTGATGTACATCAAATGCTATTGGCTGTTGTGGGAATCAGCTGTTGTGGGAATCAGTTAAACATTATATAAAATCATTCCATGCCGCTGAAGCCATTTTATGGCACTTGTAGCTCATGTCACATACCTCTGAACTTTTAATCAGTTCGCATCTATAGAATATCTCTCAGGGAGAGATTTTCTAATATAAAAATCAAACCTCTGTTTATGCTACAGGTTATTTGAGCATTTGATTGGAACAGTCAGCTTTGGGAAATGGGAGTTTCAAGTTTATTGGTGCTGTCATATCTGCTGGTAGCCTTTTCTTAGTTAGTAGACATAAGCCTATGATATATTACATTATATATTATTTCTGTGTTGCTTGTCTAAAAACCTTAAATGTCCTATACTTATTGTCTTGGTTAATATTTGAACACTTTGTTCAAAAAATGACCTTTTCTAGTGATGTTCTATAGACAGTTGGGAGCATCTGGAGAACTTGTGAATCTTAGAACCTCAGATGATGCGAGTGACCTTTTAGTAGATGTAAAAGGAATGAAGAACATCGACTTATCATTAGCGGAGTTCCTGAGAAGCACAATTCTCCATTTCTGAACAGTCTCTGAACTTTTAAATCCACAAAGGCAACCTCTCAAATGTCTATTTTGTTTTGCTTTTTATGCTTTGCTTTTTTCCCCCTGAGTCTTAAAGGTCAGTGCTTGTTTCTAAAACGGCCAGTGATTGTAAAAAATAGTCAAAAACATCTTTAACAATACTTGGACATATGTAACCAAACTCAGACAGATATCACTAAAGGATTAGGTATAAGGAATGGATTATACATGGATTCACATGGATTCCTGGGTTTGACTGATTCTCCTTACTCACACAACAAACAACAGAAAACAGCATTGGAGTTTAATGATCTGTTTGAAAAAAAGACTTACATGCATGTAGTGGGATTTAACTCTTGTTCCCAAAGGAATTTCCTCTTTGTTGTGTCCATATTTAGCATTGAAGTACTTTGTCATGTCACGCTCCATAGTTATTGACTCTTGAATGAAAACACTTTGAGAATTTGTAGATTTTCCTGTTTTTAACTAGACTACCAGGGACAATATTTTATATATAGAAATAGTTCCAAAAAAAAAAAGAAAGAAAGATTTTCACCAAATGTCATCAAAGTAAATGGTGATATCAAACCTATTTCTGCTCTTTAAGGTGTCCCAGGCGTTTGCTTTCTCACCAGAGGTTAGAATGTCAAAACCCAACAGTATCCTGGCTAATTTTAGCTCAGACTTGCAGTGATAGAATAATACATTTTTTTATACTGATTGAAACACCAGTGTACAGGTAAAAAGGTTAAATATCGAAATTGCACACATCTGTATTCAAAGGCATAACACAACACTTATGTACGCAGGGCACAATTGTGCACAATTTTGTACCTGGACTTGAGCCCATTTTTCTTGTGCAATACCAGCTTGAGCTATTTTTCTGCTGAATAAATTCTGGGAGCTTTAAAGCTGTGACCTAGTGTACACTCAGATAATTTGCATCTGAACAGCTAGCATAGAAAAGCGACTGCAACAGCTGTGTAACCTGGCCCTGACTACGGCCTGAATCATTTTTGGACTCCAGTCACTGATTCTGATTACAGCCCACAGTGCCTGTTGGAACCCTGGCATGTTTTCATGTGTAGTAACACTGTGTTACATACAGAATCCAAACAGAGTGCTTGGTCAAGCAGTTTTTAAATTTCAGATTCACTATTATCTTCACATACGTTTCACTTTTTATTGATTAATGCGAATGGCACGAATCCAGGTAACGTTGTAATGCTGAACTGTTCTTAGAGATTTACACTTGTATTTTTAGCCTCATTTTTCAAGCCGGATATGAACGGATTTAAGCGTAAATTGTTTGAAGAAGCATTTACCCAAATGTTATTCATAGAAATCCAAATAAATTCCATTTTATTTGTGTAGCTTTTTTAACAATCGACATTTTTGCAGCTTTGAAGGAATATATAAATTCCAGATTTAAATTACAAATTTTTCATTTTTAATGTCTTACATTTTTAAATTCTCTTTTATACCTGTGGTCTAAAATATAAACTCATGTGAAAAAACTAGGACATAATAGTACATATGGGCATTTTATCTTTATTTTAACAATATTGGAAGATTCAATTAATATAACTAAACAAATACAAACCAAATAAAGTTCTTTTTTAAATGATCTGCAAAATGTAAGTTTAAAAAAAATCTAATTTCTTGTGAGTTGTGTAAGGCCATCAGAAAGAAGATTGATGATGCTCATAAGTCTAGTAAGAAATATAAAATGATCTCAAAAGAATTTTTAATGTCCGGAAAATCATTTACAAGTGAAGGACATTTAAAACAACTGCCAACATGACCAAGACTCCAAAAACCCTAAAATATCATCATGGGACCCGACAGCAAGCTCTTGCTACAGTTGATGTCAAAGTGCAGGAATCTACAATCAGAAAGAAACAGCACAACTTTAATTATCATGGGAGGTGTGCTAGGAGGAAACCTTTACTGTCTAACAAAAACATGAGGGAAAGACTTCTGGAAGTTTGCTAAAGAACACAGACAAAGGCGAAGACTTCTGGAATAAAGTGCTTTGGATGGATGAGTCTAAAATTGAATAATCTGGACACCATAACAAAGGGCATGTTTGGTGTAAACTTTACTGCAGCAGGGAATTCCCTAGCTTACTTCTATCATCATAGAATCTACTATGAATTCTACATTGTGGAACAGTTATACAAATCCTCAAGGTGCTTGAGGAACATGTGAGACCATATGTCATAATACTGAAGCTGAAGTGGAACTGGACCTTGAAACATTACAATGACCTAAAACATACCAGTAAATCCACAAAGGACTCACTGAAAAGTAAAAAACTGAGAATTCTGAGTCAAAGCCCAGCTCTAAATCGTATTGAGGTCCTGTGGGGTGATTTGAAACACACTGTGCATTCAAGAAACCCCTTAAACATCACACAGCTGAAAGAATTCTGCATTGAGGAGTGGGGGAAAGTTTCATAAACTGGTGGATGGCTACAAGAAACATCACATTAATGTTATTTCAGCAAAATGGGGAAACACTAGCTATTAGGGCATAGTGTGTCCTAACTCTTTCCTCAGTTGAAATACTCATTTTGTTTATTTTATTTAATAAGTGAAAAAATAAATTTGTCGTTGTTTAAAAGCAATTATATCACTTTCATCTACAGGTACAAATTAAAACAAGATCAGAAATTGACATGTTGACGTTTCTTAATAAACAACTTAATATTTAATAGGATGTCCTAATTTTTTCACAATACTGTATGTGGTCTATGTAGTTTTCACACACATTTATACACAACTTCACTAAACGTTTAACTTCACTACGTGAGCTTAAGAGTACTTAGAAATATAAGGGTTTGTGGCTAATGAGATAAACTCAAATTATTTAATGCCACACTGAAACAAAACATACTTGCGTGTCATATTACAAACTTATTTGTGTGTCATAAAAACATAGAGGTGTCAAATCAAGTTTGATTCAGTTTATTTATTTATTTTCTGCATTTGTGCAGTTATTGCAACTTTAGATTGGTTTAAGTCAATCTAAATAAGTCAAGGAATAAAAGTCAAATAATAAAAAAGTCATAATATTAAAGAAAAATGAAAATAAAGGCCACTAGCAAAAAAAAAAAAAAGGTTTTTAGAATATTTTGAATGAATTTCCCCACTATAAATTTGATAAACCTTGGATGGGACACTATGCTGTCACAGGGCACCATATGCCATCTCTCCTTGTCATCTAGAAATTTAGAGTACCCAATTCACCTACTGGTATGTTTTAGAAATTGGGAGGAAACCTACATCGACAGGGGAGAAGATGTGATGCTCAACACCGACAATAACCAGAGGCTAGGATACTAAGGACACTAGAGCTGTGAGGCAGCAGCTGAGTGACAGCATACATTTTATACATTTGGAATAAAAATTGACATATGATTGTGCAGATGTTAAAAAAATAATCGTCACTAATTGCTAGGCTAAAAAAAGTAATTAATCACATAATATATTCTGAAACTTCTGAAAAGCCTGTCTGTCAGTATGTTAAAGGCTGTAATTTAAAAAAATATGTAGCTGTAGCTTTCAGACAGACAGACAGTATGTTGGCATTTGGCATAGTGGAATCATTAGTGTGAAGGAATTTCATTGGCTACCAACTATAAAGTTTTACTTAGAAGATTAGAAGCCTATTTGTTACGAATAATTTAAATAAAAAAGTACAATTTAAAAAAAAATTAAATGTCCAGTCAGATCATGCTTTCTCTTTTTCCAACCCAAGACTGGTAGATTCAACTGGCGTGAGCATACAACTGTAACTTTAACACTTCCATTACTAGCTTGCACAGGCTAGCGATGCTTTATTATTGATTTTAGTGCTTTAATACCAATACAGATTAAAGATATTGTAACGGTCGTTAGACGTCACGTGTCGTAGAGATCGAACCCAGAGTTTCACAGTATTACTGAGAATCAGACCCATACATGGGATTAAAAAACAGACAGTGCTTTATTTATCTAAAACAAAACTAACACAACAACAAAACTTGAACATTAAACAAATGAAACATGGTTAATGAAACAATGACTATCACATAGTGGTCTGGGATATATAACAGCACCCCATCGTACCACACAAAGACAAAACAATGAATGACTAAGACAGGTAGAAAAAAGCTATACATAACAGACAGTACACTAGAATAAATGGCGAACAGGTGACAAGGCGGGAAAGGGAAACAATAGGAACTAGACAACAAAAAGCAGGCTGTAGTGAAACGCCTGCCAGCGCCCCCTCTGGTGGTCTGGCAGGGAACTGTCCCAGTAGCTCCTGGCAGTTATAGATTTATAATGAGTAACAATAGAAATTGTAAACTTTATCTTCGTTTTGGTTGGAATATTTCCATTAATATACCCAAATAAAGCTTATTTCCAAAATCCTGATGTTATGTATACCATGTACCATGTATTTCACCGAGTATTTCCTCAGGTAATGGTTACGTTGTGTTCCTTCTCTCGGAAAACACATTTTCACTTTTCATTTTCTTTTCATTGCCAACATATATGTGTATTCTTGAAAAAAATCCCTAATAAAGATGTAAAAGGTGTGAAAGCTTTCAGTTTCTTAATGACGCCTGCTGGTTCTGTGAAAGAGCAACAAGAAACAGCACTGATTATGTTTTGTCAAGACCTGCTGCACTAACTGGATTAAATTGAGTGTGAGGAAAACAAGACACATACAGAAGAGAAGGGAGATGTTACTGCCTTATAGAAACAGTTTAAAGCCCTCCTTCTCTTTCAAGAAAAATAAATAAATATTTCTAAGGTACATTTTTTTGCTTGTATCAAATGGTATGATGTTGAATAATGCACTTGTACAGTGGTGTGAAAAAGTGTTTGCCCCCTTACTGATTTTGTATTTTTTTGCATGTTTGTGACTAGTGTTTCAGATCATCAAACAAATTTAAATAATAGTCAAAGATAACACAAGTAAACCCAACATGCAGTTTTTAAATGAAGGTTTTTATTATTAAGGGAAAACAAAATCCAAACCCACATGGCCCAGTGAAAAAGTGTTTGCCCCCTAAATCTAATAAATGCTTGGGCCGCCCTTAGCAGCAAGAACTACAATCAAGCGTTTGTGATAATTTGCAACGAGTCTGTTACAGCGCTGTGGAGGAATTTTGCTCCACTCATCTTTGCAGAAGTGTTGTAATTCAGCCACGTTGGAGGGTTTTCAAGCATGAACCACCTTTTTAAGGTCATGCTACAGCATCTCAAAAGGATTCAGGTCAGGACTTTGACTAGGCCATTCCAAAGTCTTCATTTTGTTTTTCTTCAGCCATTCAGACTTGCTGGTGTGTTTTGGATCATTGTCCTGCTGCAGAACCCAAGTTCACTTCAGCTTGAGGTCACGAACAGATGGCTGCACATTGTCCTTTAGGATTTTTTGGTAGACAGCAGAATTCATGGTTCCATTTATCACAGCAAGTCTTCCAGATCCTGGAGCAGCAAAACAGCCCCAGATCATCACACTACCACCACCACATTTTGCTGTTGGTATGATGTACTTTATGATGTTTTATGCCAGATGTAATGGAACACACACCTTCCAAAATGTTCAACTTTTGTCTCGTCAGTCCACAGAGTATTTTCCCAAAAGTCTTGGGGATCATCAAGATGTTTTCTGGCAAAACTGAGACGAGCCTTTATGTTCTTTTCGCTCAGCAGCGATTTTCGTCTTGGAGCTCTGCCATGCAGGCCATTTTTGTCCAGTCTTTTTTTTATAGTGAAGTCATAAACACTGACCTTAACTGAGGCAAGAGAGGCCTGCAGTTCTTTGGATGTTCTTTGGGGGGGACAGATATTTTTTCACACAGGGCCATGTGGGTTTGGGATTTTGTTTTTCCTTAATAATAAAAACCTTTATTTAAAAACTGCATGTTGTGTTTACTTGTGTTATCTTTGACTAATATTTAAATTTGTTTGATGATCTAAAACATTAAGTCTAAAACTTTTTCATACAACTGTTTATATCTGTACTGTATTTTACATTGTCTGTTCATTGTCACTTTGGGAGTGACAAGATTGGACAGGATTAGGAACGAGTACATCAGAGGGACAGCCCATGTTGGACGTTTGGGGGACAAAGTTAGGGAGGCAAGATTAAGATGGTTTGGACATGTTCAGAGGAGGGAGAGTGAGTATATTGGTAGGAGAATGTTGGACATGGAGCTGCCAGGCAGGAGGCAAAGAGGAAGGCCAAAGAGGAGGTATATGGATGTAATGAATGAGGACTTGAAGCTAGTGGGTGCAAGTGTTGAGGATGCAGAAGATAGGGATAGGTGGAGAGAGATGATTCGCTGTGGCGACCCCTGAAGGGAAAAGCCGAAAGAAGAAGAAGAAGTTCAAAGTGTTTATGCTTATAATGAGACCCCGATTGTATAAATCTCAACTATAATGTTTTACTAATAGTAACAGCAATTTGTTTTAGCCTTCTCATTCAACACCCCGACCCACCATCATTATGCCATGTGTAGTCTGTCTTCATGCATTAATTGTTGTTATGTAACCCTGCCTACCCTTGTTATTTATGTCAGTGAAAGTTTACTTTCCCACTTTCAGTCGGTATTGCCAAGACAGTAGCGTTTGTTTTTCTTAGTCAAAGCAATTACTTTGCCTAAGAATATTTGCTTTGTGATAAAGCATTAATCATTTTCATTAAACTCATTTCAGACTTTGTGATATAACAGGATAGGACACAACATTTCTCCATCCTAAAGTGATGCAGCTAATGATTTATAGACTGCTAAACTTTTAATTAATGTGGCTACTCATAAATATATTTTGATATGAAAATCATTGCAAAGTTTTCTTTGATGACATGAACAAGTATTTTTGGACTGTAGTCGAGTTGGTTCAGCTCAGGAGAACCGAATCTTGCTTTAATTAAACTAAATAATTAATCAGAAAATAATAGAATTAAAAGTTTTGGATTTCAATGACCAATAGGTTTCTTAGTGAGTTCAGTAAAAAAAAAGAAACTTTTTATTATTAATTTCTTTATGTAGCTAAATGCATTTTTAATGCTTTTTCAGCTATATAGTGTGTTAATATGATGCAAAAATGCTTTATTTATTTTCTCTATAGCTGTATTATATTTATCATCTGTGTTGGAGTTTTTTTAAATATACAACTTATACATTCTTCAGTTGACAAAGTGGGCCAACATATATACTGTACAGTATTATGTTTTTGTGCTTGTGGGAATATTTACAGCTGCCATTTCTAAGGAAAGTTGAAAATCACAAGATGCAGGTGAAAGAATTGTTGACAATTAAATAAAAAAAAATTATAAATTGTACTTTACCAGTATTTTTGTTAGAGTAAAACACCTGCTAAATTTAATTACCCTTATTTCAAGGATTATAGAATGAACTGTTTTTATTCATATTTGGCTCATGTTTTTCCTGAATGTTATTTAGTACTGAATCTTCTGTGCACATATTCAGGAATTAATCCACAGACAAGGACGCAAGAGAAAAATCCACGACTTGATTTTCCATCTGTAATTTTGCAGGTAGTTACTGGAATGCAGCGTCCTTCACCACACCATCCTCCTACCTGCATTTTTCCACTTTCCAAGGAGAAATAAGTGCTGATATTTCATTCTACTTTAAGACCTCTGCACCTCATGGAGTTTTCTTGGAGAATTTGGGCAACACAGATTTTATCCGCCTGGAGCTAAAATGTGAGTCTGTCACTTACACACACACACACTCACACACACACACACAAAAACACACACACACACACATACGTTACTGTGCCTTGCTGAAGATTTCACTTCTTAGAAACTGGACAGTAAATATAGGAAAAATATCAGGTGAGGTTTTTTGCTATCTTCAGCTTTGGCTGAGCCTGTGCCAATTGCTAGGACCCTAATGTGGCTTCTAGGTTTGACATGCTGTATATTCTGAAATGCATTTACAGCATTTAGCAGACACCCAATTGAGGGCCTTGCTCAGGGGCCCAGTAGTTGCAGCCTGGTGAACCTGGGATTCAAACTCACAACCTTCAAAGTGGTGGACCAGCACTTTAACCACTAGGCTACCACATCCCCTTTTCTGCTTTCTAAAACAGGGCAATTTGAGTTATTGTAGCTATTAGCTTTTATTTCACAAACCTGTTGCTCACTGGAGGGTTTTCACATCATTCTGTGTAATCTAATCTAGAAACTCTTTAAGGAGAAAATCCATTCCAGGAAATCAGCAGTTTATGAAATAATCAAATAATCCTGCTTGTTACAAATAACCATGCAATAGTCGGAGTCACCGCGATCACATTTATTTTCCCCATTCTGGTGAATGATTCAGCCAAGAACATTACCTCGAGAGCTTGACCTGTATTTACATAATTAAAGGCAATGTACTGCTGCTACATGACTGGCTAACTAGATAATTACTACAGGAACGAGCAGGTGGAGTGAGTGTATGAGTGGATACACAAAACTGCTGCAACAGTGAAGTTGGCAGTTGGTATAGTTTGCAAAAAAATTCAAGTATTTTTGTAAGTATAAACAACTCTCAGACATTTCCAGAACTTTCTGTTTGGATGCAAATATATCCTGAGAGATACAGATGTGATTCGCGTTCGCACACACATACACATCCATAAGACATTTACATTTACATATGCGGCATTTGGCAGACTCTGTAAACCAGAGCGACATACAAAAGTGCTTTAAAGTCTATATCAATGATTACATCAATACTGATAGAATATGGCACAGACTGATACCATGAGACAGGAGACAGACATCATTGTCTGCACATCATACATTTGTATTCAGAACTGAGCTGATAAAACTTGAACTAGACTTGGCCTTGTCTTGTTATAGTATGAGACTAAAATTCTATTAGTCAATTAGCTATGTGAATGAAACTAAACAATTGTCAGTAAGTTTGTGTTTTCTTTCTTCACTTCAGCACCAACTGTGGTTTCCTTCTCTTTCGATGTGGGGAATGGGCCAGTGGATCTGAAGGTCCACTCACCAATGCCACTAAATGATGACCAGTGGCATCACATTAGCGCAGAGAGGAATGTTAAAGAGGCTGTGCTGCAACTAGATCTGCAATACAGGGAGGTTCGTGATGCACCTGCACAAGGACATACACGCCTAGAGCTCTACAGTCAGCTGTATGTGGGTAAGACACACACACACACACACACACACACACACACACACACACACATTCATTAATTTATTCTTTCAGAAACTGGACCTCCTCTATACCTGGCCTTTATATATAAAGCTAATTTCTGGGCTCTGAATTCAGATTATGTAAATTTCCTTTGTCTGGTTCACACCTCTAGTTCGTACCTATTTAAAAAATATAACCCAACATTTGAAGTTTAAGCATATGAGATTGTTATATTCTGTATTTTTTGCTAATTTTCACGTTTTTGAAGTTACCTGCACCTCCACAATTAATATTTGATGAAGCCTGTTTTGGAAAGAATACAGTTAAACAACAACACAGTCTTTTTTTGTAGCGTCTGCAAGATCCTAACTTGGAGACACTTTTAGACAGATCTTAAATCACTCCTTCCTTCTGAATTTTTGAATCATCTTAAAATTCTTAATTCAGACCATTTTTTTCATAGATTGACGATAATTAACGGGGTTGAACGTTTTATGATGTTTAAATACAAAGGCTAACCTTTCTGCTAAGCACTGGATTCACTCCTTATTGGAAATACTATATCTGGAACTGTCTTCTGCAAGGACTAACCACGCAAAGCCTGGCTATGTGGCAGAACTGGATTTCCATAGCCTCGAAGATTGTGGTTATTTAGTCTAAAGTTGTTATTCGGTTGTTAATATTACAACTGATTCAATTTGTATATTTTTGTGTATATTTCTTTGAGCTTATTCTGTTGTACTTTTGTATTTACATGAGTCCTGGGGTGCAGTGGGATAGGGGTGGTTGAGGGAGGGTATTAGTTTAAAAAGGTTTTCTCTCTTTCTGTTGTGTTGTATTTTTGCATGTTATATCAAAATAAAAACTAAAATAAAATAAAATAATAATAAAATAAAATAAAAAATAATAAATACAAAGGCTATTTTGTAGACTATTTTGAGGACTGACTGGGCTCAGAATCACTGTAGATAGCTTAACTCGTTACTTTAGATCATTACTTTAGACCAATCAAAAATATCTGGTGAAGTTTGTGTTTCTAAGCAGTGAAAATAGGTTGGAATGAATAGCCCCTTGAAGTATGTTGGTAATTAACAATTACAGTTATCTCATTTATACACCTGTGCAGTTGAGGGACTGAGGGCTTTGTTCAGGGGTCCAGCAGTAGCAGCTTGGTGGTGCTGGGATTTGAACTCACAACTTTCCAAGCAGTGGTCTAACACTGTAACCACTGAGCTACCCCACCACCTCACACCACCTCACACCACCCCTTTGATTGACAGGAGCTTTGTAAACACAGCCAAGAGATCCAGCACAGAACTGTGAGGGGTTTTTTTGTATCGAAATTAGATTATATTCAACCATCTTCCATCAGGTTCCTCGAGATACTGAGTTATTTTAACAGAAATGTTTTTAACAGAAAATGTTTATATAATATTAGAAGCTATCAATAGTGCTCTCGGTAGGTAGATATCAAGTAATGGCACCAAACAAAACCTTGTTGAATTTCCTTAATTCAAACATGTACATCTGCTCCACAGGATTGAAATGGCTAAAATTAATACAATTAGTTTTTGTGCATCCAATATTATTCCTGAGTGTATTTTCAAAGCCGTGAATAAAAACAAACAGCAATCTCACACCTGCACTGGGAATCGAACCCATGCTGGTGTTTTGCAACAGTGCATACAAATTTAATACTGTAGTTGTATTTATACACTCATTCCCATCAGTGTCAAAATCCTCATTCTCTCAAAACCCTCAGAGATTTCTCAGTGTAACTAGTTTTCATTAATTCTACCTGAATTGATCACACTCACTCTACATCATATTATATATACGTATACTATATTTTTAAGTAAGCTATAAACAATAATTTTCTTAAATCTGACTGACCACATCTTTACGTCAGTGCCGGGAGAGCAAGCTAATGGGTGAGAGTAACTCTTTCATTCTGATTGGAAAATGGAGCAGGAGTCAGCGAGCACACAAAAAACTAAAGTAGTTTCAAAAAGGGTTCAAAAAGTGCTGTTAAAACTGTGAAACTTTGAGTAAGCTGAGTCTCTTACAAAGTAATTATCCTTGAAAAAGAACAACTACCTTCTTTTGCTTGTTTTGTTCTCAGCACATTCTCTTAAACAAATGACTCTAAAGCACATTAGGAAAGTTTGCAGAGTAATTGCTCTCCCATGTCAAGCACTAGCACAGCAAATTACTTTCAAATCCCGAGGAAAAATGATGCAGTGTTCGGAACAGAACGTCTACATTCGATCAGAATTGAATATATAAAAAATAACTACTTGGCTCCTGGGTCACATACGGAAGCGGGTAATGTTAATCGGTCCATCTGCGTATCACAGTCTCGTTGTGGACCAGTCAGAGCTCCTGAAAATGTTGTTTCAGTTTCCAGATTAGAAGAATTTATTACCTGTATATAAAAGTCCTCATAAAACGTATTGGTTCAGAAAGAATTTTAACTCAGGAGGTCTAAACTCTGTTAGTTGTTCCAGTTGCTAAAAGCTACAGAACCTCCATCCTCATTGGGTGGCAGTTTTTTACTCCACTGATTATTTCTTTCTCACCAATAAAGAATTCCAGTTGCTAAAGTCATTTGTTAATATATCAGCTAATTTTATATTCTCTACAGGTTCATTCTGTATTCGTGTTTACTCTCTTGACTTCATGTAAGATGTATAGTTATAGTTTAATCACAATTCACTGAATTTGCATTGATTTCTTTGCAGAGAACCTACAGATTTAGCATCAGCTTGATCACGGACTGTCATTATATTCAACTCGTTTTATTTCCATCATCAGAATTCGATTCTCTCATTATCATTATAGTTTGTTTTATTAATTGATTTATCAATTCATTTTATTAATTGATGTTAATATTAATTGATTTCTTGTATGAATCTAACAGAATGCTGCTAAAATCCCTGTAAATGAAACCAGCATCTTGGGTTTGTAAGGAATATACGTAACCCTGTTAACATGTGGTCCACGTACATGCAGGGTGGGGTGCGTGAGCCCTTGTTCCTTTTGTCCTTGATGTCCACAATGCCTTTTTCTAAATATTTTCTCACTTATCAAAATAAAAAAATTGAACTAATAAATATAGCCGCAGGGTCCAAGCACCCTTGACAAACCAGTGGTCAGAGCTTACCAGGCCAAATTGAACAAGACAGAGACAATACATAAACAAACTGTCATGATAAGTTGAAATCTGATCGGCTGATAGTGGTCATGTTTGTTCGATAACACAGGCATCACTAGAAATATATATATAGCATGATGCAGGAGAAGAAAAATATTTGGCCAGACTTATTTTGGCCAATGTTGTGGGATACACCAAAATTTCCTAGACTTGTTTATGAAAGTAGCTTCCAGATAACGTGCAAATTAGCTCAAATTTAAAGTCAGTGGACCTAAATGAGGCTTGATGTATGGGTGAAGCCAAGAAAATGTTTAATGCATGACAGTTCACAAGTTATTGGACAAATATTAATACACTGTATTTGCAGAGTAGAAGGAGAACATAGGAGAACATTACGTATATTCACCTTTGGGTGCACAGTTTGGGTTACAACCTACAAGAACTTGGTGAGTCCAAGTCATGATACTTACCAAAGTATTTTAGGTATACATAGTGATGTTAATAATTATACGTTCTCAGCAGTAAGTCAGAATAAAGATTAATAATAATGTACTGGATTTTATCCAAGTATAACCGAGCTCATAAAACCTATATAACACATTTAAGTTGATAATCAGTATTATTAGCGTTTAGTTGTTTTGCCACTAGCACTAATGCACCCTGTAATGTTCTTGATATTAAGGCAGCAGCATCAAATCGAGAACAAGAATATATGTTTAATTCAATGAATACACTTTAAATCTTGAAAAGGGCTACAATACTCAACAGGATTTTCCTTAAGAGAATATTTTCAAGCTATAATTTGCCTGGCTCAGTTTAGGTGAGATCCTGCAGCGCTAAAGATTTTTATATGCATCCAGTTTTCTCGTTTATTAAAGGTGGGATATATTTCACTGTTTGGCTGTTTACTTCAGGCAAATTACTTTAGGCTGATCATTTCTTTCCACATAAATCCAAGTAATTATTGTTGTTTTGCTGCATGATAGAAAACTGTTAATAGTCTTTATGTTAATTTTTATTCCCATTGTATTTGGCTTGCACCAAATTGCTTTATGATTTGGCTTAAATAAACCAGACTGGGAAAATCTTTTTCCAGAGCTTACAGATTTTCTAACATGGCTTTTCTTCTCAGAATTGCCTTCGTTCTGGTCACTTTCCCATAGAAAGCCGATGATACTGTTGATGTCTGCACAGGCTCTCCTATTTCAGCCCATGAGCTTTGTAACCCCTTTAGTGTTCTAGCTGGACTCTTGGACACTTATCTGACAATTGCCTTTTTTGTCGGCCTTGGTAGTGTCTGGGTTGTGTGATTTTTTTTTTTTCACTTTGTTATAAATAGATTTCAAAGTGCTTCTACAAAGGTTTGAAGCTTTGCACATGTTTTAGTAACATTCTCCATCTTTTTTCCTCCTAACAACAATTCCTTGAGAGCAGAACTGGTCTGATCTGCCATGTTTGCTGTGAGACGATACAGAAAGTCAGAAATTGTTACTGTGCAATCATACAGTTGGGTGCAGGCAGATTTCAAACGAAGCCATGTGCACCCTGTTTAACATATTTAGGGTGAGTTCCTGGAAATTATACACTAGTCATGATATAGACTGATTCAAGAAAGTGGGGTGAATCAATTATTCTTATTATTATTCTTATTATTATTATTATTATTATTATTATTATTATTATTATTATTATAATCTCAATTTAAATTAGACATCTAAATACTTTAATCAATTATTATTTCTGAACAGAGTCACAAAAGGAGCCAGAAAAATCCCTTTCTGATATGCTTAAATTGCAACAAGAGAAATTTCACGTCATGGCTGTCAATCTTATGAAGCAGATTTAATTACCATCTCATATTGAAGAGAAACTTGGTGTCAACATCAGTCTTAGTAATGGGACTCAAGCATCTGTCTATGTAATTACTAATAACATAAACTAACCTGGAGCACTGTGTGTGTGTGTGTGTGTGTGTGTGTGTGTGTGTGTGTGTGATAGCCCTTTATAATAATGCTGTAATGCTTTTTTGGCTCTCAATAACTTTATTAAGGAGGCATGCCTATGAAGTCTCACACTACACAAGCACACATCCATACACAGCACATTAAAATCACTGCCAAGTACACTGCTAATTGATTCCAGTAGTCCAGTAGATGGTGAACACTTAATATGTAGTCCAGGCTTGTTTTCCTTTGGGCTGCAATGTGTGTTAAAAAAAAATAGAGAGGGAGAGAGAGAGAGAGAGAGAGAGAGAGAGAGAGAGAGAGAGAGAGAAAGAGAGAGGGAGAGAGAGAGACTGCCAAAGGAGCCACAATGCTTTGGCTGATAAAAGTAAGAGAATTTAACAACCGTAACCGATTCGTTTCTTATTCGTTGTCTGACTTTCCTCACAGATTTGTCATTGTTTTAATTATTTGGTTCAAAATTACTGTGTCTTGTGCAGTCTTGTCCGGTCTGTGTCTTGTCCGGTCTTGTCCGGTCAACGGTGTTTGTATTTTCTAGGATAATGGGCAGTTTTCTGTAATGTATAAGTGCTTGTACATCACTGTGAGCCAGACATCTGAGACTAATTCATTTCTCCCCAATCGGAGCATGAATACTGTTTGAATCTCATTTCCCTGGAATCTATAATATTAAATTATTTGCTCATTACGTTTAGGTTGTTTTAGCTCCTGTACACTCACGTACTCCTGTACGTCTCATTTCAAGCACTTGCTGTTTAATTCTCATCCTTACACTTGTAGCATAATTAAACTGGACACTTATCCTAAGCTCTTCTATGTGAATATTTCTATACAGTGTCCTGATGAAACATAACTTCAGCTGCTTTTGTGTTAAATGTCAAGGTGCGGCAGGAGGGCAGAGAGGCTTCCTCGGATGTATCCGCTCCTTAAAGATGAACGGCGTCACCCTTGACTTGGAGGACAGAGCGAAAGTGACTCCTGGAGTCAAACCTGGATGTTCAGGTCACTGCACCAGTTTTGGGATGTACTGTCGCAATGGAGGAAAGTGTGTGGAGAAATACAATGGCTACTCATGTGACTGCAGCGGAACAGCTTACGAAGGACCTTTCTGTACCAAAGGTCAGCTTTTAACTTTTCTTTAGTTCAGAAATGTCCATTTAATATCACAAGAGAAGTCTTTTAATTTGTACTTATTTCAGTCACTTCTAACATATTAAAGGTGGGGTCTCCGTTGTTTGAGAAAATGCTTCAGAAATTGAGTCAGGACGACAAACAAAACAAAAATCAAAACAAACATGTAGCCAATGAGCAGAAAGGGGCGTGTCTTGTCAACATGCGGCTGAGAGAGTGTTCAGTGCGCATGTGTGACTAGCAGAAAGCTGTTTTAACATTAACATGGAGGATAAAAATAATCGTATTGTAATAAAAATAATCGTATTGTTCTTCCCTTCAGCTATGATAAAGACACATTTCTTTCCATTAGTTGCCTGGGTTACACATGTATGTGTGGGTGGAGCTATCAATACAGGGGTGGGACCCATTTGGGTTAGGGGCGTGTTTGTTTTGGTGATTTCAAATGTCAACATTGGCTTTCAAACAACGGCGACCCCACCTTTAATGTCTAAAGTCTCATTACACTATATGTAGCATTAATTGTGCTACAATAATACATGCTTGTACATGTCTGTATTTTTGAGAGTTTTAACTTGGTTAGTAAAAAATAGACATATTTTTGGGACACTGAGAAATGGCCTTAAAAGACATACTAATTATATTTCTACAAGATATTTTAGTAATAAATTATGTAGACCAGAGTCCTTTGTTACAACCTGCTATGAAAACCATCATGTTCATTCGTTCACGTAAAACAACACAATAATCTGTGACAAATGCAGACATTAGGATACAAATGCATGAGTTTGTTCAAAAAGTCACAAAATTAAGTGTAGTTTAAAAAAATCGGCACACAAGCACTTTCCCCATTTTGCACTAAGGTGCAGTGGCAGGTGGCAGATGGTCTGCACACAATGAGCGCAAACTGTGGAGTCTTGCTTTGTTAGCTTCACAGGCATCTTTTCCAAATATAAATCACACAGAGGAGAAAAATATTGTGGAAAGCCAGTAACTGTCGGCAGTTCAAACTCTGCCAAAACCTTTCTTTTTTTTCTGAGAGCTAATGCAGGTAAATAATTATGTCATTAACAAATAAGGAGAGCAACAGAAATCGTGCAAATTATTCTTTTCCATCTGCTCAATTTAGATAATAGGCGTTAATAAGTCGTTTTGATGGAAATAGTAGACTGTATTATAATGAAAACAATGAAAGACTAAATGTAAATAAGCAAAATCCATATATAATTATACATTTTAAATAATGAACCAACTTACATAAGGTATCACCGTTTGAACAACCATTGGAAGAAACTCTTTATGACATCATAATATGTAGAACTATTATGTGTTTCAACTGTAACATCAGATCCTACGCTTGAGTCTAATAATAAAGTTACGTAATATCTTTACGTTTATAGTAGCTTTGGCATTAGCATTAGCAATTTTGCCATTCAAATAATAGGTAATAATGGTTATGCCTAAAAAAATGGACCGAAATCAACGAAAGGCTAAATGTAACTGAATGATGGAATTTTTGTACTGGACTGTGTCGGTTTATTTAGCTGAATAGTTTTATGTGATGATGCAATATATGTGATTTACATTTAATTTTATAATGAAAGTAAATTGCCGAGGAACAACTGATTCCAACCGAGCATCCCAGTGTTGTTTTTTTAATTTACTTATCATTGACTACAGTAACATACCAATTCAATATCACAGAAATCACAACTTGTTACCATGAAACCCGAAAGACAAAGTCGTCAGTCCTGAAAACTTTCTCAGCACAGAAAAAGTAAAAGCACCGACACTTGACAGGGATTTGTAGAGGTTGCAGATGTACAGTAGCGGCTTTTGTTGTAGAAACTATAAAGAGACCAACAAAACAAAAAATACGAAACAAAGCAGCAAAACAGACAGATTATGAGCAAGGCTTTGGAAGACATGACATCATCTTAAGCATGACAATGAGGTGCACAGAAACTAGGACTTGTCTGGGTGATGATTAGGAGTAGCACAGAACAGTGTGAGAGCTTGTGAGACGGTGTCTTTTAACATTAAGCTCAAATGTGCCCCTGGACACGGACACCTTAGAGGCTTACCTTCTCATTTTGTCCCCATTATCAAGTACAATAATTAAATTGCATTTGTTAATATTTTAGGTCTATGAATCAAATATGGTTTCTGCCCCATTTCCTTTAGCTCTATAAATCTTGAACACTGAAACAACTTGCAGTATTTACTTTTCTACAGACCACCATTGTACTATACAAAGTATGTACATCTCTGTGCTGAAACACTGCTAAAAATGGTGTTACTTTACCATTACATCAATGGTGTGATGTGGGCAATGGTGTAAACAGGAATATCTTTCTGTCTGATAAGAGCAAAATACAATAATAATAACATTGTTGGCTTTCAGATGCTCCCTGTTCTGGTTCACCGTATTGCGACATAGAAGTCATCCAATATGTATTTTTTATTTGGCCCAGGTTTTATGTCAGATGCCTTTCTTGACACCAGATGCCTTTCTTTTATCCAGGTGTGCGCTAGTAGTTAACCACTTGGTAGCTTGGTTGGTTCCCTGCCTGGAAATCAAACCTGGCAATTGTGAGCATGAGATCCTGCTGCTGGACCACCAGGAAAAATGAAACAAAACAAAACAAAAATTAATATGCTAAAAAGGTGCAGGTTCCTCAAGAATTACAACTTTAGTAACTACCACATTATTTTTTTTATTTATTCTTTTGAAAGAGTGGTCCTGGTGTATTTCTCTTTGGGTTCCTCCGATTGGCCCCTTGCAGCTTCTAACAGTGCTGCAGTTTTGTATTTGTATCTTCCACTCAGTTCTTTAGGCTCCATATTGAATGCTAACAAAGGATTCATCCCCCAAAGCACAACACAAGACTAAAATCTTACTCTGGACGTGACATGTGCAAAGTTACTGTGTAGGTTATTTCTTCAGATTTTCAGAGTCCCCTGGGCCTGAGCCTGGGAAACCCGTTCAGAACCGCGTTCAGAAAGAAAACTTTGTGTTTATTTTTAGAGTTTTTTTGTAGATTGTGTTAAGCATCTGCCATACGCGTCCCTGTTAGTCATGTGATCTGAATTGCAGCCAGCATTGTTGAGAGCTGCTCTTATAGAAAATTAATCAAAACCAACAAGATTTGGGTTTTTGAGAATTCAGCTGTGCTTTGCTGTGTTATAAATAAATTTATTTGTTTACTTACTATCAGCCTGGCATACACACAACCACAAAAACCTGATTGTGTGTCCTGTACTCTTTCATTTATAAATTCCCTTCTTTTGAAGGCTCTGTGTCAGCTTAGTGCTATAGTCCTGCCAGCATCACTCATCAACAGCCTGGAATTGCAATGAGCGCACAGTTCGATTTTAGCCACGGTTCCATCTGTTCTCCATCAGGATTAGAGTCAATAATGAATTCTTTAAGCCTTTACTGCCTCTTTGTTAGTCTGAATGTTAGAGGTACTAAGCTACTGGGGACCAGTACCATATTTCACTCCCAATCCAACGGCATTTAGTTTAGCAGTTTTGAATCTATTTGTTCATTGGGAAAATTTTCCTCACATGCATCTTTTCCTTTCATTCAAATAAATGTTTTTTTTTGTTTTTGTTTTTTTTACTTTTCATTCTTACACTTGTAGAAACAGAGAATAGTGCACATGGAATAGTGCCTTTTCCATCAGCCACTGTCACAGTCCTTAACATTATTTGAGTCCTTCTGTAGGTCTGTTACCTACAGAAACTAATATGGTGCTTGGGATTGGGACTGCGGAGGCACAGTGGCTTAGTAGTTTCCACCTCCAGCATTGGAGGTTTGATTCCTGCCTCTTACCTGTGTGTTCTCCTTGTGCTTTAGGTGTTTCCTCCCCCAGACCAATTATCTTATAGTGTATAAAGGGTGTTGTAGGAAGATTAGCAACTAGTGTGTGATTGTGCCCTTTAATGGCTTGGTACCCCATCCATGGTGTCCTTTGTTCACTGTGATAGGCTCCACGTTCCCCAGGACAGAAAATGGATGTACTGGTTGGATTGGGACTATCAGAACTGTTTTCAGAACACTCTGGCTATTTTATTTGTCTCTCACACGTGGAAAATGAATTGAAACAATCTCAGTATCTTCAGAGTTTCCCACAACTATTATCAGGATGAAGTTCTAAATGAAGACGAATGAATGAATGGATGGATGAATAAATGAATGAATGAAGTGTACTGCATAAAGAGAAAGATTTTCATCGTCACCAATGTGGCTCTTACTACTTACTGTACCTAATAAATTTCATTCACGCCTGGTCTTAATTCACCTACTTAGGTCCCTTAATGGATGATAAATTGTTACAACACTCTCATAATTCATTTCACAGCCCTAAGTCAAGTGAATATTCAATCATATAAGTATCAGTAATTGTTCATTTCCTTCCTGATCACCTGTGTTCCTGTTTAAGAGGCTCTGCTATGAGGCCTGATTCTCTCACCCCTTCCGCCAATAAATGATAATTACATAATTATCTTTCTCTCTTGTCCTTTTAGCACATAATAGACAGAGTTACACCAAGTCACAAATGTTTATCTGGATGTCTCCCTTGTGCAAATTTACCTTATTACTTCTCGTAATTTCCCATGGTCCTCTCTGTTCCAGCTTACCTGAATCAGTTCCTTTCTTGCTTTTATTTCTCCTCCATGACATCCATGCATTTGTTCATTAATCTTTTTAATCAATCTATAGAGGGCTGTGTTTACTTCTTCCCAAGAGGCACATATGAATAATGTGATTCTGTTGGTTTTCAGATAGTTAGGCCACAACAGGGCTCGCACATTAGAAATCATTATCTTTTGGCAGACGTTAAGCATTATACACTGCAGTTAAACACTGCTGAATTCTGAAATCTGATTGGTCAGAAGGGTCATTTTCTGTAAATGCAGTTCTAGCAATATTTATGTTAATCGTTTTTAATACTGAATAATGTGCAGTATTTCCCACTATGCTACTCTATACAGTAACTGCGCACACTGTTTACGTATTTTTTTCTGCACTATATCCGGGTAAAATTGAGTATAGGCTCATAAATTGTAAGAGAATTTCTATTATATTATATTATGCTAGAGTCTGAATATTAACAGCTAATTCACAGGGAGTTCCATGTAAATGGGGTTTAGAAAGTGTGCCGTCGTTGATACGGTGTGGCTTTGTTGAGATGTTTATTCAACATTGTTTGTTTCTAGTGTCAAGGTTTTGAAACAGTCAAAGGTAAAGCTTGAACGTTCAAAGCTCTATGTTTACTGAAAGAAGAAAGTGTTCAGGACGGAGAGCTTTGCGGTTTCTCAGTAACGTGACAAACTGCAAATTTTGGCTCTCCTTAAAAAGGAGAAACACAAGAGGCTGGAAAACATAGCACTTTGTAGTTGTTATACCTTGATTACTACAATAATTTGGTTTGCAGAAAATCCACAGCTGTTTAAGGTAAATATATTTGGGTAGAATTATCATCATTTTCTAGGAAAGAAAAAAAATTGCATCGTGTTGCCATAACTGTTGTTGCATTGATGTGCTGTTATATGAAAATAATTAATAATTCATTTGAATTCATATCCTTGTTAGGAAACTAGAGCTTTTATTTTATTCAATTTGAAAAGCCACCTGAGCATATTAGATAGTTCTGGCTGGATTATGGTTATTTCTTAATAGATTTCAGTCTGTCCCAGACTGGCTTGAACTTATAAGCTTATCAGTTCAATTCCAAATCTAAAAACCAGTCTAAAACATGCACTGCAATGAGCACATGAAGATACACCGGGAAAATTATTAGCTTTCTACGAAACTGTTTTCACCTCAGTCCAGAAACCTGTGTTTTCCAAACCATGATAACAGCATGATGAGTTTATGGAGTTAATTGTCTTTAGAGGAAGACAGGTGTGAAAGAAGAGAAGCTGGAATGCTGAAATGCAGTTACTGCCCCCTGGTGGAAAATAGAGAAAGTGTGTGAGAATATGAAACGCAGTTCTGCAATTCAATATATTTGGTTTTAATTGTCTACATCTAAGACAGATGATGGTTGATGTTTTTTAGAACTTACTGTCATTAATTTAGTGCAATAATTGGTCTATGAAATTATATTCTGTACACTGGAATCTGACTTCCAGCAACATCTCAGCCAAGGCATATCTACTTTGACAAAAAGGATCAAAAATTTGAGCAATAAGTTAAAGAATATATGTGTGTTTGTTATGCAGATGTGGGCGCTTTCTTTGAGGCAGGAACTCTGGTCCACTATAACCTGATGCCTGAGCTGACAGCTGCTCCATCCAGCATAGACGGGAAAGACCTGAGCCGATCACAGCTGATGGACAAGAACCTGAACCAAGAAGTTGTAACCTTCAGTTTCAGCACATCCAACACTCCCAGCATCCTCCTGTATATCAGCTCATGGAGCCGTGATTACATGGCACTGGTGTTGAGGCACAACGGTACGGCATTACTGAATGACAATATCTAAAGGCGGATATTCAGAAAGGCCGACACTTAAAGTCTACAATACATTAAGTTTAATAAATACGTTATACTAATGACTTCAATCTGAGTGTCTCAGCAAAATGTATTTATTTAAGGCAAGGCAAGTTTATTTGTATAGCACATTTCATACACAGAGGTCATTCAAAGTGCTTTACAGTACATAGAAATTAGAAAACAATTTATAAGAGAGAAAAAAAATATATGTAAAAATAAGAGACATACGATAAAATCATAATAAAAACAGAGAACAGTTAAAGAAAATAAATGTGATTTCAATAAAAACAGTTTAAAATATGTTAAAACAGAATAAAACAGGAGTAAAAGTAATTTGGATAAAAAGTACTCATTTAGTAAATACAGAGTTAAACAGATGTGTTTTTAATCTTGATTTAAAAGTGTCTAATGTTGAAGCACATCTAATCTCTTCTGGAAGCTGATTCCAGCTATAGGTGGCATAATAACTAAATGCCGACGCACCTTGTTTTGAGTGAACCCTCGTTATCTCTAACTGACCTGATCCTAATGATCTGAGTATTCTGCTTGGTTTATATTCAGTTAGCATATCTGTAATGTATTTCGGTCCTAAGCCATGAAGGGATTTATAAACGAGTAACAATACTTTAAAATCTATTCTAAATGTAACTGGAAGCCAGTGTAAGGACCTGAGGACTGGAGTGATGTGCTCAGATTTTTTGGTTTATTAGGTCAGGAACCTGCTCTAGAGAGCATCTCAATTAAAAAAAAACAGAGTTAAATAGAGTTAATTTAATGGCAATCTCAGTATGTGGTCTCTTTCCCTATTTGTTTGTCACACTCATTCACTCACTCATAGTGACTCAAACAAATCCATGCATCAGTGGGTTCTGGTTCATTAACTATTTGCTCTGAGGGATGTTCTTCAGGGCAGAATTTTGTGTGTGTGTGTGTGTGTGTGTCACAGTGTCAGGAAGTGCATATATTCCATTAAGGAAACTGATAGAATATTATGCAAAAGAGACACCTGTTTTAATCATACAGTGTTCCGTGCAAAATTAAACAATTTAAGAAGACGATGCAACAATGTACACATATATACAAATACAGGGTCATAAATTGACGCTGAAGAAAAAAGAACCTGCTTTCATCAGTGCTTACACCTTTTCTAATGAGGCATGTGACTGTGCTTAGAATGTCACGGTTATGTAGTGGCAGCGGATGCAAGTGCAGACTTTTATTGTGTGTTGTAGAAATACACACCAAAATATCAAAACATACAGACTATGAGCAAGTATGTGGAAGGCAAAGACGACAAACAAGACACACATGACCAAGAAGCACACAGATACCAGAACTTGTGGAAACCAGTGGTGCAAATAAAAGTGAATGCAGAAACAGAAGTGAGCAATTATTACTGGGTCATGATGGGTAATGTGGTTAAGGCCCTGGGTTGTTCATTGGAAGACTGGGATTCAAGCCCAGCACTGCCAAGCTGCCACCATTGAGCAAGGCCCTTAACCCTCTCTACCCCAGGAGTGCTGTATTCTGGCTCATACAGGCACTCTGACCCCAACCACCAAAGTTAGTATATACATCTAAAGAATGTATATGTGACAAAATAAAGACAATCGCTGTTTCAGCATAACCATGACCTACATTCAGATTCATGTTAGAAAGTAGCGGTCATCAAGTGATTACAGCCAAATAAAATGTTTCTGTAGCATCTTCATGACATCTTCATTTTATCTGACTGTTCAAAACACAATCAACAAAGAGCTTACAAACTATGTGTGGGATTCAAGCTTCTAAGATATCAATCAATGAGGAGTTCATAAGCATTTCCAAAACATTAGACGTACCACAGAACACCATGAAGTCCATCAGGACATCATGGTCACAGTGGCATTACCAAGAACAG
Organism: Tachysurus vachellii; assembly: GCF_030014155.1. Taxonomy (NCBI): domain Eukaryota; kingdom Metazoa; phylum Chordata; class Actinopteri; order Siluriformes; family Bagridae; genus Tachysurus; species Tachysurus vachellii. Next base: position 6,794,980 of record NC_083484.1, on the reverse strand, counting down.
AATATCCCTGTAAAACTGACAAGAGGACAAGAAGGAAATGTATCATCGATGCTGCCATGAGATCAATGGCCACATTAGCTGTAGGAATATTATACAATCCCATCTAAATAAATGTGAAATGGTCTGGTGAGATGGCAGATGACCTTATCTAGTGTGACGCTCAAATGTGTTTTAAAAAAAATAAGGTTTACAGTGAGTGTATAGACAATAAACCTTATCCCATTGATTGATTCCATGGGTGTATACATGGTGTAAAGGGTAAACCTCTTAAAGGTGTTATGAAGAAAGGCAGGCAGGGGTCACCCAGACTTGGATCAAGGAACTCTTGACCTGCACTCAAATGCTCTATCATTGAGTTATACCCCCAAGACCAGGAGGTCTTGCACCCAAAACGTCATACCTATAGCATCAAATACTACTTCTATTCTATTTGGAAAGATCTAAATTCCAATTTACAATATGTAGTAGGAACAAACAGGCCAGTAAGATAATGATTAAAGTGCAAATCCATTTAACAAAAGTACAGTTTCAGAAGAAGAAGATCAACGATTTGATTTGGAATGGACCAATCCGAGTCTGGATCTAAGTCCTTTCAAAAATCTGTACATCTGCATGACTTTATTTTTAATGTCCTAAAAGTTTGATAGATCTAAAACATTTGTTTAATTAATTTCACTAGATTCAAAGTTCTATTTACATTTTTCTGGCCCTGAAATTAGCTCCTCCTACATGGACCAGAGCATGTTAGCCCCATCCCTATGGGTCTAATATCACAAACAATCTATCCCTATCCCTAATGAGCAAGCTGGATGCGAAACATCTTGATATTTTGTGTGATATGGCATACCTGGAAATTATTTTTCCATACTACACATATTGGTTTCTCATAGCATTCTGTGTTTGTTACTCTTTTCCCCCTTAGGTACCCTGCAGCTGCGTTATAACCTCGGAGGTCTGCAGGAACCTTTTACCATTGATCTTGACCAACGCAATTTAGCCAATGGACAGCCACATAATGTCAACCTGACTCGGACAGAGCGAGAAATCAAAGTGCAGGTGAGAGTAAAAAATAAAATGGTTCAACTGACTCCTTCGGGATGAATAAAGTTAATAACACTTTAAAATGTAATTTAGAATGTTAAAATAAATCTGGGCTATGCGTCTGTTCCCCAAGGCATAGTTTATTTATGATTCATTAGCAGGAATCGTTAAAACTGGCTGGCTCTTAAAAAGATTGAAGCTGCTCACTGATCATATCTGTCCTAGACTTGGCAAGTAGTTTGCTCTGGGAAAGTTGAATGAGCTTAAACCAATTATAAGTAAAGTCCTTGAGTTGAGGCACAAAGAGCTGGATTCTGAAAGTCACTAAGTAGCTCCAGGAAATTTACTGGGAACATTAGGGTCAAGGCAGGAATACACCCTTGATTGGATACTTTCCACAGTTCTTCAAAGTGTGCTGCTTCAGTAATTTTATTTAAGACCTTACATTAAAAGCACATTAAATATGTAGTGGGGGCCTGGTGGCCCTGTTAGCACGCTTGCCTCACACCTCTAGGGTTAGGGGTTTGAGTCCTGCCTCTGCGATGTGTGTGAAGTTTGGGTTCTCCAGTTTCCTCCCCAGTCCAAAAACATGTTGTAGGCTGAATGGTGTCTCTAAATTATCTGTTGTGTGTATATGATTGTGCCCAGTGATAGACCAGCATCCTGTTCAGGGTATGCCTGCCTTGTGCCCCGATTTTCCTGGTATAGACTCTGTTAGCCATTAGGATAAGTGGTGTCCAGACTGGATAGATGGTATGGCTATATATACAGTACAGTGTAATTTCTGTGAAAGCGGTTTGATCCTAGTATGAGTTGTGTTGCTGCTACAGATGGAGACCAGGGACAGAGCTATATGAACTTCTGCATGTCCGCCACTAGAGTCAGACTTTCAAACCAGTTTGAAGGCGAGTTCAGCACTGTCTAGTAGTAACTTAAGCTGTATTAATAGTTGATGCAAGTTAAGGGAGTTTTTCTCTTAAGAAGACATTTTTAACACAATCGTTAAAGTTTTTTAAAATGAATAAACATTTATATGTTTATAACATATAGGTAAAAACTGCAATCCTTACTTCAGTTGTTTCTCTGTTTTTGACTGCAGTGGCCTACAGAGGTAACATTTTATTATAAGGTCCACAAATATGCAACTATCAATACTTATTCTTCATTAATTTAATTGTTTTATATAGAACAAGATGAAAAACTCTGGCATATGAAAATGACTTTAGAAGTGATTTTAGGACCTATAACCTATTGGATGATGTGGTAGCTTGGTGTTTAAGGTATTGGACTACTGATAAGAAGGCTATGAGTTCAAATATCAGGTCCACCAAACTGATACCACTGGGACCCTGAGCAAGGACCTTAACCCTCAATTACTCATAAATATAAAATGAGTATAAAATTGTATAAAATTAGATAAAAATGTAAGTTGCTCTCAATAAGGGTATTGGCCAAATGCCATAAATGTAAATTATTAATGCAAACAAACATGTTTTATACCACTGATGAAAAGGTGGGTTCTAAACTGCCGGAATCTACAAAAATTTACATCAAACCCTTTATAATGTAAATAGTCCATTAATAATTCAAGTAACAATATTCTTTCTATAAGGTGCTCATCTGCGTATTTATTTTTTTTCTTGATCCCCAACAATTTAGCACATGTACTAAGCTGTCTTTATGAATTATGAATTATTATTAATTGATAGGTACAAAAATACATTTTAACACAACAGGCTTACTGTTATAGAAAAATAATCAACAATGCAGTGGTGCAAGTTACTTTAACTTAAACATTTATGGAGTCTCCAGTGTCACTTGGCACTTTTATGATTACAGTTTTTTTTTTACCATATTAACCTTATGTTGTTCCATTTAATTAGCAATAACATTAATGCATTAATTAACAGTATGACATAAAAATTATAATCATTGGACAATTAAAGGAACAAAACACTTTGCAACATGTGTAAAAAATAGTCAACTTAAGGCTTTAGACCACTCCATTGTTGATTATACATCTACAGTGCATTCATTTTTTCCACATTTTTTATGTTACAGCCCTATTCCAAAATAGATTAAATTTATTATTGCCCTTAAAAATCTACAAACAATACTCCATAATGCCAACATGAAAGAAGTTTGTTCGAAGTCTTTGCAAATTTATTAAAAATAAATAAATAAAAAAATCACATGTACATAAGTATTCACAGCCTATTCCATAACACTCAAAATTAAGGTGCTCTGGTGCATCTTGTTTCCAGTGATCATCCTTGAGATGTTTGTGAGGCACACCCCTGTCTATGTAAGGTCCTGCAGTCAACAGTGATTGTCAGAGCACAAACCAAGCCACGAAGTCCAATGAGTTGTCTGTAGATCTCCAAGACAGGATGGTATTGAGGCACAGATCTGAGGAAGGGTACAGAAAAACAATTCTGCAGCATTGAAGGTCCCAGTGAGCACAATGGCCTTCAAACTTCTTCATAAATGGAAGAAGTTTGGAACCACCTGAGACGGGAACCCAGCCAAACGATCGGGGGAGAAGGGCCTTAGTCAGGGAGGGGACCAAGGACCCTATGGTCACTCTGGCAGAGATCCAGTGTTTCTCTGTAGAGAGAGAAAAAGCTTCCAGAAGAACAACCATCTCTGCAGAACTCCACCAATCAGGCTTGTATGGTAGCGCGAACAAAATTCTCTGGTCTGATGTAATAAAAATTGAACTCTTTGGCCTGAATAGCAAGCGTGGAGAATGGAGGAAATAAATGTCTGTCTGGAGGAAACCAGGCACCACTCATCACCTGGTCAATATCATCCCTACAGCTAAGCATGGTGGTGGCAGCATGATGCTGTGGGGATGTTTTTCAGCAGCAGGAACTGGGAGACTAGACAGGATTGAGGCAAAGATGAATGCAGCAATGTACAGAGACCTCCTTGATGAAAACCTGCTCCAGGGCACTGAGGAAAGGGTTCAACTTCCAAAAGAACAACAATGCTAAGCACTCAGCCAAGATGATAATGTAGTGGCCACAGGACAACTCTGTGTATGTCCTTGAGTGTTCCAGCCAGAGCCAAGACTTGAACCCGATTAAACATCTCTCGATAGATCAGAAAATGTCTGTGAACTGACGCTCCCCATCCAACCTGATGGAGCTTGAGAGGTCCTGTAAAAAGAAGAATGGTAGAAGGTGTTCCCGAGCTTGTAGCATCATTCTTAAAAAGACTTGAGGCTGTAATTACTGTCAACGGTGCTTCAACAAAGTATTGAGCAAAGGATGTGAATACTTAGGTTTTTTTTTCTTCTTTTTTTAATTAAATTTGCAATGATTTCAAACAAACCTCTTTCATGTTGTCACTATGGGGTATTGTTTGTAGAATTTTGAGGAAAATAATGAATTTAATCCATTATGGAATAAGGCTGTAACAAAGCATCTTATTCCTTACTTATGGACCTTATTGTATAGTATTACCACAAACGCTAAGATGGATTTACCACATTGCTCCCTCTAGCTGGATCACTATCCTTCAGTCAGCTACACCTTGCCTGAAGCATCTGACACTCAGTTCACTCTGGTCAAAACCCTCTTCCTAGGAAAGGTCTACGGTAAGTGTTTTCGCTTCCTATAATAAAGGGCACAATTAAACTATACTACTGTACTAGTGTGGCTGGTGTCGTTTAGGTCAAGCCTGAAAACACCTACAAATACTGTTTACATCAGTTATCACTAATGGATGCAATTATTTATAGAATTAATTTAATTACTATTTAAAATGCTGGATTTTTATTGGCTACAAGCAGTAGAGATGATATCATTCTGGAAACTTCATTTATTAAGGGCACTTTCCCCTGTGATGTGTAGTGTAGCATTTTGGCCTTCAACCTCTCTGGATGTTATCTGTCGTATAACTGAAAGCTCACCGACGGAATTGGCCTGGACTAATTGTTGGGGGAGGGGGGGGGTGTTGTGGAAAAATGAAAATCTGGTGAACAGCAGTACTGCAGGTAGAATAGTTCAACTAGTTTAATGAGAGAGGTTAGAGGAACATGGCCAGACTAGTCCAAAACTATATGATAACTCATATGACAAGTCTTTACAACCACAATGAACAGAAAAGCATGTCAGAATGCATAACGCATCAAACCTTGAGGCAGACGGGTTTCAACGGAAGCAGATCATGTTGGATGTTGGACAGGTGAGTGTCATCAGAAGTCCAGCGATTGTGAACAGAGATGTACCAAAGTGAGATGCATTTTGGGAGTCAGAAAAACTGCCTTATATACAGTAATTCAGATAAGAATATCCAACTTTACACTGGCATTCTAGAAGACAACACTGCAAATACAGACTGAAAATTAGTACATCTTTGTTTGATTCTTTTAAGGAATCTACATGTGAGGAAAGTAGGTAGAATGTATAGCTGCATTGTGGGGTGCTTTTCTCAGCAGCATGTGCTGTTTTCATATGTGCTTTAAGACTAAAGCAGGGGCGCCCCCTGTGGCCACCCCTAGTATGAATTTGAATTTGAATGCATAATGAAAATTCACAATAGTTATGAAGTGAAAAATAAATAAATACATAAATAAATACATAAATAAATAAATAAAATGAAGCACACGCTGCAGCCACCAAAAAAAGATGAGTGATGATATTGTTACATTAACCAGAAACAAAACATAACACACACTGCACTGATTTTTTATTTTTTTTTTTTGGTGCCACCCCAAGATTTGCTGTGGCCTCCTCTGGCCACCCCTATTAAAAGTTTCCGGGGGTGCCACTGGACTAAAGGAACAAGAACAGAACTTCCTTTTAGCTACATTCAGTGTGAAGAACAGAACTGAGTCAGGGTTCGTTAGGGAACGTATTCTGTCTTCTTGAAACACACAAGGAAAATATTTTTGAAAGACTGTTAGTTTACTGACCTTCACAGTCATGGCTGAGTCAGTGAAGCATATATTGTTTTTTAATGATTTACATGATTTACCCTTGATCTCAGGCTCAGAAGTAAAATATTCCTGCTCTAATAATCCCAAAGTGTGTGTGAGCGCGTGTGTGTGCGTGTGTGTGTTTTATTTGCCTTTATAACTGTATATAGTAAATTAGTGCCTTTTTCAAACCAGGCCTTGAGGATCATAAAACTTTTCAAATATTTTATATTTAAATGTTCTACAGCATACAGCCACATTTGAATTTTAACATCTTATAATTCAAATCCAACTATTTTCTGTAACAGCAGCTCTGAAAGTTTTAAATGAATGCAATTGAGACGGAAGGACGGCAATTGTTTCCTCAACAGCCTCTCTATTTTATTCTTTTCAAAGCTATGTAAAGTGCAAACGTCTCTTTTAAAGACTCTTTATTGTGGGGAAAACATAAAGCTTAAATGGCTGCTGAAAGATTAGTTACTACTTACATCATATGTATGGTTTTTAAATTGGCACATCCATGTGTATGCCATGACTGTAGAAATAACAATGTATTTATTGGTATTGTACCTTTCCTATATCATTGGTAAGGGAATGTGACTCCAGATCCATGCAGTAGTTGCATCCATTGGCCAGATTTTGCCCCTACTCACCATGTAAATGAGATACTAATGCATGGACAGACACACACGCACAGATATTCCGGAACAGGACACAAGGAGACACTGCACTCTAGATTCAGCATTTCGTTCAAGTAAAGTCAGTATTTTATTAGTGTAAGTAACAGTAGTGATGCTATAGCTGTGTGATTATTATTATGATCATTATGTTGTGTACGTGTGTGTGTGCATTTTATTTCTGTACAGTCATTTTTGCTGAGGTGTGTGTGTGTGTGGGTGTGTGTGTGAGAGAGAGAGATCACACTGATGATGATGTCCTGCACTCAGGTGACTGTGTGATACAGTTATTGGAAAATGTGTAAATATCATCCTCTGTCATGTTATTTAAGATTTAATTCCTTTATAGTTTTTGTTTCATGTCTCTTTTTTCTCTTCTTCTCACCATATGTCCTTCTTACCAACCTATCTCAGTCTCTCACTCGTTTTCTATTTATTTTTAAATATAAATGCTCTCACAAATACAGTATACTGTCAGTTTAGATAATGGACAGGGGTGTGTCGGGTTAGTGTATGTTGTTTATACAGGGAATTCAGAGTCACGCTGGTCCTTTATCCACCCACTGAATTAGCTTTCTTTTGTTGCCATGCTGACCCCACTGGTCACAGCCTTCTGCCCCAATCCCTCAGTTACAGGAGTAACCCTATACCCTTGTCTGCTCTCCTGTTCATCTCTCGCTTTTCTTTAACAGCCACTGCAATAACCATCCCACTAACAAGGATGCCTCTAAGGAATAGCGTTCACTGCCTTTTTTTTTTTTTGGCCGATCGATAAAGGGTGTGTAATTCAGTTTCATTACTGCTAATGTATTATCAGTAAGCTTTGTGTCAGAAGAGTATAATTTTCTAATTTCATTCTTTCCCTTATTAGCTCCAAGTGCTTCAGCTAATTATTTTGCAGCAGCACAATGAATAAAATCAAAGTTTCTTTGCATTAAACAACAGAATGGGGACAGCTGTGATCTCAGTGACTTTGTCTATGCATGGTTGCTGGTGTGAGCTGAGCTGGTTTAAGTAATTTAGAAACAGCTGATCTCTTGAGATTTTTATACATAACCATCTCTTATATAAGACGAATAACTTACACGCTCTACAGCCCCGTTGAGCAGAAAGGCATCTCAAGATGCATAATACTTTGATGCAGAAATGCTATATCAACAGTAACAGCCATGAATAGGATTCTGAGGCTACGGGACAAGTGAAGGAAAACATCGTGCAAAGTTTGATGTGAATATTAACTGCAGTGCTTCTTGCATCTGTGTGATTTTACACATTGCGATTCTGTCCCATTGGCAGACTGGATAATTGCATGTGAGCAGGTGAACAAATGTTCCTGTTAGAGTGGCCGATGTGTGTTGTGTGTATTTCTTTATAGATATAAATGAAAATGCAATAAGTAAAATGTAATTATCTAGAAAAAAGTAGGAATTTTTTATTAATATTTGTAAAGTACAGCTCTGCAAAAATGTTACATACAGTATAAACATACACATAATAATACTTATTGTACAATACGTGCTGCGTTTAGCATTTTCTGCCCTCTCCATGCAGAAACTGGTCTCATTGACCCCGTGCTGATAGAGAAGTACAACACTCCTGGCTTTATAGGCTGCTTATCCCGAGTGCAGTTTAACAGCATCGCTCCTCTGAAAGCGGCTCTTCGCTCACAGAACTCTCTGCCAGTGTCGCACCAAGGAAAACTGGTTGAGTCCAATTGTGGCTCGTCGCCTCTCACCATCTCACCGATGTCAGCTGCCACCGACCCCTGGCACCTGGATGGAGGTAAAGGATATGGTGGCTGAGGTTGAATTACTATGAATTGCAAATAGTTTTGTGTTATTTGTGGTCTTTTGTGTACATGTACTGGGGCATCTATGTGTTAATGCTGCCTAAGTAATACTCCTAAAGTTCTAACATTATTATACTCCTCCTTCCCTAACATATATTAATTGTTCCTGTATTATTTATTCCCGAATGTATGAAAGTTCTATTCAAAGCAATGAATGTTAGCAATGAATGTCGCTCTCTTTCTTTCTCTCTCCATATTATATTTCACAAATCTACACAAAGCCCAAGTGAGGAAAATGTCTGAAATATTTTGCAAAAATGTCTGAAATAAGTTACAAATTAAAAAAGAAATTGATTTAAAAAAAATCTCAAATTCCAGACAATAAAGTATGCATACAATTATATATTTGAACTATTTTCCGGAACTTCTTTTTTTGAGTTGTTGAGGGTTGGATTTAACATATTCCATTAAAAAAAATTGGCATTTATATATTTCTATAACCAAACCCTTGATGGTTTTTTTTTTATCTTGGTGTTTGTGATGTTGTTTGTTCAGCCATGTTCTCTAACGAACTCTGGTATCTTCAGCGAATAGGTGTATTGATACCAAGGTCATGTGACCCTTTTCTGCAGACTACAAACTACAGGCAAATGTTTTATCTGAACACAACTGCTTAGAAAAAAAGAATTGAGGGGATACATAACCCCTAAGATTTTTCACCACACTTTTTTTGTGTCATTATTTTGCAAAGTTTCATTTAGCTACATTTCAGTTCCAGGTTTTAATATTACAAAATGTGAAAACCAATTTAAAGGGTGAATACTTATGTGCATTATGTTTGCTGTAGGTGCTAACTTCCCATTCAACGAAGAGAAAGTCATACCAGATGGCGTGAACAGGAATTCAGCAGTAATTGGAGGTATGATGTACTGAGATGTTTATTAGAGTTTGTAATGAACAGATTGTTTTTGTGAGTTTTTTATATCTGGTTTACCTTCTAAATACTTCAGCAACATTTCTATGGATATTTCCATATTCTCTGAATCTGGATTTAGGTATCATTGCTGTGGTCATCTTCACTATCCTGTGCATTCTGGTGTTCCTGATACGTTATGTGTTCCGGCACAAGGGAACGTATCGCACCAACGAGTCCAAAGAGGCCAAACGCTCCGAATCAGCTGACACGGCCATCATCGCCTCCGAGCTCAATTTCACAGAGACCATTGATGAAAACAAGAAGGAGTGGTTTATCTAAGATGTATTTCCTGTGGAGCGTACACACACACACAAACACACACACTCTCACTGGGCGTCCAGAATGTGGGAGCGGTCATAGATGTGAGCTGAAAAGCTGAACTGGACACACAGGATGGCTGGTCTCTGTTGTGGTTGGACGATTGAAGAGTCTGTCACATATTCATTGTAAATTGAGTGGAAAAAAATATGACTCTGATTTGCCATTTTGTTTTGTCAAAAGTTTGATTACTCTTAGAAATAATTTCAATTTATTTCCAGCTTTAAATTTAATTTTTTTTTTTTTAAATGCATCAATGTGTGGAAGTCAGGAGTGCTGGGAAAAATCCCCTAAATTTGAAGATGATTTCAGTAAGCTAACTATTTTACATTATTTCACAAACTCTATCACAATCAAGTCTACTAGCTTTCTATATATAATAGTAGTAAAGAGTAGTAAGATAAGATCAGCCCCATGCACATGACTGCACAATGCTGTCATGTTTCAGTTTTCCTGAATTGCCGTTGTTTAACAAGTTTCGTAGATTAGCATGGCAGAAATGATCAAATCTATTGCTTTGTTTGGCTGGAAGCATAGTGTCGACAGCTAGAACAGACCGGTAACGCTGGCAAAAAGAATGTAGAGCAAAGGCGGCATCGGGAAACCAATAATCAAAACCAGGGGAGCATTCAAGTATGATGTGGTGAAATGTTAACGATTATCAGACAGCTCAAAATATTTCAATCAGGTGTGCAGCACAAAATGCTATCGGGGGAACATGCAACTTAAATGACATCCATCTGCGACATGTTCATTATTATGCCATTATTATTTAACTTTTATTAATAATCCAACTGCATAATGGAATGGCAGAAAAACAATCAGAGTGTAAGAAAAACAATATGGAAGCTTCACTATCTTCTTTATTTCTGCCACATTAATATTTGGCTAATAATGATGTCTTGTTGCATGTTCAGAAATAACATGATCTATTGATTGTCAGGCTGCTACAAGCTGTCAAACATCACGATAACAATAACATCAGAATCACTAGCTTAATCTTAGCTCTCTGTTTATTTTACTATTTTGTTAGCTGCTTATCTAATATTTGTAACTCAATCCATTTAAGCTAATGCAAGGTGCAATGAATTACAGAACTTCTGCAGAGCTGCGTTTAAAAGTCTTAAAGAATGAACTCCTGCTTCAACTCCCCGGTGTTGTACGAATGCTTTAATCCCACTCGTACAGCTATTATATTATTGTATATTTGAGATATTTTCTAGTAAGTTTATTTGCTTAATCTAACTAGTAGCTTAATGTAAACAACTACAGCCCAAATCCATCATAGGTCTTGCTCACTCATGCCTGAAGGAAAAGAGAAATGATTGATGTGTTTGCTATGAATTATTGACTAAAAAGTTGTGAGATTAAATCAAATACTTCCTTAAGATACTGATTAGGCTTTGAGGAAATCCATGGACCCCCAATTGTTGAGCTCTGTGTTTGGACTGGATCACATCAATATCTCATATAGATTAAAGCGTAAATTTCAGGTCAGTAAATGTGCATTAAAGTCTATAGACAGAGAAAGTAAAGCAGGTATTTAGAACATTCAAATGGTGCTCTTCTTAAAGGATACGTGGGCTGGTAAAAAAAAAAAGATACGTTTCACACATTCACTATCACATGCACCATCACAGAGCGAGAGCGGGAACATTATTGTTCATTACTGATGATCAAAGGTCCAACGTAGAGAGCTTCTCTTTTGTCTTGTGAAGATGTGGGGTGAACATCTCAAAATGTTCACACTTTATACATACAGTAGTTGCACTGGATGGAGTTCATGTTTGATGGTAATGTGACTATTTTTATTTATGACTGAGGAACATAATTCATTAATACAATTGAGAATGAAAAATACTATAGCTAGTGCTTACAACCGTAGGATACTGATCAGACAGCAGGGTTTTATATACTGCTAGCATGCCATTAGCTTCAAGCTAATTATAACAAATGGTTTCCTCGGTTAGGCGATGATTCCCAGCTATGACATTGTACAGTGCATTTAAAAGTGTTCCAGCAGTACATTACATACGCAGCCATGTTTACATTATAAAACTGGCTCAAAGGAACCCATGTATGAACAGACACTTTGGGTCAACTTAGTGTCAGATCAGTTTTGCATCTATTTTTTTTTTTTCCATTGATGTCAGGATGTGGCCTGGAGGAAGTGGTGAGTGTTTGCCAGCAACGAGCAGTTACTCATTTCCTCTCAGGGTTCTCTCAGCAACACCTTCTGGACAGGCTCAATCATCAAACATTTCTCGAAAGCACACCACACATACATAATGCATAGTTTAAGTGCGTGGTGTGTAGTAAATTTTATAGAAAAAGTTTATATATATATATATATATAAATATATATATATATATATATATATATATATATATATATGTATATATATATATATATATATATATATATATATATAAGGAGAACTGGGATGCAGCATATGCCTGCTGATATGTGGAGTGCTAAAATAATGCCACTGAATAATATAACATATGGTTCTGACTCTAATTGAAAGAAAGAATTAAAAAAAAAGTACTACAGTATAAATAAAATCATTAAAAGATTTACATTTTTTTCCCTAGGCACAGATAGAAGCAAGGGGTTTCCTGTGTTCCTGAATACACAACTTGACGTATTTACTCATCTGTATGTTGTCTGGCTGTATTCACCGCTCATGCATTTTAAACGTTGTTTTGATGCCAGCATGGCCACTGTATGTGAACCTGCACATACTGTAATGTAAACTACTGTGGAATTTCAGGCCTGTATTTAGTCTTTAAGATGTATTTTCTATCCTTTATTATGAATAGGAATGAACAGTCTAATACTTTTTTATATTCAGTACTACAGCTTTCCCTATTTGTCATGTAACATCATAAACTGCTGAATAAGGAATACAGAAAAATCCAGAAAATGAAGTGTGGGTGTTCTAATGGAGAAGGAATGGAATAAAGGATATTTCCTACATCTTTGCCATCTTTTTTTTTTGGGAAAGTGATCATGCTGTGGAGTGGCTAAATGTAGCATGGCATATGGTCATACCACTATTGAATCACACCCCTATGTGTGACAGATTTTAAAGGGCTGATTTGCACATGTTCAACAGAGTGCTAACCACACTCAGCACCATGTGTGTATACTAAAATCGTTGCATTTAGGCATAGTGAATTCTTTGTAATCAAAAAAAAAGGGAAAAATGCAAGAGACTAGATTAGAGGCTGTAAACTGCAAAGAAGTCAGTTATCAGACACAGGAGCAAATACAGAACCCCTGTGATCCTCCAGTCATCAGACAATAAGGACGGCACATTTGAAGTCTGTTCGGAAGTCTCAGAATCGTCGATTTGATCCGATCTCTGCTGTCTGCCAGCAAGTTGTCAATTCACCTAAATAGCAAATCTGATTGGTAATCTGTTCAGGTTGCAATGTTTGGCTTAGATACAATGACTCAGGATCAATATCTGTTTTTGTTGAATGTGTGTTGGCATCAGCATTGAGCAAGAGATGCCCGAGCCAGATGCTGCATCCATAAAATGAGCACTAGTGGGGAGTATGTACCGTTACAGACTACAGAAGTGTGCATTTGGTACTTTATCCGTTTAAATCGCAGGTTTTTACCTTCAGTTTCTTCAGTCCTAAACTGACACTTAGTGGTAAAATGCTGTAACAGTATAGAGGAAAATCACTGACTTTCTCCAAGACAAAATGACCTCAAATGATATCAGATTTAAACTCAAAACTTTGTGTCATTAGCAGTGTCAGTGTGAACGTATAACTTACATGAGACTCAAGATCATGTTGACAGACTGTGGTTAGCATGACCAATGTGTCCCACTTATATTGACTTTAGCATACATATATCAGCATTTTTAACCCTTACCATAACATTTCTATTTAAGATCTCAAATATTTGATGGTTGCTACTGACAGCTAGAGGAGGATGGGCTGGGAAATGTGGAACTAATAAAATCTTGCTTGAGACAAGTGTGAACTAATTTACTAATGGTTTGTTAATGGTAAAGTCTGCTAAAATAATATTACTGAAAATATTTTTTTTATTTTTTTTTTTTTTACTAAATTACAAATTTGTATTAAAGATGTGACTGGATATAAAAACATTATTTGTAATAAATAGATAATGGGTATTAAATGAATACAATGCACAACAGAAGGTTAATTTTTTTTTTTTTTTTGCTTGTTTATTTTGTGTTTCCTTCCAGAAAGATTTCACAAGGCTGTTTGGGATGCGAAAAGAAAACCACCAACAACAAAAAAAAACGAGTTACACACAAGTGACAGGGTTTTACTTTCATGCTGGTGCAAGCAAGCTTTCAGATCTGCTGACAATGCTGCCATTTATACCCCTAGGTTATTTCAAGGTATTTCCAGGGTTTGTTGGGTTGTGTGTGTGTGTGTGTGTGTGTGTGAATAGACTTCATATTTAATTTGCCAATTTAATTTAATTTAGATACAACAAAATCTGCATAATATTTAGCGTGTTTGACTTCATGATTAACATATAGGTAGCTGTACAGGTTTGTCGAGCATGAAACGGTGTCCTTGTGTCCTTGTTTTCTACACCTGAAAACGAATCGTGTGTCTGGATATTAAATGCAGATATGTTTTGATTACTTATTATCTTCTTCACTATTATTCAGATTATATTCACTCACTCCCTAAGAACCTCCTGAGCTCTTGCAGTATCTAAAGGAAGATGGAGATACAGTGCTAAACTTTAAGTCTTATATTGCTTACAACATGCTTCGATTGAACCTCAACACTACGAATATATTTCACTGACACCATAGAAACATTTTGAATTGATCTCTAATCTTACATAGTCTTCATGCAAAGATTGCTTTGGGTAAGGTAGCAGTTTAACAAAACATCTTTTTAGTCAGTCTGGAATTATCTCACAGAGTAAATGTCAAACGTCAGACTTTTACATTAACTTAGGTGGACAGCTTTAATATTAGTCTTCTATAGATGTGGATCTTGTATCAAGGTATAGCATAACTTATTTTTCTTCTGTTTTGCTTAATGTTTTGTTCTACACCAAACGTACATTGAATAGCTGGTGAGAATAAGAACACTTGATAGACTGTGGATGGTTTGATGGATGAATGAATGAATGAATGAATGAATGAATGAATTTCAATCTCCAACCTACCCTAATATGCCTGGTATACATATAACTCCAATGTTTAGGTCAATTTTCATAGCTTACCTGTGGAATAAACAAATAAATAAACTTTTGACTAACATTTGAAATCCCTTGAGGCAAACTGAGTTTTGAGGTAAATTGGGTTTTGATGTAAACTGGGTTTTGAGGTAAACTGAGTTTTGAGGTAAACTGAGTTTTGAGGTAAACTGAGTTTTGAGGTAAACTGGGTTTTGAGGTAAACTGTGTTTTGAGGTAAACTATTTCTCTCACACCCTGTCATATAAAACAAAACAGGTGGCTAGTTTCAAACCATATATTGAGGTGTTTAACACTTTTCTGACTCTGAAACACTTCTTTTTGTAATGATATTACTAGTTTTGAGGGCATGAACACTAGGGGTGTGTGTGTGTGTGTGTGTGTTTCTGAGCTCAGTAAAGCTAAAGGGCGGCAGTGGAGCTAGTCGAGCTGCTTGGATAATGGTAAGTTTTACCGTTTCTAAAGGTCCTCACAAATTGTCAGCCAGAAAACTGGATCATAATTTATAAACAGTTAGTCACTTTTGATAAATATGTCTTTTTCGCCAGCCTGTTTTCTATTTTGAGGCCGTTTTGAGCGTCATTATCACTAACTACGTATTAGTTAGCTTAGCATGTCTACTCATCTATCTGGGTCTTGTAGCTAGACGTAAACTTAGTTATTATATTTAGATTTTATTTTTATTTCTAATAAAGTGGTCAGCTGCGATCCTGCTAGAAGTGTTATTGATATTTGTAGCTCTGTGTGAGCGGTTGGTTTTTGTTGAATGTAACATGATAGTTAGCCAGTTAGCAAGCTAAGATTGTTGGCTAGCTCATAATGTAGGTAAGTGAGAGAAGTTTATTTTGCTTACTTTTTTCTGTAATGAGGTCGTATTGACTTACCAAAAAAACGTGGCTCGTTAACCCAAGCTGTCAACCATATAACTGTATAATAAAGTTAAATCCTAAATTATGAGGTGCAATATTTTGGTGACACTTTCCTAAAAATTCCGCCTCCTCTAATATGATTGGCTACTGCATCAACCTCATAAACACAGTGACAGCGTCCAATTGGAGCACGAACTCGAAGTAAGGACTAGCGACCAATCATAGTGCCACAAACGGGATTTCCCGGAAGAAGAGTGGGGAAAAAATAGAATGTCGAAGCTAAGGTATAGAAAGACAGTCAGGAAGACAGACAGTCAGGAAGACAGACAGACAGACAGTCAGGAAGACAGACAGTCAGGAAGACAGACAGTCAGGAAGACAGACAGTCAGGAAGACAGACAGACAGACAGTCAGGAAGACAGACAGTCAGGAAGACAGACAGACAGACATTCAGGAAGACAGACATTCAGGAAGACAGACAGTCAGTCAGGAAGACAGACAGTCAGTCAGGAAGACAGACAGTCAGTCAGGAAGACAGACTGACAGACAGACTGGCAGACAGACTGACTGACAGACAGACAGACTGACAGACAGACTGGCAGACAGACTGGCAGACAGACTGACAGACAGACTGACAGACAAACTGGCAGACAGACTGACAGACGGACTGACAGACAGACTGACAGACAGACAGACAGCTCTCTGTACGGACTGAGGAATTAATGGGAGGGATCTGAAGATACAACCACATCAAGTGTTTATGGTATACCTGGTATGTGTGGGTTTTAATTGAATTCCAAGTATTGTATTTGCTGGTTTGATCAACAGCTGTATTCTGTATCCAGAATACGTCTTATTATTTTAAATTAATTTTGTTGAAGGAATTGTTCATATCAGCATTAAGACTAATATAGTCAGTAAAGCCTTCTTGTCTATTATAAAGCAGATGTGTAAATGGTAATAAATTGTTTCCATTATCCCTATAGACAGCTGTCCTACTCCTGTATAATCAGGACTTTAGGCAGGAAGTGGTTTCCTCTGGACAGTGTTGCTGACAGTGTTGATCCTGATTAGGATCAAGCAGTTACTGAAATTGATTGAGTGTGTGAAAATATCAATAATTAACAAATGATAACACACTCGCAGGCAAAAAATGTGGCATAACATTGTAGATTTCTCAGTGGGAACAACCTTCAGCATCTTATCTTCAGTATCTTACACCACTTAGAGTGTTGAATCGGCTAATTTAAAACGGACTTGGACTCACCTCAGATTTAATTTAGTTACTAAATATGCCTTGAAGAGCTTGTAAAAAAGAATTTTTTGGTTGCCTTTTCTTTTTGCTTGCACAAAATTTGACCAGAAGTATTTTTTTTTTATTATTGCCATAATGCCATGAAGCCAGGAATGATGCCAGCTAGCTGTGAATCCAATTAATTAAAAACAGTTGCTGACTTTGACTGATTAATAAATCTTTTATTTATTTATTTATTTATTTATTTTCTTCCCACCGACAAACTTGAAAAACAGTTAATTTTTTTTTTTTTTTTTGTAAGTTTTTGTAAGTACGACACTATGTAAAGTCGTATATTCAGTAAAGAATAGGGCCTTGTGCTTTATTGCAAATGCGACTGGAAAATTGTCAATTCTTAAATTATAATATGATATTTATTATGATATTTATTTGTATTAAAAAGATAATATAGAGAAAATAGAGAATGAACCGCTTTGTCATTAGAGCCACATTTATTCTTTGGCCAAATGACAGTCATGGAGTATTGTCTGTGCCCAGTAAAACTAGTGGTTACACAATTATATGCCTGGATATATTGCCCAGAATGATTTTAAAGGGTTCGTGATCATTCTTTAGATAATTAAAAAAAATTGGTTTAGAATGTACAAAAGAAAAAAAAATATACTCAAAAAGATGTAATGGTTTTTCGTATCAGTCGTGACTTGCATTTGGACTCGATCTTGTTTTGTCTTTGACACCTTTAACATCTGGATTTGACTCAATCTTGGCTAAACCTGGTCTTGACAATAGTCTTTATTACAACCCTGGGAAAACATTTCAGGCACATCCACAGCATGTGTATTAAGACCATTTCTTTTTCTAGTTCCCTTTTTTTCCTGTGTTAAAGTTTTAGTGTGAGTTTATTTATCAAGGCACAATCACCATCATGTGAATTTATTGCAGCTTCTGTCAGCTGCCTGTAAACATGAGAAGTGTAGATGAAGCTATTAATAGTCAGAGGGTTTACACATCACCGAGCATAGTGGATAAAACTCCAGCTGCTCTTATTTACTTGGAAGATTAAACATGGAGGTTCATGTTGTTTAAAAGGACAGCATGGAAATGGAGATGTTCCTAATATTGGGCACATGTATGTATTTTCCAAAAGATGTAACAATACACAAAGAACATGAGGAGTATGTTTAATATGATGAGGAACTTTAATGTTAAAACTAGTTGAATAGAATAATTTACGTAACTACTTATTGCCCAATGTAATGTATCATGCTAGTAGCATTTAAACCTTTGTGTGTTTATTTCTCTAAAGGTCATCTGGCGAAGCTGGTGAATTCAGCACGCGTATCTGATCTGCCCACCATGGAGTGCTTGTGAACCGTTGACATTTTCTATATGTGGAAGGCAGAAAGGAGCGAAGTTAAGCAGGCCAGTGACGAGACAATGTCGTCTAACAGGAACCCACACGGGCTCAAACAGATTGGGCTGGACCAGATCTGGGATGACCTGCGGGCAGGGATTCAACAAGTGTATACACGACAGAGCATGGCCAGGTCCCGCTACATGCAGCTCTACACGTATCCTACATGAGTTCCAAACAAGGAGATATACTATGTGTTGAAAAATGAGAACTGTCATAATATTACTATAATATATAAACATACCATGTATAATGTTAATAAAATTAAGCAGACCACGTCACATGTTGTGAAGTGATTGATGCCGTTGTCAGTGTAAGGGCGTGACCTTAAATACTGCTGGTGTCACTGTGTGTATTCCAGGAATCTTTCAAGATGACAACAGCAGTATCTGAGGACACACCCTTGAGAGCCTTTACAATTAATTTAATGTAATGTTATTTGCTTTGCTTTATTTAATTTTACTTTACTTTACTCCACTTTGCTTTACTTTACTTCTCTACTTTGCCTGACCTTACTTTTCTTTACTTTACATCGCTTCACTTTACTCATCTTTGCTTTGCCATGCTTTACTTTACTTTAGTTTACTTTACTTTGTTTGCTTTGCTTTACTTGACTTTGCTTTACTTCACCTTACTTCACTTTACTTTAATTTACTTCACTTTACTTTAATTCACTTTACTTCACTTCAAAAGATGTCACTTCACTTCACTTTAATTTACTTTACTTTAGTTTACTTCATTTTACTTTGCTTTATTTCTCTTTACCTCGCTTTACCTCACTTTGCTTTGCTTTACTTTGCTTTACTTTGCTTTACTTTACTTCATTTTATTTTGCTTTATTTTTCTTTACCTCGCTTTACCTCACCTCACTTTGCTTTACTTTACTTTACTTTACTTTACTTTACTTCATTTTACTTTGCTTTATTTCTCTTTACCTCACTTTATCTCGCTTTACCTCGCTTTGCTTCGCTTTACTTTGCTTTATTTAGCTTGACCTTATTTTACCTTGCTTTACTTCACTTCATGTCATGTTAGAATGTAGATGTTTATAGAGGTTTCATGTTGTAACGATTAGCACAATGGAACCTGACTCCAGCAAGTTCAAATCTCACCGGAGGCTACAAAGTGAAATTGGTGTATTAGCTTGCTTTTATTGGGCCAGGACTTTCCCCTCAATGTGCCCCTGCCTTACAAAACGTTTGGGGGATGTGGTAGCCTAGTGGTTAAGGTGCTCGACTACTGATTGGAAGTTTATGAGTTTGAATCCCAGACCCATCAAGCTGCCACCGCTGGGCCCATGAGCAAGGCCCCAATTGTCAGTTGATGAGATGAGGTAAAATGTAAGTTGCCCTGGATAAGGGCATCTGCCAAATGTCGTGAATATACCATGAGTGCTGCTGTTACATTTGGGCTGTTAGAAACTGGAGACTTACTGGAGACTTATTCTGGATACAGAATACAGCTGTTGATCAAACCAGCAGATACAATACTTGGAATTCAATTTAAACCCACACATACCAGGAATACCATAAACACTTGCTGTGGCTGGATCTTCAGATCCCTCCCATTAATTCCTCAGTCCTTACAGCAGCATGTTCTCAGTGTTCAGAGTTTCAGTGACTGAGAGAAGTATGACACCAGATTCACAGACAATAGGTACAGCAGTATAGAGGCACTACGTCCTGTAGAGATCTGGGTATCAGATTACAGCTTTAGATATCATATTCTCAGACAATGGAAGGCTTGGTTAGAACGGCCTTATTTGTACGAGTAGGTGGCATAACCAGTGAAGAGGGCATAACCTCTACGCCTCGCTCTGTCCTTCCACTCCTCAAACCCAACACTGAACCGCATTGTATTGTATCGTATTTCTATTGTACTTTATTCGCTTGTTGAAAATGTACTCAAATATGGGAATACAAATGCAATTAGTGGTATTTCAAGAAATGTTTGCAGATCTTTAAGCCATCTTCTCTGTAGTTTCCTTAACCTTGTCAACAGACATGTTTACAATTACTGTACCAGTGTCCATCAGTCAAACCAGGTGAGGGGTGCAGGCCTTCCCTCCGCCAAACCCTCCAAGAAATCTCCCACTCCAGGAGGAGCACAGTTTGTTGGACTTGAACTGTACAAAAGGCTGAAGGAGTTTCTCAAGAGCTATTTAACAAATCTTCTGAAGGTAAAGTACCTGCATTAACCCCATGTTCTCACAAGCGAGGGACAACGAAGGCAATCGATTTGCCATGCATGACAAGGAGCTACCATTTCTCTGACAACTGCAAGCGATATTTGAACTGACAAATAGAATGATGAATTCTCCAAACCATTGGCTCAGTCCTCAATACTGTGTTTGGTCCGACATTATAAATATGCTTTTGTATTATTCTGTCATATATAATATCTTGTTAAATGTTTATAAAGACACTATAAAGAAAATAAAACAGCTAACTGTTATTTCTTGTCTGCTTGAATATCATATTCAGTTCGCTTGCTTTGTGAAGCTTAGGCGTTATTTGTAAATCAAACCTTAATACATTTTACACAAACCTTGCATTTATTAATCCTATAGCAGGCTGCAGGCTATACTTACTACTGGAACACTCATTGACAAAGCCGGTGGACCAAGCATACATCCATTCCTGTGTTACAGAGATATAAAGAAGTTTGTCTATGTGTGTGTTAGGACGGGGAAGATCTGATGGACGAGAGCGTACTGAAGTTTTACACGCAGCAGTGGGAGGACTACCGTTTCTCCAGTAAAGTGTTAAATGGGATTTGTTCCTACCTCAACAGACACTGGGTACGCCGGGAGTGTGACGAAGGGCGGAAAGGAATTTACGAAATCTATTCGGTAAGATGTTCATTTGTCTGCTACAATGTTAAGCGACTCACCCTGCGTTCACAGCACAAGGCAGAGGTCATGCCCATGTTGTCACTGTTCCTTTTGTTTCTTGTCTTTTTTTTTTAATCCTGTTTTTGCACTCCTTTAAAACACTTTATGGCATCTATCATTTCCATGTAAAAACTAAGAATCATCCAACCACTTGTTTTTATAAAACAATCGTTTTAATTTCCTTCGCCAGCTCGCCTTGGTCACATGGAGAGAGTGTTTATTCAGACCTCTAAATAAACAGGTGGGGCTTTATTTATTTATTTATTTATTTATTTTTACACACATCTTTTAATACATATCCCTTTTTCTATATATGCAGATAGATATTTTGTATAGTGCTGTTTATTACTCTCTTCACACAAGGTGACGAATGCTGTATTGAAACTCATCGAGAGAGAACGAAACGGCGAGACTATTAACACCAGGCTGATCAGTGGAGTTGTACAGTCCTATGGTGGGTTTCAGTTTTATAGACATTATTATTTGGGGGGGTTACATATAAATTGTGTAACTGATGAAATGCATTGTACAGTTAAAGCATACACAAATGCATCTGCCGTATACGTCACTTTACTTCACATCATGTCATGTTAGAAAAAGATGTTTATACTAATATATGTATTTACACCACTTAGATTTGAGATTATGGCATGAACCCTGTAGTGTGTTCTATTTTGTTCATTCTTCATGCATTGCTCAACCCAAACAGTTTCATTGTTAATAGGTATTAGATTGTAGATCCCTTTATTTTAATCATCACTAAATATCCACATAAGAACGACATGCATCCCTTTGCTCTGTAAGTCACAACACATATAACGTAACGTAATATAACACATTACACTTCTGATTGTCTCTCACAGTCGAACTGGGCCTGAATGAGGACGATGCCTTTGCTAAAGGACCCACGTTATCCGTATACAAAGAGTACTTTGAGAGCCAGTTCTTGGCTGATACAGAACGCTTCTACACACGAGAAAGCACAGAGTTTCTCCAACAAAACCCTGTAACTGAATACATGAAAAAGGTGGGTTATCAGCGATCCTACTGGAATTTGAACCCTTGAGAGCGAATCTTTCATTTCTCTTCTGAATTTTTATTTATTTTTTTTTATTTTTTTATTTATTTATTTTTTTTAGCAGCATGCAGGGAAACCTTCAGCCAAGTGGGTCATTTAAAATGTAAAATAATTAAAGGAGGAATATGGAGTCAAAATTTAAAAAAAACCAGAAAGAAACTATAAAGTTATTTTATTGAAATATGACATCGTAAATTCAGAAATTATGCTCAAGAGCAAAATCAGTATTTAATCTGAGTATTTAAAGTCCACAAAGCAGACCTGGTGATGGAGAGCTGGATTTAATGTCTTTTTTTTTCCCCCGTGTGGGTGTTTTTATGTATGCAGGCTGAAGCACGACTTTTAGAGGAGCAGCGGCGGGTTCAGGTTTACCTTCACGAGAGCACACAAGACGAGCTGGCTCGCAAGTGTGAACAGGTTCTCATAGAGAAACACCTGGAGATTTTCCACACAGAGTTCCAGAACCTTCTGGATGCCGACAAGAACGAAGGTGATCGGTCTCTCTGAGCTAATTAAATGTTTTTTCCATTTTTTGCTGACACCAGTGATTAGTTTTTACTCCAAACACAAGTCAATACACATTAGACAAATCTGCATACCTGTAGATAGGTATGTAGATTTTTTTTAAACCTGTAACTACATGCAATAGATTACATACTCATTGGTTAAAATCTGGATGTAGTGAGATTTTCTTTCTCCAGACTTAAGGTTTGATTTGAAACCCCAGCATATATAGTGACTGTACTCTAAAACAGTGTATTGGCGTAAAAATAAAATAATGACAATTATAAATAATCACTTTAATAAATGATGAAAAAAGTGCAGAAAATGTACCCTTTTTTTTAATTCACATTTTATTTGCCTCCCTCATTTGTGTAAAAGACCGTAAATATTTGGACAGTTGGTTTATGGCCAGGTTTGTTTACATTTACATGTAAGCAGAAAAGAGCTAATTCCATAGAGATGGCAAAATCAACCAGTACACCAAAAGGCCACACAAAACAAATGTGATGGGTGACAGTTGATTCCCTGCTGAAGAAAAAAGCTTCCTAACGGTTAGTCAGATCAAGAACACCTTCAGTAGCCAGGTATATCAGCATGTCTGCAGACTGAAGACTGTCCGCAGAGAGTTAACTACAAGATGCAAACCTTCGGTAACCTTCAAAAACAAGAAAATCTGTTTAGAAGTCAACTTTTACCAAAATGATGGGAAAGAAGAGTATGGACAAGGGAAGGAGCTGCTCATGATCCAAAACATATCGTCTCATCTTATAATGCATCCATGTATGGCTGCCAATAGAATTGGTTCCCTTGTATTTATTAATAATGTGACTGCTGACAAAAGGATAAATTCTGAAGTGTATAGAGATGCATATTATTTGCTCAGTTTCAGTCAAATGCTCTAAACCAAATGGAGGCATCTTATGGTGCAGGTGGACCTTAGTACCTTAGGCGTACTTTGTAAGCAACCAAAGGACTCACTTTGAAAGCAACCCAAGGCGAAGACATAGACTGTTCTACATTGGCCAAGTCAATCACCTGAGCTGAATCTGAAAAAAAAACTAAAATAAATCCTATACCATTCAGGCAATTTAGATAAAATATATCAGTCATTCTTTAATTTCAGCTAAAGTAACAATAACTTTATAATCGTTTAAATATTTATGGACCTCTTCGTATCTGTCCTGTTTCCCTGGAACCTTTGTGTACTTCACATTTTTTTTCCTTTTTTTTTCCCCCTGCAATGCAGATCTGGGTCGAATGTACAACCTTGTCTCACGCATCACAGATGGTTTAGGGGAGCTGAAAAAACTCTTGGAGACGCACATTCACAACCAAGGCCTGGCAGCTATCGAGAAGTGTGGAGACTCGGCTCTCAACGTAAGACAGCAAAGTCTGAATAAAACCCAAGATTTGTTTCAGATATATTTTCGAACGATTTCTGCATGAGACTATCGGCCGAGGCATGGTCTGTCTGTCAGCATACAAATATTTCTATCTTCATTAACATTCATTTGAAAACAGGATGCTTCAGGTCAGGTTCCTCAGTGTTGTAATATAGCTTACACAAATTGCTAAACACAAATTACACGCTTTTACCTTAGAGCAGTTCAGCGACATAAACATATGATGATTTATGATTATCTTTAGCTGAGTAGGTAAGTATAGTCATGGACGGCGCTCCGCATCATCTGTATTGAAATCATTTAATAAATAGTGTAAAATTGCTTACATAAGTATTTACCACCCCGCACTTCCCACATTGTGTAGCACAACAACCTGGAACTGAAATGGACTTAACTGAGGTTATATGTCATGTATCTACGCACAATTATCTGCACACAATTTCTAGTTCAATGCTACAACATGTGGAAAAGTTGAGAGGAGGTGGGAATTAGAAATGATTACAAGACACCGTAAATCACATCCTTCTGAAACGGCAGAGTTAATTACAGCCCCCACACACCAACCCTAACATCCTGCCTTTTGTGGAACCGAAGCTGTTTGTTTCGAATTATAAAACTGAAATGCTTTCTTTTACTTGCAGGATCCTAAAATGTACGTACAAACAATATTAGACGTGCACAAGAAGTACAATGCATTAGTGATGTCAGCGTTCAATAACGATGCTGGCTTCGTGGCTGCTCTGGATAAGGTTTGTATTCTGTCATTCTTTACTTTTAGCTTTATGGAGTTTGAACTCAAGTCAAGTCAAAATTTGTCCCTTTCTTTAGGCCTGTGGGAGATTCATCAACAATAACGCCATTACAAAGATGGCTCAGTCCTCCAGCAAATCTCCAGAACTGTTGGCCAGATACTGTGATTCCTTACTGAAGAAGAGGTGAATAATTACCTGCGTTAGTGTTCTTTTCAAAATTTACTGTAGTGAGCTACAAAGGTTTAGTCGGAGATAGGCCGAAGGTCCCATGAACCATAGCTAGGTCGTTCGTGATTTTTTATTTATTTATTTTTTTAATAATTAATTTGGTTTTGTTACAGTGATGGAAACCCACCCATTTAATTATTTTTATTATCGTCGTCTTCTATTTATTAGCCTATTTATCCAGACCTCAATCATTTAAAAACAACTACGACTATAAATGTGTTGTGTTCTTTTTTTTTTTTTTTAATATTATTACACATGTGAATAAGAGCCTCCTGGTGGTCCAGAGGCAGGATCCCGCTCTCTCGTTGCCGCAGCCCGGGTTCGACTCCCAGACAGGGAGCTAATCCAGCCACTGAAGAGCTAACTCTCAGTGCCGGCCCCATGCCTGGGCAAAATGGGAGGGTTGCGTCAGGAAGGGCATCCTGCGTAAAACCTGTGTCAGATCAGATATGCAGACAAGATGATCTTCTGTGGCGACCCCGAGCAGGAAAGAACAACGACAATAGCAACACGTGAATAATGAGCCTAAAGTTTGAATAGTTGTATTCTGTTTCTTTTTTTAAATCTCTCTTGAGGGGGAATTCATGCGATTTAACGTACAAGATCCTGCTTTTAGAACCTTTTGTGTTACTAGATCTGTCCTACAATATGTTAGAAAATAGCTTTGATAAGCACTTTTTATTTTAAATTACAGAGACATTATAAATCCCATACACCACCTCCCCAACACACACACACAGGTGACTTATTGCGGACTTTAAAAAGAATATGCTACTTTAAATAGAATTTGTATACTCTAATATTTTTTAAGTTATTGTTGTTCTTATATTTAGCTCAAAGAACCCTGAGGAAGCAGAGCTGGAGGACACGCTCAACCAAGTGGTTAGTGTCACATGCATCACAACACGAATCTTAGAGCAACAAAATGACACAGCTGTCTAAGGTTAGCTATTTTGTTCTTTAATGTAAGACTATCGATGGAGTTTCAGTGTATGTCAGTTTAATATCCGACAGCCCACTTCAACATACGAGAGATAAACGTAGATAAATAAATCTTGTCTCCTGTCTAAACATTTTGTGGTTCTTGCAGCTACTGGGTGATATGACGATATATAATAATATCGATATCTTAATGTTTTAAATTTAATTACAGACTGAAATCAGCAAATTTGATGTTAAAATCTGTATGAGTAATTACTTATTTAAAGTAAAAATGTAAAAAAAAATTTAGAATCTTTTCATTATTCTCTTTTTATAAATGAAAACGATATTTTTAAATATATCAGAAAAAAAGAATTATTTATGCAACGTTACTGCATAGTTCACAGACTATAAGCAAGCCTATAAAGATCATGTAACGTAGAAATGTTTTGTGGTATTTATTTATTTATTTATAGAACAATTCTAATGTACATTGAAGAAAAAAAACAACATTTCAAATGCTTCCTTTTACAGATGGTGGTTTTCAAATACATTGAAGATAAGGATGTTTTCCAGAAATTCTATGCCAAGATGTTGGCTAAGAGGCTGGTTCACCAGAACAGTGCCAGCGATGATGCCGAGGCCAGCATGATCTCCAAATTAAAGGTTTGTATTATAGCAAACTTAGAAACAAAAGCTTCCAAGAAATTTGTTTGCATTCATTCTGGGTCTGGTTTCTGCAGCAAGCATGTGGTTTTGAGTACACCTCCAAACTCCAGCGCATGTTCCAGGATATCGGCGTCAGCAAGGACTTGAACGAGCAGTTTAAACAACACCTTTCCAACTCTGAGCCTTTGGACTGTAAGTACATTTCCTGGTGGGAATCGTGCTGCTTTACTAGCCTGTTGTACACTTCCTGTTTGTAGAGCGCTGATGATTTAAAGTCTGATGATTTAATCACCCTGGTTCTTGTCTGGTGTCTGTCTCTCTTTCCCCTCAGTGGATTTTAGTATTCAGGTTCTCAGCTCAGGATCCTGGCCTTTCCAGCAGTCATGCACCTTTGCATTGCCTTCAGAGGTAAGACATTCCCCAAGCCTTAAACACGTTCAAGTACTGAACAATATCACTTCAAACGTAATATACGAATAAACGAATAACGTAAATATTCACGTTAAAGGCTGCAAAGATCGATCACTATTTCAATAGTGGGAGGGCAGATGATAAAGTCATTATCTAGTCCAGTCTGATATCCAATCTTGACCGGTTGCCTGGAAACATTATTGACTACGCTAAAATCTAGTAGCCAACATGATGTAATAACATTATGGCCAGCTAACTTGCGTTTACATTTACGGCCTTTGACAAACGCCCTTTTCCAGAGCGACGTACAAAAGTGCTTTGAAATCTCTATCACCGAATACATCCATATTGATTTACTAGGTTACTGACTTCGTACCGATACCATCAACCCAAAGCTCTGTTTATTATTATTATTATTATTTTTTAAAATATATACATAAAACAAACCGGGGAAAATAAATGCTAGTTGAAGTGTTTCAGGATGAGGTTAGGTCTTCCCCTGTCGCTTGATGATGACTGTATACCTTCCTCTTACCTCTTAGAGATGTTGAGACCAGTCAAGCAGTGCTAAAAGAAATCAAGCAGTACTAGTTTGCTAGTTAAGACTGAGCGAAATGAAGGAGGATTTGAATTCCCAAGGAAAGGACAACTGTTTAGCTATAACTTTTATACCGTTTAGCACATTGTGCATACGACCTTCAAAAGTCACCAGTAATTGTGGGCATTTTGTTTCATCTCAGTGACGCAGATCTTTTGATTCGGTTCACTGATTAGTTCTACGTCACTTTCATTAATCTACATCATTACGCCGGTATTTGGTGCCACAGAATGTCTTTTTTAGATATTATTAGTAAGTCAAAGTTCAGTGCATTCCTTTAAAAACACCAAGAGACACATTTTGGTATAGTTTGATTGGGTAAAATTGGTGTATACAGTTTACAGCACAGGCTAGATTTGAGAGATTGGTCATGAATGAGGATACAGACGTCAAAAGAAAACATTTTTACATAGTTTTCAAGGCACAAATAATAATAATAATAATAATAATAATAATAAAAAACAGCCATCAGTCATTTTTTACACATTTTTCTAAAGCAGATTTTGCTGTGAACATCACAACAGCAACACGGAAGTCTTGTCTTGTTGAAAGGGTGGTGAACTGAACAAACAACATCAGTGAGTCAGCAGATCCTCGTTCATTCACCTACTTCGTTCATTTCATTCACGAAAGCCAATTACCAGTTTTTTAAGAAGCAGTAGATTTAAGTTTCTTGTTCAGACTCAAAGTACAGGTCATATTTGTTAAATAATCCAACCATTGACATGCTCCTTCACAGCCTACACTCTGCTGCAGACTTTACAAAGCAGGAAAATTGAGTCAATATGTGGAAGTGAATGAGAACGATTGATGAGAACAAATCACCACTTTTCCCCAGGACACTTTTCAACTGTTTAAACTATGAGATGTTTTTTTTTCCGTCCTCACATCCGATGCACAGTCGTTTTTTTTTTTTTAGTTCGATGGCTACTTCTTAGTCCATTCCTGTGACCCTGTTGCTGTTCCGTAGAGAGGAAGTCACATGACGTGAAAGCAGCTCGAAATCATATTGCATTTTTACTGCAGTGGCTTTCAGTCTTCCATACATTGGGTTGAAATACTCAGCTCTACAGTGTTGTCTCAGGAGAATATGCATCCTCGCTTCAATATACATTGTTATACTAGAATATACAACCGAGTTCTAAAACAAATCCAGCTACTCAGATCTTCCTTTTTTTCTTCTTCTCAGCTGGAGCGCAGTTACCAAAGATTCACAGCTTTCTATGCCAGCAGACACAGTGGGCGCAAACTGACGTGGCTCTACCATTTATCCAAGGGCGAGCTCGTCACCAACTGTTTCAAGAACAGATACACTCTACAGGTCAGATGCATTTGTCCAGAGCGACTTACATTTTCTTTCATTTTATACAACTGAGCAATTGAGGGTTAAGGGCCTTGCTCAGTGGCCCCAGATTGGTGGAACTGGGATTCGGACTCACAACCTTCTGACCGGTGCTCTAACACCTTAACCTCTAAACTACCACATCCTCACCATTACAGTGCCGTATCCCACTAGCAGCTCACTGCTTTTTTTTTCTCTCAAAAGTGAATACAATTCCCTATTGCACTGCATTTCACTCAGCATTGCACTCATACTACACCGCACATGCAATCGCACCCTAAGAGAACAAATCCCACTCAGTTCTGTGGTTGTAATCAGAGAAGGAGAGAAAGGCCTGAGACAGAAATGGTCCAGGAACACAGTATATAAGATGTATCCCAAATCACACACTTTTGCACTATTCTACACCGTTGTGTAGTCGAATTAGCATGAGTTGTGTAAGAGGTGCATTTAAAGTGTGGCATGTTGGACACCGAGCACTCAGCAGTCATAGCTTTGCTTACATTGAGGAATATGGACAGGGCTACCAGGTACTGACGCTAGAAGAGAAACAACCCTCAGCATAACAACTGACACGCCAGTGGTGAAGACATCTTACAACTATCTTGTTAGTCAGCGTTGTGTGATTTTATTTCACATTTTTAAAACGCACCATATTCTGATCGAACTAAAAGCCTCACATTAGGTGCAATTGACATCATTTGCGATCGACTGAGAAACAGCTCGTATATCCAGTTAGAGGAAGAAAAAATAATTAGTGTTTCATTTGAGATGAATCAACCCTTTTAAAGTTCATACAATAGAGAGTAGAGTGCAGTAGTGTAAGTGCATAGAGTGTAGTACATTGTTTAAGGCACAGCTATTGTTTATTATACACTCATTTTGTGTTCTAAGAAATTTATGGGGGGAAAAATAAAACCAAATGCTCACACACTAGTCTGTTCACACTGAGCACGATGGAACTGAATGTCACAAAGTTTAAGGTTCATATAGAGCTCATATAAGTTTATCTGCTAACAGAATAAGAATATTAATATCACTATAATATTAATATAATGATATTAATATTAATAATCCTATATTAATTATAATTATATGAATATAATTATATTACTATTAAAACTAATTAATATAATAATATGCTTCACTAATTACTAAAAAATGTCTAGAAATTGCTTTCATAATTTTTGGTTGATTGTAATTTTATAATAATAAAAAACTCGATAGATTTGGCGCTATTTAAGATCCTGTCGTTTATAGGGTGTCATTTTTCAGTATTTTATAGTCTAAAGAGACAACTGATAGACACTGATTTTAATCCAGTTCTTGAAATGTAAGATTTTTTGCATCAGATGTGTTTATATTATGTAGTTATATATGATCTAGTACTTATACAGATGTGTTTATATTATGTAGTTATATATGATCTAGTACTTGTACAGATGTGCTTATATTATGTAGTTATATATGATCTAGTACTTGTACAGATGTGTTTATATTATGTAGTTATATATGATCTAGTGCTTATACAGATGTGTTTATATTATGTAGTTATATATGATCTAGTACTTATACAGATGTGTTTATATTATGTAGTTATATATGATCTAGTACTTATACAGATGTGTTTATATTATGTAGTTATATATGATCTAGTGCTTATACAGATGTGTTTATATTATGTAGTTATATATGATCTAGTGCTTATACAGATGTGTTTTGATTTGTCTTTCTTTTTAGGCATCCACCTTCCAGATGTCCATTCTACTGCAGTTTAACACGGAGAACAGCTACACCGTTCAACAGCTGGCTGACAGCACGCAGATTAAAGTAGTGAGTAGCAGAACCTTACATCAAGTCAAGTCAAGAAGCTTTTATTGTCACAAAAATTTTTAATAAATTTGTGTTTGTGTTCATTTATTTAACAGGATATTTTGGTTCAGGTTTTGCAAATCCTGTTGAAGTCCAAGTTGCTGGTGAGTGGTCAAGTGTTCATTCCTACTTTTTAATATAAAAACGTTTTTTACACACACGAGCATCTCAGAAGCCGACGCAGATGCTGTTTACGTCAGTGTTATGTATTTCTCACAGGTTTTGGAGGACGAGAATGCAAACGTAGATGAAATGGACTATAAGCCTGATACAGTCATAAAGCTTTTCCTGGGATACAAAAAGTAAGTCTGTTATTTATTGCCTGATATTGTTTATATATATATACATATATACACACGTCTGGACTGCTACCTTTAAATGATATACGTCATATAAGCATAAAAGCCTTTGTTAACTTGAGGCCACAGAAATTGTATCTTCTGTCCGTGGTTACAGCAAGAAGTTGCGGGTCAACATCAACGTGCCAATGAAGACGGAGCAGAAACAAGAGCAGGAGACAACACACAAAAACATAGAAGAAGACAGAAAGCTGCTCATACAGGTGAGGAGAGACGGGGAAGAGAGGCAGTGCGTGCCGACGCGTTTAATATCTTTCCACCTTGAAGCAGTTCCCATGTTAGTACATGTTGCTAAGTGGGATATGTTGCTAAGTGGGATTTGTTGCTAAGTGGGATTTGTTGACAGGTGGAAATAAAACACCCGGGTGAGTCGGCTGCGATCGTAACACAACCCACTTAAAATGCTTTCAGTCAACCCACAATCAAGACACCATTCTGATTACAGACAGAGTGAAGTCTATTCACCAAAAATGAAAGGTTGGGATTAGGATAGAGTGGACTTGGGTTTATTTAACGTAATAGAGCTGGTACGTAAAAAGCAAACCAGGTTGGAAATGAGTTCCTCAGAAGCTCCTGGTTGCTTATTTCCACTCAACTACAAACTGTTGTAGAAAGGTTTCTTCCACGCTCAAGATGATTTTCCTTGCCGCCGTCACCTCCTGCTTGCTAATTAGGGAAATTTGTTAGAGATATATAGTACCTTAATTTTAAATGTTAACATTTTAATTCTGTTTCTGTACTTCTGTAAAGCTGCTTTGAGACAATGTGTATTGTTAAAAGCGCTATACGAATAAATTGAGTTGAATTATAGCAGTGTTGGGTAAAAAAAAAACAATAAAATGCCGGATAAAATGGGATTGTTTGTATCCTAACCCTAAAAACGCTTCAGGAATGTTTAAAGTGAGCCAGTTTACGACGTTGTGTTGCATTTTTATTCTTCCTGATATAAACGGGCGGCCGTGCGAACATTGGCAGCACACTGGGGCGTTACTAGAAGAATATAGTGTTTTCACTCTTCACTCACTATTTTCCAGTAATGTTCTGTTACTGACAAATCCATAACAGAAACCGAACAGACAGCAGACATTGGACTTAAAGATCAAGCATACAGTGTAGATCATAGCCCAGTTACAGCAAACACTTGGCTCGGCTCGTATTGACCGGATGCCAGCGTGAGGGAAAAACTTAAAGATGATGTTTAAACAGTGTACAGATGAGGTGGTAAGAGAGCTGGATAGACTAAAGCATTAAAGCACTGCCGCATCACTCTCTGGAGGTATGTTACCACCATGCAGTTACCACCATGCAGGCAGATGAACGGCATTGTGGGTTCTGTATGAAATGTGACAAATAAAAAAAAAGATTAAAAAAAAACTCCGGATCCCAACAAATGACAAAATATCTTCAGAGTGGTTGTTTCTTTAGGACTAAATTCTTTTTGCTTACAGAAAATAAATGATAATGTACTTTGAACACCTTTGCTGTTGCCATGGTTACTGTAAACAACTGGTACATGGATTATAGGTACAATTCCAGGAAGTCATTCGGTTTTTTTGATGGTCGGTCTCTCTCTCTCTCTGTCTAGGCTGCTATCGTCAGAATCATGAAGATGAGGAAGGTACTGAAGCACCAGCAGCTCCTTGCAGAAGTCCTAAATCAGTTGTCATCACGCTTCAAACCTCGAGTCCCTGTCATCAAGGTAAACCGCTACAAAATTTAACACACTTCCTCTGAAATAAAAAGACTTCATCTGCGCAATCGTGTACTGAAGTCGAGCACGTTTGTCTTCCAGAAATGCATCGATATTTTGATAGAGAAGGAATATCTGGAGCGTGTCGATGGCGAGAAGGACACCTACAGCTACCTGGCTTAAACACTTATTTCTAACATCCGACTCAAACACCATTCCCAAAGCCTCTTGGCTTTCATTAAAAGGGATGTGCACATGGAACTGGAGACTGGAGCTCCTGTTAAACCCAGTGGTCTAACAGTGCTGTTCTCCTGAAGTCTCCACTCAAGACGCTCAGGATCTCCATTGGCGTTCTCGTCTGTAAATAAGTACTTTTAGTGAGACCTGACCTGGCTTCAGAGTTGCATGTTTCTGTCTTTCATCTGGAAAAAAAACCTAGATAATTAATTTAATAATAAATGAATTTGGACTGACTTTAAAATGGATTATTATTACATTTAAGAACAATGATGAATTCTTGCGGCGCTTTATGAATATATTTGTTAAACCAGCCCTTGTAGAGTTGTGTAAGCAGCCTTTATCCGCTCCATCATTTGTATAGTGTGGTTTGTTTTATAAATGTCATGAATAAACTTTAAATTTTCTGTAAGTTGGACTAAGGGACACCGCGGATGGGGCACACAATCATACACACACACACACACACACACACACAGTCACAGTACTGACAATTTAGAGATGCCATACATATTTAAAGCACATGTCTCGGGGAGGAAACCAGAGATCCTGGAGGAGAACATATTAATGAATTCATTTTAATCAGCACATTAACTGATTTGATTTTGGATTTGTTCCAAACTGTGTCAAAGTTCAGATCAAGGCCAAATATCAAAAAATAGACCAAAGTATATTTATAGATATTTCCGGTATGCAAATTAGTAACAAGACAGACATCAAATTCTACTTTCTACTACTTTCTTTTGAAATTAGCAAAAAAAAAAAAAAAAAAAACACCTTCATGTTCGTGAATGTTTCCTTTTTGGGAAATAAAAAACATCTGTGACAAAAATGTAAAATACACATCTCGAAGAAACCATAACCATCGCCCTGATTACATGTTTTGAAATCCATTTATATGGAGCAGCACAATGCGATTTGTTATAGTATTTTCTCATGAGCTAGTTATTAAGCAGGACATAAATAGTTGATGTTGATCTCCGACAATAAATCTGCAATACCTAGGTTCTTCTTAATTTAAGTTTTCAGGATATTTTGAGGTTTTTGTTAAAACAAAATAATCCCCAAAAGCACTTAACGTCTCATGTTGAAGATATAACGTATTCATTGCAGACATTAATATTAGTGGACACTATATTTCATGGGCGTGTGTTACCATACAATTCAGAGATGTGTTTAATAATAATAATAATAATAATAATCATAATAAATGATGAATATAGTAGGAGACTTGAGCTCATTTTCATTTTTTTATTACTTTTAACAATATTATCTGTAAACATTTAAAAATCAGCACCTTGTACAATCAGAGGCAGAGAGAAACAGAGTGGTCACAAACCCTCAGGGAAAAAAAAATGACTGAAAGACTGAATGTTTCAGGAGAAACAAGCTGGTGAGAAGCTATCAAACTCGAGCTGAGAAAACTATTAAGAATTTACTTGGCAAATCACATCAATTTTTTTTTCTTTTCTTTTCTTTTTTTTTTTTTTTTTAAATAAATTACAGAAAAACCAAACCTGCTTGCAGAATCTGCTTATAGAAATAGCGACAGTTAAATATTTTCACATGTAGGTTATTGGAAGCTGATCTTATTGCTGTGGACTTCTCATAGCCATATTCAGAGGGACTGGATTTCATGGGTCATCCAACTTGTTTGGACATATCCTAGCGAGAAGATACCCGCACCTATGGTGTGGTATTTACGTACCGTTTGTAACTTATTTATACAGAACAACGTTTACCTTAACACACTGTTGACTTCACACCATAAAGATTAGCACCATTCATCTGTAACGCTTAACGATAAGGGATTCATACTGTAATAATTTTGAATCGTTTATTATACTGTTCCATTATTGATTACAATCGCTGATAGAATGCCAAGGGCCTCAAAACCATTTGAATGCAGGGACATCATTAAGATGTCTACGATAATATTCCGCCGATTTATTATAGATGTAGAGCTTTTCATTCCTCAGCTTCTCATTGACCAACACATTAGATCCAAAAGAATATTTATAGGACTTCTTTGTTTTGGAGTTTGCAGTTTAGATTAAACCCATTCGATTCTAGTTAAACACACTAATAAAAGCTT
This sequence comes from Tachysurus vachellii, assembly GCF_030014155.1. Taxonomy (NCBI): domain Eukaryota; kingdom Metazoa; phylum Chordata; class Actinopteri; order Siluriformes; family Bagridae; genus Tachysurus; species Tachysurus vachellii. Next base: position 6,759,453 of record NC_083484.1, on the reverse strand, counting down.
CATTATAAATATAAGAACTTTCATACTGGTAGGCTGTCCTTTCCACATTAAAAAAAAATAAAAATCAAATAATAAAAAAAATAATAATAATCACAGACCTCTCGCTATGCATCACAGACTGCACTCTGACGACCTGTATGCAAGTGACGATTCATTACATCTCAGTACACGCAGTAGATGAAGTATTTACCGTTGAAAGTAAGAGCACCATTCCATCAGTTAAGTGACTCCGTGGCTCGTTACTAGCTTCTTAATCTTTTATAATCCCTAAAGTGATATTTCTATAAAGTGAATTTATCACATCGCACCAGTTATAAAAAAAATATATATACATATACATATATAGATAATCTAAGCAAATAACACATTTCAGACTCTGTGGCTCCTGAAAGCTCGGACGAAACAAAAACAATTGATATAAACGAATAGTATCCATTCCATCAGGACCAGGAAGTGTTTCTTGCACTTCCATGACATTCAGCCATTCTAGCCTAGGTGTGTTGTGTGGAGGAAATTAGGGGCTGACTATAGCTTTAAAGAAAAGGTGCTCAATATATCAGTTAGGTCTAAATCAATGATTAACAGTATAATAAATCAGTAATCCACGCTCAAACAGAGCAGACAATACCTTTCAGAAACACTGAATGATTAGGAAAAGGTTTTTTGAGAATGATTGAGAATGTTATTGACTGACTTGTGCTCTTGATTGTGAGATTTTATATATATATATATATATATATATATAAAAAAAAAAAAACATTGCCAGAACATAGTGGATGACCCAAAACTGAACAGGAAGACTGTCTAACTGTCCAACCATTTCCTTCCTACAGTGATAGTCTGGCAAAGAGCTGCTCAAAAGTTGTGAAGATTTCTCAAAGAACAAAAATAAATGTCAAAAAGTTCCCTGATTCTGATTTCTACTCCATATGAAATCTTTGTTCATGCATACAACAAACTCAATACACAAATCACCAACATTTTAGGACACCTAAACAATTCAGTGTAATTTCAAGGCACCGCAAGTTAGATACTGTATTTATCTGTTCTTTGTCCTTTTAATACTTACTTTTTTTTTTTTTTCTTTCATTTAATTTACAGAAACTGGATTCTCTGGCAGTCCAGAAAGTACATGATCCCTCTGTAGATGCTTTTGATGGCAGACAAGCAGAGAAAGTGACTTTGGTTTACAAATAGATCAAAACACCTCAACACAGTGAGTCCAGTTTATTAGGTAGGGCTGATTTATACCGATCCCTCAAGATACAAGTAAGCGTGTGTGTGAAAAGGTTTATGGGTAAAGAGTAGTTTGAAACTGCCAACAACAGACTGTGTGAATCTGTGGTACTGGGGATCGTGCGCACTCTGATTGGTTTAGCAAAGAATTGTATCTGGTATCATTGAGACTAGAGACCCAAACTAGACGACAATGAACACACTTGTAACAGTATTGGAGAATTCTCAAATCTGTATTACATCAGCACTGAGAGCAGTATTGGCTGTAATTTAAATGACAGGTATGTATTTAGCCACTTTAGTAGTGCCTTAAAAATAAGAATTTTTAATATCATGAAGTTTTATGAAACGACACATTAATGTAACATTTATAGAAGATTTTACAAGCTGAAGTGAGAATCGGTCCCCACTTTACACTTCAGTTTCTCAGCAATGACCAGCAGTGGTGTTTGTTATATTACCTTAACAGGCTAGTGATGGTACTACTGTTTATGGCTGCTGCAACATATGAGATAACAGGAACATGTTGCAAATAAACCTCGGTGGTATTAGAGGAATTAAAAACTTTGGGATGCGCCGTTGTTATTAAATAATCAACTCCAGGGTAGTAACAGTAAATCCACTTCATGTCAGGTAGCATCAGACCATGCCAATGTTGATTATTTCCTATAACAGCACATCCACAAGTGTTGTGTACGCTACTTTACATGATCTAAAATTATTACAAAATAAGAGGAAGTGAAAAAAGAAAAGTCTGGGGTGTAGATAAAAAGAAATAAATAAATGGAGGCATAATACTGAGAAGAAAAAAAATAATAATAATACAGCATCGAGAGCAAAATCACTTCATCTAGTCCAGTACGTTGCTGCTTCTGTGCTTCAGTGAAATCCTACACTGTTTTGGGATGTGCACCACTGACCCAGGTGCACATGCTCAGAATATGTGCGATTATCTGCGCAAAATGCATCCGGTTTTGCAAACTCAGTATAAATCAGCCCATATACAGATCTGGTACCTAATAAACTGGTGCTGAACCCACGGTTTACTGTCAGTTTGGTCCAAAGGTTGAAAGACGTTGACTGGTTGCAAAAGAAAAAAAAAATAAAATAGATCACTGTAAAAAAAATAAAAAAAAATCTACAATAAAACGGTCGGTACACTGGAAAACAAACAGCCCATTAGACAGTGACTGATCTCTACTAAACTGGAAGCTGTAAACAAGTGAATATTCAAGTTACTGTCAAAACATGAATTCCCAGAGTTTGCCTGTTGGTCAAGAAAAACAATGACAGAAAAGACAGAAGTGTAAAAAACTACTAGAAATATCCAAGTTGGCAGATCACCTTGTCCTATAAAAGCCAGTATTGAAACGTATTGAAACGTCATGTGGAGAGAAAATTCCTGAAGAGTGTAAGGCATTTGTTCCAGAGGTAGACAGATTCATGGAATTTCCATTTCACGTTCGATGCCCACATACTTGAGAGCGTCTGCTTGACTATATCTAAAACGGAGGAAGGAAAAAAAAACACACAGTATGAATAATAATGTACAGGTTGGGAATCCACAAAAGGTTCTGCTTATATAGAGTGCTGAGACATTTCATATGCAGGGGTTCATGAAAAAGTTTTATGTCTGTCTTTTTAAACTTAAGACTCAGGGTCATTAGCTTGTGTAAGCATCACTAGCATCACATGAAGAATCATTACCCAAATAAAAAGGTGTGTCTTAAGCAGCAGACTATTTCAACAGTCAGGGCACTTGGCCATTTTAAAGAAGGAGTGAACTGGAATGTTCACACTAATAAAATACCACAATGCACCACAAAAACCAGGGGGCACTGATACTATGCTTCCTTCTTAAAATTTCAGTATTCGCTTGGAAAAACAAGCTCTCAGCCAGCTCTCTCAGCTCTGTCTTCATATGCAAGTAGTAGGTAATGTTGAAGCTCTCAAATGTTTTTGTTGCACATAAGGAATTGCACACAAGCAAATCACAGACATGGATCACATGCTGCACAAAGATTAAGAGAGGTTCCTAATGAAGCATGTCAGAAATTCAAATATTACATTCTCATGTAAATAAACTTGTGAGCCGGTCGACCCTGAGACTGTCAGTAACTCACTATGATGGTTGGTTGCTTGCTTATTTCATAAGAAAATATTGCAGAAAGACAAACAACAAAAAAATTGGAGGGAGGATTTGTATGTCAGATTCAGGCAGCAATGATCGACTTTTCTGCCAAGAGCAGTGGAGGCATGGCAAAAAGAAAGGTTCTTTTATACCATGCATCATCAGGAATCATGAACTGGTCATAAAACCATTGCTTACAGCGGCATGCTTATAAAAGACACAGAAAGGTTTGAAACATGAATTGCTTTCTACTGAGTGAACACATCTACATGTAGTAAACCTGTCTACGATGAAGTGTAAAGAAAGTTGAAGCCATCACTTACCTGTAGTCAAAGAAAAGCTCCTCCCCGGTTTGTATGGCTCTCTTGGCAAAAATGCCTATTCGGTGATCCCCATTAACCATCATAACTAAACAGGAGGAAAAAAAACAAAAAGGAACTTTAAAGAAGACGCGTTTAAGATATTAAACTTATTTCTTTAATTCAGCGAGCATACATTGCGCAGAATGTATGTCGAAATCAGCACACACTAGCTTTTAAAATAGGTGGCTTAGCAGTTTTCATTCAAATGGATTCATAATCAAACTGAAACCATATCCTCCAGATTATCACTCACCGTCTACCCAAGTCTGACACTCTTATTAGCTACGTTAATTTTGCTGGAGATTCAAAGTTAAGACGCAATCTTCAGAAATCAAACATACCTTTGTTAAGATTAGTTTGTCATTGTTTGTCATGTCTTACCTTTTGCATAGCAGTTGGGGTTGACAGAGTGATTGGCAAACCTGATCTTGTTGCCTTTCCTCGTAGCATCAACAACAAAATCTAAAGAAAAAAAAAAGTTATACAAATACTGCAAAAGAGCACAAACTTGTAACATGAGACAGAAGGAATCGACCTACCATTGTTAAGGTTGAACAAGAAACTACACATGTATTTGTCATAGACCTTTCCTCTGCGGTCAGCCTCATCCTGGGAGATGATCTACAGAAAACAGAAAAAGATAGAAATAGTGAACAAAAAAAAAAACTGATACTTGAATATGGAGCTTAGAGTTCTGCTCAAACACTGCAACATTACAGAAATGACACGAGTTAACTGAGTTACAGGATAGCGTTTGACTAGAGTTATAAGAAATGTGCATCATTTGTATTTTCCTCCATTTCATTTTATGGATCTAGTGTAACTATGCCAACACTGAGCCACAGGGTTAACAAATCTGGGTTAGAAATGTTAACTAATGGTGAATTTAGTGCAAGAAGTGAGATCAAGAATGCTATTATTTCTGCTCATGAAACAAATAATGCTACCATTGTGCAAAATAAAAAAACACCAACACACAATTGTTAATGCTCATTACTGAGAACTTTTCATTTGATTTTAACTGCATTGATTTTGTTTGCGCCAAAAAAAACAACCAAAAAAAAACATTTCAGGATTTATTTTAAATGCTATTCAGGAATGCCTGATGAATCTTCCAGAAATACAACCTACATGTAAGATTTGGCGGCAGAGACAATTGTAAAATGATAAAGAGAAAGCTGCTGAATGCAATTTCATTTGTCATTACTAATTCTTAAGTAGGAATAAAATGTTCTCATTAAAAATGTGGTTTTAATGCATGTTGTATTTTAAATATTATTTATATAAGCACCATGCTGCTCAAGAACAGAGAAACCATTTGTCAGCACACCGTCATCTTTGCCAGTCTAAATAACTATGAGTGGCTGGTTGTGTGTTTTAGCTCGCCATTGTTATACCTCAATGACCTCATCCTGGACAATGACTGTATGTATGATTTAACAACATGGCAGACGTTAGTCTGAATTGGAGGAAGTGTCTCCAGAGCAGAGACCTTGAAGACAAAGTATGAACAATAGGCAAAGCCTTTCAGACAGTGGAGGTCAAAGACAATGGTTAGAGAGCTAGAATATTGCAAAAGAACAAGTACAATACTAGTAATTAACTAATATATAAATGCTTGTAAGTTGCTAATGTAAGGCACCAGCTAATAATATTCTGGTGAACTGCAGTCAAATTTTACACCTAACTAACTCTTACCTAGGTCTGATACTTGCAGTAATATACTTGCAGTAAGCAACATCCATTGAATCCAGACTGCTCCTAGCGACTGATGATGTAGTACCCACACGGCCAATCAGAAAAAATGAACGGCTTTATGAACTTCTAATTTAGGACTTTTCCTCTTTTGTGATTTGTTTGGCTTCCATTTAGATTTTGAGATTGGACAATTTGAACAAGCCATATTGAGTGTATATGCAATCAATTCGTTCACACACATTGGTTTACTAGTTTGAACCTAAAGCAATGCCCAGCCGTATCCACCACAGAAAACCATCCAGCTGTATACAGTATGCAGTCATCAATCGGTGCACACACTCACACAGCATTAGAATCATAAAATGTGTACATAATGCATATGAGCAGCTGTTATTTCCAGAATTAATTCTAACTCATGATGTGCTCATCACTGTTACTGGTAAAACCTTTACAAATAGTGGAGCTTGCTTTTAAATGCACTCACCTCTCCACAGTACTCGGAAATGAACTCGTTCTTTTGAACTGGCTCTTTGATGAAGATGCCCCATCCGGCCACGTCAGATGGTGCCAACAGTAAATGCTGAACACAAACAGGATTGAAGGAGACAAATCTATGATAAACAATGTTGTAGTGTGATAAAAAATATATCACATGGTTTTCAGCCATTCGGAAACCTAATAAACATAGATATGATATGAAGTCCTGTGCAATTTGAGGAAATGGGGTCATATAAATCGAGAACAAATATATTTAAAATTTTGCACCTTCTTGGCACCTCTCTGAATGCTGCAGTTTTTGCAGGACACATTTTTACTGTCCCAGTGATCTGCAGCTCCGCAGGTGAGACAGAGGTCGGGGTCACACTCGCGCACGGCCAGGTAACATGGACACTGCTTTGTGTTACACTGAGCCTTGCAGCGGCAGCCCGGGAAACGATTCTGACCTGCACACAGCACACAAAGCATGGCTGAAAATACTAGTGCATTTAACATGTTACAATATGCTACACAATGTTGAAAACGGGGTGACCTGGTTTTAAAAGTTAAAACAAACAACTTCCCACAAATCTGCTTTAAACAAACATTAACTTTAAACAAATTTCCCTAAATAAATAATTGGATGCATGTGTGGCAATTTTAGAAGTTGTTTAGATGGTGACAACTTTTAAATGTCAAATTGTAATAAACAGACTCAAGATATTTAAATGGATTTGTTCGTATAGGTCTTGATGAACAGTCTAAACTCACACTCCGAGCTGCACTGGCAGAACTTCTCACAGAAGTTTTGAGCAGTGACACACGGGCAAGAGCTGTCACAAGGTTGCCTCGGGTGGTCACAGGGCTGGTAGTTGTAGACGTGATTAGAGGAACCGTCTGTGAGGAGAACAAGATTTGAACATGAATCAACACACCGGCACATCATTTCTGTTTATGGTAGACTTGTCTTGATGTATACCAATTACCCAAGTACCCTGTCTGGTGGTAATTAATCAGACTGATATTAGCTTGACTGATAACTAATCAGAAACTGCACTATAATTATTTTCAATAAAGCTTCACCGATTTATAAAATCATGCATCAACTAAACGTTGTGTGAGAATGATTCATCTGTCTTAAAGGAGGTTTGAATCTCTATTTTTCAAACTCATTCAAATAAAGTGATTTACTTTGTATTGAAATGAAAGATGTCCACTTAGTTGCCTGCTGATTGAATATGTGATTCGTGTGGTTTTGGAATGAGAGATGGACACCACCCTGAAGTGGTGTTTCCCTGATGGTGTTTCCCTGAAAAACTATAAGTCTTCTGCCTTACTTTCACAAACGCAAAACTATTAACTCCAAACCACAAAATTAATAAACAAACAAACCTTTCTTGAGTTGAATTTTTCGACAGTGTGTTGCCCACAACCTAGAACAGAAACAGTAACTTTTACTTTCATTTGAATACGAGTCTAATTTCTTTCAAATTTCTTTGTATAATATTAAACTGGTTGTATGTTTATGTTCTGTAAAGCTGCTTTTAACACAGTGTCCATTGTTTAAAATGCACGGTACAAATACATTTGAATTTAATTTAATTTCAGTGGAAATACTACAGGTGAATTAAAAAACAAAAAGGATGCAAATGCAAGCATCCGCATTTGAACATACCTGTGTTTCCTCTTCTTCTTTCTTGGAGGTGTGTCTTCGTCCTCAGCAGGTGCACGTGCAATGATGCTGGATTCCTTTACCCTGAATTCATACACCTAGCAAATGAATCAAAACACTTACTAAATATGAATAGTTTGCAGATGATTCTTTAAAATAGCCATCTGAACTGTACTGAACTGAACCATCTCTGTACTGTCCCACTCACCTGTCTGCAGGTCTTGGAGCCAATGAGGCGAGCGATAGCACAGAAGTTGTCATAGTAAGTGCCGATGAGTACACGGAAAAGGGAGGCTTCCGCTCCGCTCCAGTCGACGTTTTCAGGCGGATCGGGAATCTTCAGTTTCACTGGAGTCTGGCAGCGGGAATTCGCCTCTACACACAAAGCAATATAAAAACTTACACAAGAATGAATAGATAAACCAATCTTAGAGAAACATGTAAAGTAACATTGCTGCTACACCTGATGCTTAACTGTGATTGGCTTAGAGAAACATGTGAAGTATCATTGCTGCTACACCTGATGCTTAACTGTGATTGGCTTAGAGAAACATGTGAAGTAACATTGCTGCTACACCTGATGCTTAACTGTGATTGATCAAATCCTCATGCTTTTTTAAACATACTTCGTTCTAATTGTATTCTGATGTCAGGAACTTTCTTCAAGACATGAATACAATAACCTCTTCCTTGCTTGGAATTGAGTACAGTACTCTTTTGCTCGCAGTATTGTACTCTTCTTCATGAGAGGAGGCTACTGTGCTCCCTAATAGGTGGAGTACCGAAGTACCAGTATTGTGCGAGTTAGTCCTTTTATCTTAATAAATGCCATTTTGATACTGTATGTTGTATGTCCTTAGTCTTTGCTAGCCTTCAATGTATAGTGTTCACTTCGCCACAATTTGGGTCTTTCCGTTGCTTTGAGATTTCTGAATAAATGATGCACTGGGACTGCCTACGTTGGGAAACGTGAAAAAGCTGTATGCAGACGTATGTAAACAAATCGGTTTTAGAAGCATCCTCTACGAACGTTGCAGTGTTGGGCAGGGCATAATTGACGAAACATGAGATATATAAAAACTTAAGGTGCTCTTTGTATAGTAGAAATCACTTCAAAGGTTTTAAGCTGTGTAATTTGACTTCAGTTCCAAGTCAAGAAGCGCAAATATGCACGTTATCTAAACCCCTGCTGATGTATTAGAGGGTTTTTACTCATACCTGAAGAGCTAGTGGTCTCTTCCTTCTTGTCATCATCATCTTTATCATTGCTGTCGTTGGTGTCTGTCCCTCCCTCTCGGTCGCTGTCGGTGTCTTTGGTATCTGCGTTCACGGTTGGTGTGCTTGGCCTGCTGCTGTTGGCAACTCTGCCTCTGCGTCTGGCTGTTGAACGCTTCAGCGGGGTTTTCGCTCGTTCAGCCACCACACCAGCTGCATACTCCTTCACCATGCCATCCTGGTGTGCATTTCAGATTATGTTGATATTTTAAAAGTTGAAAAAAAATTAATATATACACATCAAAAGATAATGAATTTTTATGTTCATGTTATTTAAAATGAATTAATTTTTCTTCCTCCCCATTTTTCTTTTTTAATTCTACTCTCTAAAACCATGGTTTTCAGAAAGAAAGGAATAAGGGGATCACAAGGTTTTATTTCATTACAAATCACAATCAAAATTATAACATTTAAATACCGGTACTTATATATAGTAATTATTAGCAGGTTTGCCATCTTGAGCCATAATGCTAAACATAATCCTTTTAAAATAAATTCTACTTAAAGATGTGTTCTCTCTATTTCTAGAATACTTCATATACCATTTAAACAAATAAGGCTTTCTGCTCTGTTGAGATCATACTTCAGGTAGTAAAAGGCAAAAGTATGTGTAAACAAGGACATGATAACTAAACTGACATTCATTTTCCTTACCTGAACCAGGTACATGTAGCAATCAATGCTACATGGCTTGTTCTCCACCAGATTCTCCAGGTTCTTGCGTTTGTATGTGTTTGGAGTTGCGTGAAAGGCTGTATGGAAAAGCACAAATCCAGATCACAAACCTTTTCTTCATTCATTGACACCATGTGTGGGAACAGAGATGAGACTCACGATGAAGAAAGCAGTCATATTTGAAGCAGCGCCTACAGAAGAGTGTATGGAAGGAGTGCAGGCTTTGTTCTCTCTGGACCGATTTGGCGTTTGGGCCGTCAATGTTGGGTGTGCACTCGGGTGGAAGGGTACCTGGGAGCTGCTGCTCGGTCAACTCCTTATACCTGTATACAGTTTAAAGGGGAAAGCTTTACAGTTCATCATTATTTACCGCCAAATATTTCACCGCATGCTTGTCCGAGGTGTAAGAGATTATATGTGGAGACCAAATATGGGAATCTGCCACCTGGAAATTAAAATCTATTAAAAAATGACTTCAAATTTGAGAGACTATTATTTAATCAGTTTAAAACATTGGTTCCCAAACCAATCATCTGCAGCCCCTAATAACATCATCTGTAGATCTAAATCACAATTGTGCCAAGTATTCTTTGTTCTGTTGTTTGTGTGTTTGTGTGTCTGTGTGTGTTGACACTCTGGACCATTTTGGGAGACACGTTTTAAATTTAAGTTTTGTGCTTAAGCATGTACATGTAAGTACTGTACTTATTTGTTTTAGACTAATTTATTTATTTCTACTGATATTGAAATTACAGCATTGAAAACTGACATCAGTACAGCCATTCTGAACTAAAACTTTTGGCTATATTTGACCAGATCAGGCAAAAATAATTATCAGAACTATATTGATGATGGTTCACAAAACACAAGCAGATCTAATCGCAGTAGGGTTTTAGGTAAACTCACTCTCCCAGTGTACTATTACATAAATTATCAACTTTTCATCTTACTTATTTAGCTTTTTTTGTACCATCTTTAATATGGTGCCTGAGTACAGCAAGATTTTATATTGAACCAATTTATGAACTAATGGGAAATATTTATGCTGCGTGAACAAAACTCATCAGCACTTTCGACATGATAACTTACTTTTCTTTGAGCTCTTCTGGTGAACCTTTATCAGGGAACATGGAGGAGATGGCGTCAAAGATTTTATCAGACGGGAACCTTTTTGAAAAGTCACGACCTCGACCTATGAACACAACAACACCAACGTGAACCAGTTTAGGAGCACAAGACATTTTAGAGAGTAAAAACAGCACAAAAATTACTCTAGCATTTCAGTGCCACTGTTCTCTAGTAATAAGCTTTGCTTCTGAGTAACACAAGCATGCACCAAAATTATGTTTGCTTTGGGATAGAAAATCAGTATACATGTTATATTTGTAATGCTAGAAGTAAAAATAAATAAATAAATAGTAGTACTGTTTTTACTGGCTCTGAAAACCAGCACCACTTGTTGGTGCAGTCTCAGTGTTTGACCTGTTAAGTGTTTTGTGTTGCTGTAAATCAGCACTACGTTTCCTGAACTGAAGCCATTGCCACAAGCCTGGTCTTAATCACGGTCAAGCCTGAAATAATTTGTACCTCACTATAGCCTTATTGTAACTGCAGAAATAGCACAAATAAATGTAACACCTGCCAATGAGACACAAAAATCTATCTAATGCCTACTAATGCTTTTAATGCAAAGTCATATAAAGTACAAAAATCAACTCTTACTCTCAGAGTTAAGAAGCTGATCCTTGCGAGATTCTTCAGCAATGTCCTTCACATCACAGTTTTCTAGTTTGTAATCATGCTGGTCATCATCTTCATCATCATCTTCATTGTCACTGTACTGATTGAGGGCATTCACCAACTCCACAAAGATCTCATCATTTATAAAGCCACATTCTGTTAAAAAAAAAAAAAAAGAAGAAGAAAAGAGAGAGACCATAAAATCCTTGCAACTGAAATCTGAGCATTTCAGCAGCAATGTTTAGATGCATGCTAATAACTACACAAATCAGTTTACTGATTCCCTTTTTTAAGGCCAATTTGAAATACATTTCTCAAGAGACAGATAACCTGTTTACATGAGGCATTAAAAATGGAAGTAATCACAGCATGAACCTTTGAATTACTTTTTTTAATCTCTCCTGTTAGGGTAATATTGTTGCACAATTAGTGGCTATAAAAATAACTAGAACTACTGTTTCTCTCAGATCTCAATAGTCAGAATTTGTCTTTTTTTTTATTTGATTAGAAAATACTGAAGGCAGATTAAAAAAAAATTTGCAGTATTATTGTTTTTTTTCCTGTCAATATTTAGGAAAAAGGTGAATCACAATGATATTGCAGTACAGACTAAAACTAAAAATCATACTTTGGGGAAAAAATACTACATTCTGTCTACCAGATCAACTGTCCTTACCACCCATTACTATGCTTAACAAGACAAATATTACTTGGGGGAGATCATTAACAAACCTCTATCTCCATGAACTTTGCCATCATAGTTTTTAATAAGCTCCTCAATAAAAGTGCCATCCTGGTCCAGGATCTCGTCTCCCATGTAAGGGATGTTGTGCAAAACCGTCTCATCTTCGACCTAAAATAAAAGTACCCTGATTAGGTCACAGAAGCTGTACAGATGAAATTGATTCTTTGCCAATTAAGTACGTTACCATGAAGTTTTGCTGGAGTGGTGACCAGGAATACATTACAGGTACAGAAGCTACAGCATTCAGGGTTTTAAGAGGAATGACTTGTCTGGAGAACTCCGCAAAGCCACTGTCTACTGTGCACTGAAAAACAAGGGTCATGTAGAACTTTAAACACTGCAATCGCACAATATTACATCACAATCGTTTGTTGCAAGAGAAGCTGAGTTCTAACCTCTCTTGTTCCACGTAATGAGCTCACGGGTGTCATGATGTGCACTGGCTGAATCCGCCGCAGTTTCCACTCCTGATTGAGAATGTCAGTGCGCTCTAAAATCTTCTGTCTGTTGGAGTTGAACATGCTCTGTGAAGGCAAAAAAAATCGGAGCTTTTTCAGCACTGTTTCCTCATTACCTACGTTTTGGTTGTCATCCCCCTGAACACCAGCCAGTGACTATAAAATGAAACATATAGCTTCACTCATTCTGAAGGTCTGGGTTGTCATCTTTTCCTTTGTGAGTTAGGCCTGAATTGTATGACACCAATCACAAACTAAACTCTTTCCAGATGTACTTTTCAGGTTTTTCTAATGAGAAATTTTGCAACATTTACAAAGCAATTCAACAACTTTACTGCTACACATTGCAGCTGTTATGCTCACAACAAAAACTAGTGACAAGCCCCTACTGACATCAAATTAAACCTCGTGGGATTTTTCTGCATAAAATGCATTCCAATGTCGCCAGAGGACATTTTTTCAAAAGGATGCATTTCTATATAGGCTTTCTAGTTAATACTGTTTCTTAGTGATTCTATGGTTGGGGAAGTCCTACCTTAACCTCATCAGCTCTTCTAAAGCGTTTCAGCTGGCGTAAACGCATGTACTCGGACTTCACTCTCCTCCTCCAGCACACTGGGCCTTTCTCCGATTTCTTCCCAGTCAAGCCCATGGTTTCCCTGCAAAAACACAAGCACAGGTTTAAAGGGAAAAAAATTAAATGAAAAAATCTCTGTTCCATCAAGCTGTTCACGTCTGACCAAACATACGGGGAGAGCTCCATCTTAGCGTAGGCAAGACGCGAAAGACACTGACTAAGTGTGAAGTACGCAAAATCATTCACAAGTACAAAATTATAGGAGAGTTCATCAAGCTTAATCACCTCACAGAGACTTCTGCAGACTGTAACTCAAAGGTCAGTGCAACTGTTCTGTCTGTCACAGATTCTGCAACCTTAAACAGAACTTTAATCTAAACATCCCAGTAAAAAGCAGCAAACTTTGGGAGCACAAACACTACCCAAAGAAATGTGTCTAACAACATACTACCTGAAGAGCTCCTTCCAAATGGTACAGGGGTCTGGAAACAATTTGAAATTTGCAACATTGTGCAATGGTCAAACAACAGTACTGCTAAATTCTCAAATCTGATCGTTGATTATTTGCAACAGCTCTAGTGGTGCTCTAGACAGTAGTGCTGGCTGCAAGGCAAATGTATGATAAAGTTTCATTTTAATGTGCTCATTCTGATACAGGTTTATATGAACGTGCTGTTTCTATAGTAACAGCTTATTGACAAGGATTTTAATTTTTTGCCCCCAGTTAACTTGTCAGGTGATTAATTATAGACTATGTGATGTCTTTTTTTTTTAACATATAGATATTATAAACATACTGGCAGCATATGTTCTGAGTATATGTCTCAGTGTGAGTGTGTGTGTAATATATATATATATATATATATATATATATATATATACACACACACACACACACACACACACACACATATATATATATAGGCTTAAGTGTAGAAGAGTATTTCACTGGGGCACCCTAAATTGTATTTATGAAAACCACATTGCAATTTTAGAAGAAAAAAAAATTAAATATTTATAAATTGTTTATTATATATATGTTGCACCATACTTGGTTTGTCTTCCTTCAGACAGGTAAAATCACCCATGTTAGTAGAAGGGCACTAGGAGCCAGATGGCAGTTTGCTAAAACAAGAACCTACCCAAAGGCTTTGGGAAACATTACCATGGTAAATCTTTCAACACAATGGAATAAGAGTTTCACTTTGAACTCCAGGAAACGTCAAGGGCAAAAACAAAGAGTCATGCAAAGTAGATACGTTATGTAATTAATGTCAGTACATATGAAATGTTTAGAAATTTAAAAAATTAACAAAAGGCGCGTTAATGAAACATCAGGATTAGGATGAACTCTCAAATAGTGCCATTAAAGTAAAAGACCACGCAAACGGAAAGAATGTTAACAAGTAACAAGTAGGGTATAACTAAAAAAATAAAATAAAAAAATTAAAAAAAGAGAGAGAGAGAGAGAGAGAGAGAGAGAGAGAGAGAGAGAGAGAGAGAGAGAGAGTAAATTCTGCCTTAACTAGTTCCTGGGTGAGTTTCTTCATCCTTCACACTACACAATTAACTCACATGTTTCTACAAAGTGAAACGTTCATTATGATTTTCAAAAGCAAATCATCATCAACTGGAAAAAATACTAAAAGAAAATAATTAAGCAATTAAAAAAATTAAAAGCTTTTATTATGGAGATTGTTATTATTTATTGCTGACTAGCCTATAAGTACTTGACGAGCCTGATGAAGCTACTACAGCTGTAACAACACGTATGTTTGTCATACCTTTAGAAGTCCAGTCCACATGAAACACACAGCTATTCAGTGTTCAGAATGTAAACGAATCCGTCGGGTAAAGATTAGCAGTTAGCTAAGCTAAGCTAAGCTAAGCTAAGCTAACTCGGCTATCTAAGCTATGAACACCGAAGGGGGGGTCGCGGCACCTCCGATACCGGCAAGCTCGCTAAACAAAGCCAACAAATCTCCTCTCAACCCGGTTCTCTTTCCGAGCTCCCACTCGTCGAGGTTCCTTCTAATAAATTATCTAAGACACAATAAAATTAAAGATAAAATGAAATCGTCTTACAAATTTCAATATTTCCGTTGCTGTAACTATTCAAACCCGCTTTCTCTCCGCTCTCTAACTCCGCCCACTTTGGGGCGCTGCAGAATCAACGAGCGCCAAAACGAATTAACCAATCACAGCGTCCCACATTTAAGGAGCTGAACATGAGGGATTACGATAGGTAACAGGATGCACTGGAACGTCCAATCAGACAGCGCTCTACGTGAGGGGCCATGAATGGGGGACATGTGGAGAAGTTGTCCTTTGTTCTTGTGTATTTGAAAGAACACAATTTTAGTGTATACATAAACGGACTCCTCACACGACCGGTATGACCTTTGTTCGCTTATAATTATCAAGCAAACTGTGGCATCGAAGGGCTTTTGTGTCTGTTTTTATCCTTATAATTATACAAATATAATTATACGACATGTTTCCTTTTCACTATATTGTATGATGTATGTCGCACCTTTGACATACGCTCTTGGCATGTTATTATAATTTACAACCCATTCGTTTCATTTAAGCATCACAGCCTTAATGTAAACACGTCAGATTTTATTTATCCTTGTAGCCTTTAGAGTCTTGGGTTCATCCGGTGTATTAGGCTCCGCCCATTTCCCGTGACGTAACAAGTACAACGTCAAAGCAGTGATTACGTCATTCTGCTGTCTGAAGTGGATTCCCCCCTTAATTGATTTTAGGAAGCTTTTAAGATTTTATTTCCCTTATTATTATTATTATTATTATTATTATTATTATTATTATTATTATTATTATTATTATAGATGATCCAGAAGGTCTTTGGATTTCTATAATATATTGTTTAGGTTGACCCAATTTTGCTTATAAACATTTATATACACACCTAATATTTTGTCTAAAGGTAACTTTCAACAAGAACCCAATAGCAATGTGTTGTCTCGTCAAAGGACCGAGATACCCCCAACACAACCCGTCTTGTATAGGCTCAAAGATTCTATTGTCGAGTTTATTTGTTGCAATTTTTTTTTCGCTTGTTAGAGAATTAAATGTAAATATAAACAATAGTGAACTGGTGGACAAATGAGGATGAGGTTTCCTTCTGAGTGTGGTTCCTCTCAAGGTTTCTTCCTCGTTTCCTCTCAGTGAGTTTTTACTTGCCGCCGTCACCTCTGGCTTGCTCATTAGGGATAAGTATCAGTATTTAAAATTTTAAGTTAATTTTTTTTATTAATTTTAAACTTTAATTGTATATATTCATTAATTTATTATTATTATTATTATTATTATTATTATTATTATTATTATATTTCTTTTTCTCTCTCTCTTTTGTTTCCATACTTCTGTAAAACTGCTTTGAGAATGGGAATTGTTAAAAGCACTATACAAATAAATTGAATTGAATTGGTATGTTTTTGGGTTTTTTTTTTTTTTTGGTCAGTATCTCTCCTGGAAAAAAGAAACAATAAAGGTTGTGTAGCAAGCTATGGCTTATGTGTGTATCGCTTTGATCATCAGCCAGCCCATACTCATTTATTTGGTCTTTCATTACTCTTTAATATAAACAGTGCAAAGCAAAGGTTTTATTGTTGATTAAAGACATGGACATTCTTTAAACATTTACCACAGTTTGAATAATATCCATCACATGTCTTGTATGTGTTGTGTAGAAACATCTGATTTGAGCACACTGGATACAAAGGCCCTGTGTAAATGCCCCTTCCTGTATCCTCAAAGTTTTGATTCCACATTTCTAAAAGTTCCTGTAGGTAATTTTGGCCAATAAAGCAAGTAATTTTCTTCTAATTAGCATAATATCTTGACCATATGTATGTGTACTATATATGTATGTGTACTTACTATATATATATATATATATATATATATATATATATATATAGATATATACACACACACATACACTTCTTAAAATAATTCGTTTTACACTGGCTCTCTAGATTTCAGACTAATAAGTCCAAACATTTATATTTTATTCATAATCACCCAAATGAGGATGAGGTTCCCTTCTGAGCCTGGTTTCTCTCAAGGTTTCTTCCTCATATCATCTCAGGGAGTTTTTTTTTTAAGGACAGGGATTGATATATAGTATTTTAAGTTAATCTTTAAGTTCATTTTAAAATTTAATTGTATATATTCATTTATATCTTTTTTTGTTCTATATTTATTTATTTTTCTATACAAATAAATTGAATTGAATTCAT
Organism: Tachysurus vachellii; assembly: GCF_030014155.1. Lineage (NCBI taxonomy): Eukaryota > Metazoa > Chordata > Actinopteri > Siluriformes > Bagridae > Tachysurus > Tachysurus vachellii. The sequence goes on along the minus strand of NC_083484.1, from coordinate 6,742,139 downwards.
AGGTGAGCAGAAAGCAGACATCAATCCAAATACTGGGTCTCTTTTTATTAAAACACTACTTGAATGGTAACACATTACTTCCAGTTTCAGCATCTCTCCATCTAGTCCTATCTTATTTGAAGTGCACAATATAACAAGAGCCATTTGTTTCCCCTTTTCCAATGTTTTTATTTAAAAAGATTTTGAAAAGAATAAACAGTGCTTTGGAATGAACAGAAAATTCTGCTTTCAGAAACAATTGTTACTGCTAGATCAGGTTAGAAACCTGCAGGCTGCATTTTATCAGGTTTCTTTACTTAGAGTTCATCTTTCTTGTGTGATAATTTTGTTGCATGTTCTTCTACGAATTTGCTTAAACTCTCCATGTTTCTTTCACCACCTGAAAACTGAATGGGATTCTGTTTCTTGCTGCTGGGGGCAAAGTATATCGTAGGAAATCCTTCTACTTTGTAGGCGCTGTGAGGCACGTCATTGGCCGTGGCATCCATTTTGGCAATCACAAGATTCTTCTCATTTTTGTACTTCTTTGCAAGAGACAGGTATTCAGGCTCCATCTTTTTGCAGTGACCACACCATGGCGCATAGAACTCGATCAGGACATCCTTCTTGGTGTCCATGACGATTTCATCAAAGGTTTTCCCAACGACAACCTTCACAGGTCCCTTGTTGTTCTTGGGAATGGGCTGTGATTTGACAATGGGCTTCAGTTTGCCTGTCACAGAGTAATAATATACAAGTGTCACTAATTAAATAGTAGGTAAATGCTTGTAAATATGGTATCAAAATTTAAGTCTAATTTATTACCATTCAAAAATGTTAAAAAAAAAAAAATTGTATGTCAGACAAAAACAAAACGTACACTAAACTTACACTAAACCATTCTATTAACAACATACTCCTGGCTGTGGACTTTAAATGGAAACGACTGAACACTAATTCACAGTACTGTTGTGTTCAACTAATATGTATGATTTCTATGCCTATTGTAGAAGCACATAAAATAGCAAATCCAGCAACACCTCACCTTTTTTAAAGGCCAGAACGAATTCCCGAAGCACGTCAGAGTCAAACTCCTCTGGCTCCATCGGATACTTCTTCCCTTCTTCACCAAGAATGCCGACGTTCACTTCCTCGCCGCTGTCGCTGAGGCCGAGGCTCTTCAGCTCGTCAGCATAGTCTTCCTCATCTGCGATGGCAAACGTGTACTCCGGGAAGTCCTTGGCCACCTCCAAAACTTTGCTCCTCCAGTACTGTGTGGCTGTGGGCAAAAAGCAAGAGCATTAAAACAGTTCTTGACAAAAAAAAAAATAACAAAAAATATAAATCCTGTCTAATGAATGTGAGTGGCACATCCTGTTAATCACGTAAACATCAGCTATGGAGATAAATCTAATGCCTGTGGTCTTCCTTATTTTGTGCAAATTTGGCAGAAGTAAGTCTCTCAGAGAAATCAAAGTTTAAATCAGTGTCTGATGTTATCCAAAAAGGAATGTTTAGATGCAGGTTTTCATTCCAATCCATCAGTAGCCACAAAACAAATGTGTAGCCAATGAGCAGAAAGGGGCGTGTCTTGTCAATATGGGCGGAGAGAGTGTTCAGTGCGCATGTGTGACATTAGGAGAAAGCGGTTTTAACGCTGATACGGAGAATAAAAACAAAGAAAGAAAGCGAAGAAAGGTTTACGATAAGGCAAGAAGTAGGACCGTGTTAATGTAGGATCAGCTTTCCAGCGCTGGAGAGAACTGAAGGAGCGGGAAGGCCTGCAACGGGATGCCGATGTTGCTTTTTTCCTTCTCGATAAATGAGTAACGTTGGTTTTGCTTTGTTTCACAGAACTAATATATGCCGTCCTTTGCATGATTATGCTTGTGTGTCATTTTTGCTTGTTTTTTTTTAATCTGCAATTGTATTGTTCTTCCCTTCAGCTATGATAAAGACACATTTCTTTCCATTAGCTGCCTGGGTTACACATGCATGTGTGGGGGAGCTATCAATACAGGGGTGAGACCCATTTGGGTTAAGGGTGTGTTTGTTTTGGTGATTTCATATGTCAACATTGGCTTTCAAACAACAGAGACCCTGCCTTTAATAGAGAAAAATTTCACACTTACCGACTCTATAATCGAAACTGAAGTCGACACCATAATACACAACCACCAGCGGACGTTTGGAGTAGCGCTTCTCAGCATTGCTCTGTTTTCTGTGTCCCACTAATGGCAGTGTGTGTTTCTGAAAGAACTCTTGAACCTCTGAAGCAGATGTGGAATCCTAAGAACAAAACAAACTTAGAATATGCAAAAAAAAAAGGATTATATGCAAGAAAAGATCAAGATCAAGACAAACTGAGGGAGTACTGTGCATTATTTTAATTCCTTTAATTATATTACTTATAATTCCTTTGGTTTTAATTTTCCTCTTTTAAACCTTTATTTTTGGACAGATGAGGTTTTGACAAACATCTCAGTCTTTTTTCATAATCATCATCTGTCCAGTGTGGGTGAGTGTGTATCTCTGGTGTGGAGCATGTTAAGATGCTTTTCTGCTCAGCACTGATGTAAAGAGTGATTACGAGTTATTTATTTGACTTCCTGTTAGCTTAAACCAGACTGGCCATTACTCTCCAACCTCTCATTGATAAAGAAATAGGAAGTTTTTTGCATTGTTCCGTATAAACATAACATGCTTAAAGTCAAAGATTTTTTTCCATTCTGAACAATAACTGAAGCCCTCGACTGATGATTTAACTTGCTGCTTTTCTGATGCATGACCGGCTGACTTGATAAGGATCAGCTATAGAGGTGTTCCTAATAAACTGGACAATCAGTGGAAGTCTCTACTTAATTCTTTTCTTTTGTCTCTTTAATTTCCTTTTGAAGCACGAGGTTTTTGCATTAAGTCACTATACTATCATCCTCCTCCTCCTCATAATCACCACCACTTCCCTTATATAAAGACACAAGGACTTACTTTGATGTTGAAGGTATGAGACGAAGGCTCATATTTCGACCTGAACTTCTCCGGCTGAAGCATGACGACCTGGTCTGCCGAGGCCTTCAGGAACTTGGCGATTTCATTAGTGAACGTGTGGCGGAACTTGTAGTCATCTCTGAGGGTGTTGCCTAGAAATCAGGCAAGAATATTAAGTTCATAATTTCGACATAGACGTGCCAGTAATCACAATACTAATCACAGTCGCCATGCATTGTCATAAGGTTCCACATCTTACTGGTACTAAAGTAGTTGTACACCAGTTTCTATAGACACATTCTAAGCATTATTTGAAGATGAATAACAGACATGTATAACAGAATACGAATGTTAGGACTGGAGCACAGTACCTTTTTTAATAATAAAAACATTTGACTTTTACAATCATTAGAAGTAATGCAGTCATAGCAGGATTAATGAGTAAGTGTTCTGAACTAAATTTGGGCTGTTTGACAAATCTTTAACCAAAACAAAGCTAGTGTCTTCGATTTCACTGTATGTTAGAAAAGCTGCAGCATATTAAGTGACCAAAAAAAATATACATTATTTCATAATAAAAAGGTAAAAATATTGTAAGATCATACAGAATGTAAAAAAAAAATTGCCCTCCAATGTATTTTGTATAATCTTAGTATCAAAAAAACTTAAAAAATTCACAGCACATGCCTAGTGAAAAAAAATAAATAAATATTATACTTGGATCGCTACGTTCTATTCATTCATTCATCTTCTACCGCTTATCCGAACTACCTCGGGTCACGGGGAGCCTGTGCCTATCTCAGGCGTCATTGGGCATCAAGGCAGGATACACCCTGGACGGAGTGCCAACCCATCACAGGGCACACACACACTCTCATTCACTCACTAGGGACAATTTTCCAGAGATGCCAATCAACCTACCATGCATGTCTTTGGACCGGGGGAGGAAACCGGAGTACCCGGAGGAAACCCCCGAGGCACGGGGAGAACATGCAAACTCCACACACACAAGGTGGAGGCGGGAATCGAACCCCGACCCTGGAGGTGTGAGGCGAACATGCTAACCACTAAGCCACCGTGCCCCCCGCTACGTTCTACTCGATTTAAAATATGAAGCAGAAAAAATGAAGCATTGAAAAAAATGAAAAATTAAAAAAATGAAGCAGACACTAAGGAGATAAAAAAGACACTGAATGTACAGTGATGCTATGCTTTTATTAATCAGGGCATAAATAACCATTGTGTAGGTCTCACCAACTTCTATAAAGAACAGTAGCTCAGGTTAAATAAATAAATAAATAAATAAATTAGTATATAAATAACAGATTTTCAAAATGCAGTAATTTTTGTGATAAAGAAAGTCAACATTTGGGTGGAGACCAATATGAGAACGGTTGGAAGGTCATCTCCAAACAATTTGGGTAAAAAAAAAAAAAAGGTAAATAAATAAATACATGTTGAAATTGATTTTAAGTTGTTAATTAGGCCCTGGCCAGTAGATTCTTTTCCAGTTAGTCTGAGATTTTTTTCAGACTAGATGAAGCCAGGACTGAAGTTAACTACAATTTGTTAAGAGCACAAAAGGAAATGTCTTTTTTTTTTCCTTCCACTGTCCAGTCCCACACTTATGCATAGGTAACAAAATATACTAGGTAACAAAAATTGGTCCAACTCATTTTTGAGTGGGCCATTATCAGCCTGGGAAAAAAAAAACAACTCACGGATGATGCTGTAGACAAAGCATGCTCCGTCTAGAGAATGCTGGTCAGAGCTAAAAGTAGAGCTCTGGTGACGGACAGGAGTTTAATCACTTGCATGCTTTCAGTTTCAGGATGCACGTTTTTAAGTAGTGTAATATGTTACATGGTTATTTGTTTTGCAGTAAAACAAGAACAATTATTTTCAAAATGTGTTGCATTGACCTTTATTATTAGTTGTTAACCCAACAAGTACTGATGCTGCCTGTTCATTGAACCGTTATAAAGAGCAAGGCACCTGTTTTTGGTGTAATTATGGAAAAAAAAATAAAAAGTTAACTACTTTTTGGAATTGCTGGTCAATTAATAAAAACGAATAGCTGTGCAATGCCTAGACTGTTCTGGTACTTACATGCTTCTTGATAGATCTCGTAGGCAGCGTCGTCTTCGCTGGAGAACACGCCGACGATCACTGCATCATCTCCATCTTTCACCAGTTCCTGAATTTGTTTCAAGGCCTGCACCTGCTTGGATGGAGGTCCCGCTTGCTCGCTCATGTAATCAACAATACCTGGACAAAACCATTTCCACACCAATAAGCTACAAACCACATATAAAAAATACATTTGCAGCCCTGCAACACGTAACAAAGGTCAATAACATGACGTGCCATGTTGCTCCCGTGGTCCGTTGTAGTCAAACACTTTCCCCTTCCTAAAGATTTTGAGTGTTGGGTATCCGGTCACATCAAACCGGGTGGCGAGATCACTCTCTGCAGTGGCATCGACTTTAGCCAGTTGTATAGGAGGAGTTCGAGAGCTGAGTTCCTTAGCAGCTTTCTCATACTCAGGAGCGAGTCTTTTACAATGACCACACCTGTATATTCATGGACACAAAAACAGATGTTAATTACACAGTTCAAATAAACAAGTAGTGCAAGAGAAATTCTCAGATGTCCTGTAAGGTACCAACCAGGGGGCATAAAACTCCACCAGAATGATGTCAGCATTATTAACCACATCATCGAAGTTGTCCTTTGTCAACACCAGTGTGGCCTCTGGAGGAGGTTTCCAGTCCGGCTGTGCAACTTCTTTAACGCGCTCGACAATAGCTAAAAGATTAAACCCAGGTTAAAGATGCAGTAAATATACTCGTTTGAGGTTACTTGATTTGTACTTCTGTTAGGTTTTTTTTAATATTCATTAAAGACCAATTCATTTTACTTTACATGGGAAAGTCTGAAATATTAATGGTGTAAAGTTTGCACAAAATTTATAGCAACGAGAACTTCAATATGTTCGGTTTCACAGACGAATTGAATTTTGTATTCTTTCTGTCCTTAGCAGGACATCTTCATTATTACATTACATTCTTGATTTGTGTGTTTAATATTTGGACTGAATATAGTTTATCATATTTACAATGCAAGTGATTTTGTGTGAAAGAGTTTAACTGAATTTTTTTTGTTTGAAACTGTGATAGTTTTTGTTTATTATTATTTCAATTTCAGATGGGTAGCAAATGGTGCTCAAAGTTTCAGTATCAGAACAGAAACAGTATTGTGCCTTCCTGTGTATTAATATTCTAACGTATATACTGCATGCATTCTTATCATTTGTTTCTCTTGTTTAAAAAATGTAAAACAGTAGTATTTCATATCTTTTCTTTTCAAATTTCTCAAATGTAATTATACCCATCACACACATATACTCAGGACAACACACTCACCTTTTTCGGTCCGCTCTCCCTCATAGTCTACCGCCTCTCCCTTTTTCAAAATTTTGATAGTAGGATATCCAGACACATCAAATTTGCTGGCAAGTGCATTAGCCACAGTGGCATCTACTTTAGCTACAGGGATCGGAGGATCGTTTTCCTTGAGTGTCTGAGCAATTTTCTCATACTCTGGTGCAAACTGCTTGCAGTGGCCACACCTGTTAGGGAGGAGGGTAGTAAAAAAGTAAACAAGTGATTACACAGTGCCTTGTAGGGACCAATACAACCTCTCAGTACACAAACTACAAACTTACCACGGCGCATAGAATTCCACCAGCACTGTGTCTTTATCCTCTATAAACGTGTCAAAGTTGGCATCGTTGAGAACCAGCACTCCATTTTCCTCTTTGACCTCTGTGCTGTCAATGTCATCATCATCATCGTCATAGTCATCATCTCCAGTGTCAATGTCACCGTCTTTACTCAGCTCCTCTCCTGAAATTCACACAACTCATTAGTTGGCTAAACAAAGTTTGTTTTTTTAAACACGTTATCTGTTCAGTAATAATAGGCAATGTAATATAATTATAAAGCATACACTTTTAATAAAAGTGTATTTTTAATTAACTTTTTTTTTTTCCATCAGAAACTGCAGAATTCACTCTTCAAAGAGTGTTCACTCATTTCTGATGAAATGAAACACAGACATTATTAAGGATTATTTCAGAAATAGCTCCAAAACACTTCTAGCATACAGTGAGATTTCATTTTTAAAAAATAAATCTTATTTTATTCATAAATCACAAACCAAACAAAAGTGTCCGTTTTGATTTAAAATGTTCCGAGTCTTCAATTTCTATTTTTTTCCTTTACATTTCTGAGCTAATTCTTTTTTTTTTTTTTTTTGCATGCAGTAAATAAAAGTAAATATTTTGCATCACCCAAAAGCCTTAGAGAATTTTAAGCATTTGAGTAGCACAAAGAAAAACAGAAGTATCGCAGGACTAATGATCAACGACCAATTAATCAATGCAATTAAAATAATTGAAAATTTTGCATAAAAACCTTTCGCATTGGCGTTGATTCTGGACCTCAGAAAAAATGTTAATCTTGATTATGAAATATTTTCTTCCCAATTCTTCCTGCATTGGATTTAATACTTTACAGCCAATTAAAATCAAATAGCCAAAAATCTCTCCACTCATTAAAGAGCTTGTACAAGTTGAATCTTCTTGTAGTGAAAAGTATATTATATATTATATATCACTAACCCAAGCATGTCCTAAAGAAAGGATCATTAATGTGTTTACATTAGTCATGTGCAGTATTTACATGCTTTCCCAACCCTTTACACTACTGATCGTTTACTAGAGTAGGTCAAGCTTTATGAGCACAGCTTTGAGATGATGATGATCTCAGCTCTTCCTCACCCTCTTCCTCTTCCTCTCCTGTGCAGATGGTAATGAACCCAAACAGCACAATCAACAGCAGCAGCTTCTTCTTCATCTCTCTGCCTTTTCCACAGGGCCTTGTGTCCTCTTCAAGCCTTCCCAGTTGTCCCAGCGCACTATTCCAGTAGCGTTTGGTTTATTTCAGAGGTTTGAACTCTATTTTAAGCAAAAGCTCTAATTTAATTTCGGCTTTTCCTGTGAACGCGACTGAGTATCTTTCTGATACGCCTTCGCTTGGCTACTGGGTTCAACACCGCGACTCAAACTTGTCTGACTTGCCATGCGGTGATTGGTTGGCTGACGTTGGGTTCTACCAATGAGAAGTCGCCACTCAAGCCCGTACGGCACGTACGTTCGGAGTTCTGATTGGATAATTGTCAAGTGAAACACAAAACTATTGGATGCCGAGAAAAGCCACACAAAAACTTTGTGTAAAAGAATTTAACCTTTTATTGAGAAGGAAACAAAACTCCTTGACACTGTATTCCATCCATCAAATACAATAATTAAAATAGCACATATATAGGTGTGCCACATAAAATTGCACACACACATAATATATATATATATATATATATATATATATATATATATATATATATATATAAATTACCCAGACACTCCTCTGAACCTCGAGGCAAAAATAAATTAGCTGTGTCTGGATATCTACATATCTACAATATATATATATATATATATATATATATATATATATATATATATATATATATATATATAAATATATATATATATGTATCGCAAACAGTATGATTGGCTGATAGGATGAAGGCATAATTGATAAATGTTCCTATTGATATTCCTAACTGTATGTATGTATACTTATAGGAACAGTAACCTTAGGATAAAACCTCTAGTAAAGGATTTTAAAGGATTTTGGTAATTAATACTGTAGTTGTAAGTGGTAGAAGATGGATGGATGGATGGATACTGTAGTTGTTTTGTTTTGTAGATTCGTACAATTTTATGTTACATATTTATATATGTAATTTTCTCATACTGTTTGCAATGGCCACACCTGTTAAGGAGAAGGATAGAAAAAAAGGTGTGCAAGTGTTTGCCAAGGTGAAGCACTGTTTAAAGTCACAATACACCTCTTGGTACAGCAACTTATCAAGGTGTGGAGAATTCCACCAAAGGAGAATTTCCAGACAGGTGTGAGGTCACAGGAAGTCTACAGTAACTCAAATAAACACTCATTGCATCCACGTTGAGCAGAAAAGCTTCTAAATATGTACAGGAATCTGAGTCTCTCATAAACATAGACTCGGTCAAACTGGAGAAAGACCAGCTGACCTTTTTTCCAACCTTCAACCTTCATGGTACCATTAGATATTGAACCAACACTGAATTTAGTTTTTTTCTGATTAAGGGTGTATTACTGAATTTTTGAGATTCAAAATGAAATACATGTTTAATCATTTTCTGTGTTAATCTTATTAGACAAAACAAATAAAAGAAGTTCCTTTTATAGCTTTTTAAGGCTATACAACAAAACAAAATATTTGGCATCTTGTGTATCGAGTAAAATCATGATTATTTGAAGTGATTCATTGTATTTCACTATTCAGTAACACTGGCCTGGAATATTTTCCTCTTCCCCCTGTTTTTCTGCATGTGGTTCATCCAAACAGAACAATCTACATGACTTTCTGTGACATGATCGGTTTGTCAACCTCCCAGTATGAGAGATCAAACCCATAGGGTGTTGTGAACTAAAAGCTTTATTCAGGACTGTATTATCACAGTCATGGTCCTCCCTAGTCATCTTAAATGATTGTGATCTATTTGCCTTTAGTATCTCACTGCCTTCAATATGAACACTAATGGTTTGATGTATGCAGAAAGATGTTTGAGAGTTCTTTAACTTCTTTACAGGAGATGTGGAGATGTTCTGATGGGCCTTTGGATCTGTGTAAAATGCCTGGTCATGGATTGTTTCCTCACTCTGTCTAAAGCTCTGCAGGTTGTTCCTTTCAAGCAGTGACCTTGTAATGAAAGAAGTACATATTTACAGAACTGGCATTATTTACATTTATGCCTTTGGCATACAATTTTATCCTGAATACAGTTCAAGCACAGTGCTGTGCAGTTAAGTGTTAACCACAAAGAAACAACAGCATTTATTGGACTTGTAACTAAACTGTCCATTTCACTGTGTCCATTTCAACACTAAGTAGAAATTTACCCGAGACTGCTTTCTTGCTTTATTTCCATTTCCTGCAATTTGTTTTCATCACTGATCTACAAAAATGGAATAAACACAGAATAAAGATGACAGGTTTGCAGTTACAGGGCAATACTCAATAACATGGTGGTGTGATATGGCTTAATGCAAAGCTGAGTTACTCTTACCACTCCAAGGTTAATTACTTTCCTATAACAGCACACCCCAAGGTGTTTTAATCCTCCTAGACCAAACCAATTTGCCAATAATTACATGTTTTGAATTTTAAATTAAACTGAAGTTGGGAAAGATAGACCCTGTTATCCCTTATTTTAGAGCAGCTATTAATAGTTGTTCTCTCACATTCTTGTCTTCTTGTCAGGTTAGTAACACTTACTTCTTTGTTAAATATCAGTAGGTGTTCTATCTGCTTACTGACACTCTTAGAATCAGTGAAGCACACTGAAGTAGCTGTTACTAGAGATATTAATGTACTGGAATTATTGCATATTTGTCTAAATCTGTGACGATTGTCAGAGCCGCTGTTATACAAAAGTAATCATCACTTGCAGAAGCATTGTGGTATAAATAAGAATGGATATAAACTGATGGAGGATGTGTAAGTGTTGAATGGTTATAGCATCTACCTCTGAGCTGAAGTCATATGCTGATTGGAGAGGACTCTGGTCCTCGTAGTTGTCCTGGTCTTCATCACTACTGGAAATGACATTAAGCTTGAGCAGGAGCTCATCAACCAGATCCTCAAACTCCTCCAGGACAAAATTCTGAAATGGTAATGCTTAACATTCTCAATCACCATAATAATATAATCAGTAATGTCTAAGATAAAACACAAAAACATTATTTAGGAAAAAAAAACACCTACAGAAAGGCACAGGCAACATTAAAATGTCCCTTACGTTGCTTTTCGGACAAACGGGCCACTTCTGCCTGCCTTTACCAACAAGCGCCAGAGCCTCATCCTGGATATAAGTGCAGAGGTCCAGGACAGACAGATGATGTTTTCTCCTCTTAGATTTTGCCCTTTTCACAACCAAACTGAGTATACCAGTTATCTGTTAAACAGCAATACAAACAATTTGAATAAGTATTAATGTGTGCTTTTCATAGTATACATCTTTCATTAAACTTGCTACACATACCACTGCTTTCACTGAAAAAGACACAATGCAGATTAAGGCCCCGTAGCAACAAAGCATCCAAGAGGCTTGATTTTTGTGTGAACCATCAAGCTTTCCAATGCCAAAACGATGTGTGATAAGAGAATAAACTGGATTTGGTAAGTTAACCAGGATCCCCCGGGAGAAGAAAGCGAAAATAAAGATCATGCCAGTTATCTGAAATACAAAAAGCAAAAAAAAATCAATTAGGATGCAAACATTCTTTAGTCAAACTAATGTATTCTGAATCTGAATTTGTGTGTACCACAGGCCATAGCAGACTGGAGAAGACAACTATCACTGTAGATACAGCTGTGGCCATGGCTTCATTGAGGCATAGCAATGAGCAACATTTAATCAGAAGAATGAACAGAAGGAGCCCATAAAGTGAATGAGTGCACTGTTAAAGACAAAAAGAGTTCATATACAGGTTATGTTCCAAGACAAAATATTAGTTATAATTTTCTAGGCAATTTAATGAAGATTTTCATATGCTTTTGCAAATCATTGTCATTACACTCCACAATAACTTGCGTGCCTGTATTTTGAAGAAATTTTGTGAAATGGAAATGTTAAATCTTATCATAAACCCTGACAAAGTACCGTTTAAGAACCTTTATTTTTAAGTGTAACACACATACAGTACAGGGACATTTTAATTCCTGATGGTATAAACATTATACACAACAGTGTACTTGCTCATAGGTTCAGCAGTGCTCCTTGGGGTCCAATTATGTAGTTTAAAATGAGTTTACATGTACACTACAGTACATTCATTTCCCCCCAGGTGAAGGATAAATCCCAAATGGACAAAAGATATTCCCTAGAAAATCCTCTATGTGCCATGTTTTATACCCAGTAGGAACAGTTTACTAATTGTTTTTTTTCTGAGAGTTTGTGTTAAGGCAGTTTTACTGTGCAGATTAGATTGAAACTGAGAACTTTGCTTTTCAGTTTCACGCTGCACAAATTCAGACCAGAAAAAAACGTGTGTGTGTATGTGGGGGTGGGGTCGCAATCACGATATCACGATCAGACGTCACTACTACTTCGACTGCACCTCTTTAAAATGGACTCAAGCCAGTGGTTTGGATTTACGTTTTATAAACTTTTCTGCGTTCTCATCTTTCCATCTTTGAACTGAACTGGCTAAATACTGCTTATGTGTCAACACCCTTACAGTAGGCAAGACAGGTTCAGAAGTTCAGACCAATTCAGAAGTTGGAAAGAAAGCAGCTTCAATCAAACCCTAGGCAAGATATACTACCTGTTCCCAAGAAGAAGCAGGACTTAAGTTGACAAAGGTCTTGAAATCGTCTCTTCTGAGCTGTTCCATTGTGTCTGTGATCACTTTGAAGTGAATCACAGAACAGACAAAGCACAGAAGACTGAGCAGGACTACAATCACCTGCAAGAAAGAGATAATGCATGCGAGCAGTTGTCAAAGTGATTTATAGCAAAAGGAAATGAAAAGATATAAAAGCAAGAATTACTTTTATCCAGTTCCAGAAGTCTGACCAGTAACATCGTCCTCTTTGAGCCATGGCATATATTTGAAAGTAGATTTGAAGCAAAGTAAAGAAGAGCAGGAGAAGCTGCAATGATAGAAGTGATTAAGAAAAAAAGTCTCACTCACAGTAAATCCATATATAAGCTGTAAGTTTAAAAAGTGCATCTGATTTTATGTAATAACTGCAGTTATGTCTTAGGGACTTTAAGAGAGAGAGAGAGAGAGAGAGAGAGAGAGAGAGAGAGAGAGAGAGAGAGAGATATTGGTCAGAAAATTAATCATAACAAGAATAAATTCTCTTCTCAACCATCATTATTTGATAAATTTAAAAAATAATTAAAAAATACATTCTGATGTGCCTGACTATACATATACAGTATTTCACTATATTTCATATACATATACATATATACTTCATATAGTGTTTTCGTGTTTCTAGCACATAACCTTAATGATTCTGATTGTTTTATATCCTTGTATCCCATCGTATATGATATACCATCACACCCCTAAATATAACCTTTGAAATTGAACTGCTGCTATCAGCCCTGCCATTGTATTGACTTCCAGGCATCATGTAATATGATCAGGAAGATAAGCTTGTTAAAACCGCCCTTGCTGTCCCACCTCTCCAGCTGTAGCACAGTAATGAAGGGCACAGGGAAAGTGATGAAGTCTGGCAGAGGAAATGAAGACTGAGGATAAAACAGCTTCCATGCATGACGTTTCACCAAGCATGGTGACAGTGGTAAAGAGGTTATAAACAGGGCTATATAAAGTGAACTGGAGCTTTATGGCATGGGTGGAGCTGCGCATCCAGTCTGAAGTCCATAGTGTCTTAAGCTTGCTGGATGCTTCAGACCTTTAGGGGAAAAGGAAGTCATCGAAGCAGTTTGTCATTTTTAAGGGATGGAGTATATAATTATTTTACATTTAAAAGTTATTTTAATAAGAAAATGTAGAATTTTAAGCATTATAAGCTCACCTGTTTTTTCCTAATGGGACATTAAATCCTGCTCCGTCATAACACCCGAGTTTCCCACATTGGTAAGGTTCAATGAAGGCACTAAAAACAGATGCTAGAGCTCCAGATGACGACTGAAAAAAAAAAGTTCAAGTTTTCCATATTAGTTTTTTGTACAAGTTTATATAATTTCCATAATTTTCCATACATTTTTTTTTTGCCTTCCATACGTCAGGCAATTTTTCAAAGCATTGTCTTTAGAGAATAGTTTCTCTCTCTCTCTCTCTCTCTCTCTCTCTCTCTCTCTCTCTATTTTATTGCATGCTTTTGCAAGTCACTGTATCATTCAACTGGAAATGTAGATATAGTGTAAAATAATTTATGATACATAAATGCACATTGGGGCCATGTGTGCACATCAGTTTTGCTTATCACTGTTAGTGACTTTACCTGACATGATGAATTGTCTGTACCTTCCATCTTCATAATGACCGGCTCTCCAATTAAAGAGACAGCTTTTACCTGTTAATATCAGAGCATCAGGTTCATCCTACCAAACAATGCCTATTAATTCATTAATGCAACCGTTATCCTTTCTGTCATTAGTAGTAAGAATGTCATCTTCATTTACAATATCTATTTTTATTATCTTTTACCACAATTTCATATTAATTCTTATTTATTTAATTTATTAGTCTAATCGATTAAATGCTTAAAAATCAGTAATTATTCCCAAATTGTGAATTCTTTCTTTTTCTACCTTTTAGTCCATAAAAATGTTCATACGTCAAATTAAGATTACTTCCCTCAATTGACCAGCAGAGGTCGCTGTTATTTCAGCTATTACTAATTCATAAGTATTATTTATTTAAATACAATTATTAAATATATACAAAACTACCATGGAACGATTTCCTAAATTGTTCCTGTTAGCAGAACAAGGAAGAATCAACAGAATTCAACAAAACCACTATAATGTTCAAAGCTTACATTGTCTTCCACCCCACTATATTCATGGGAATAAAAATAGAGCTCATGTAGAAGTGTGTTTTCTACCCAGTTCCACCAGTCATCATGTTTCTGGATTGAAGCCATCCTGCATTTTCAACAAGGCATCATGGTTAAATGACTAAATGGCCATCGGTATATTCAGTGTATTTATTGATATGCTGTGAAAAAGCTGCCATTTACCCAGTAAAGTGAGCTCTGACTGCCTGATTCAGATAAAACTTATCACTGGAGGATTTTCCGTAAGCCACAGTGCCAACTATACATGAGGCAAAGCCATATAACATCAGCTCTCTGCGGAAACAATGAAACAGTAAATCATAAAAATTAAAAGTAAAAATAAATATAAAAAATTTAAATTAAAATAAAAATAAAAATAAAAATAAAATTTAAATAAAATAATAAAAACATTTTTTTTATATACCTCCTCATGTACTGTATGTTGTGTCTCCATATTACTTTAGTGATATCCAAATCCATTCATATATTATTCCACTCCCACTTATGCTATGTGAATGGGATTTCAGGGACTACTTTATTTTTGATCATGTTATAAAATCATGTTTTAAAAGATTTATTTTATTTTATTTATTTATTTATTTATTTATTTTTAGCAATTCTGAACAGAGGTGCCTGAATGGCAGAACATTGCTATATTGTAAACACTATATAAAGTTTAGGTCAGTATGCCTAATTTTTTTTAATTGTTTTTAAATGAAGTATAAAGCATATACAGACCTCATTGTTTTCTGAAGATGTGACCTTTTTTTAATTTGGCTCCTCACACTTTGAAGCTCAGTGGAAGTAGGTGGACGTGCGAGACGCAGATATCTGGCTCTCTGACGGGCTGCCAGCACCTGTCAATCAAAAATACCTCTGAGTGGCATGCACTTTTAACAGGACAAGCCATGGCAAAAAAAAAAAACACAAATCAGAATTCTAGGGTTAGGGTAAATGTCATATTATATTAAAGGGCACACTTCCAAGTTGTCCTTCTTATTTTTGCAATTTTTTTGTTTGTTCAGTTTTCTTGGTACAGCCCATTAACAATAGTATGAAAAGGAAGCCTGTAATAAATATTTAAAAAAGTCATTCCAGTGCATTCCAAAGATTGTGTGATTGAGTCAGCACTTAAAATAGCCAACTCTGATCAGTGCCCTGACACCTGAACAATGGAGCTGATTGAGATGCACCCTAAGACTGCATCTGATTAGGCAGACAGCACCCAGATTGTTTTTTTTTTTTTTTACCATACAATGTGTCTTTAAAGCATAGCAAAGACTCTTAGAAAATACCTCTTCAAAATTCATACTGATCTCCTCTCTGTGATGATATGAGCTGGATAAGGACTGCTTCTCCACACAGGCTCCATTCCGTCTGTTATTTTTTAGCAACTCTTTGACTGGCACCTCAACAGCTGAGATTTGGCAAAAATAACTCTGATCTCCTCGTTGCAGAGTTACACATACCGCAACAATAAATATCTAAATTTAAAACAAATTGTCATTATCATCTGATTGTTAGTCCATAATCCCCTTTAATAATTACCTGTTTAATATATTATTTCTAAAACAATATTTTAAAAACCGTAAATGTTTATTTCAGACATTCATGAACAAGCAAAATGATGTATGTATTTTTTTACTCTATGATTAACATGATTAATTAAATTTGTGAAACTGGTGCTGTTTAAAAAGCTCAAACAAAAAAGTTATTTCTTTATTATTTATAGACAGATATTTTTATTAAATGTTGAAATTGATCTGCAGTGACAGATGGCATTAATGGATGTGACAGTAAAAAAAATTGCTATGTAGTAAATAGGACGAGAGGGTTAAATAGTTCATATACTTAATAATTCATTAACAAAGATATAGAGTCATACAGCAGCATGACATGGAAATGATGGGCAGATTTACCAGTGCTGGGTGTGCTGCAAAAGCACAGAAGAGCAAGGAGAAAAATACTGAGTGAATCCAAAGGAGACACTTTGTAGAGCTAAATCTGTGAAAGAAAGTGTTTATATAAGTCTCCAATATTAATAGAATACCACAGCATGTTTAATCATAATCTCTGTGCACTGCATCTCTAGCATGTAATGATTCCAATGGACAATAATAATCAAAAATAGGAAAAGACATAACAATCCTGTTTAATCAAAACCCACTTATAAAGGAAGACTTGCTGAATTTGTTTTATAAAAACAGTTTTATAAAATGTTTTTGTACAATGAATTATTGAGTCAAATGTATTTGTGAAATAACAACATAATCAGAATCATTAAGCCTTTTAGTGGATAACTCCAGGTTCATGTAAACAAGGAAGAGTCTCAGTTATTAAATTTGGCATTTGCCAGTCCACCTACTGCCAGGAAACCCACAGGGACACAGGGAGAACATCCACAAACAGTAAACCAAGTTCAATATCGAACCGGAACCCTTGGAGCTGTAAGATAACAGTGATACCCGATGCACCGCCATACTGCTCTACGTCTATTGTTTTAAAATTGCAAAATATAGTTCTGCCCCATGCCTTCCATTACATGTGAGTTATCAGTAACCATGTCAATGTCAAAAATTTGCCATGTCAAAAATTTGGTCAAACACTTTTGTATTGCTTTAGAGACTTACTTCAGTCCCAGAATTCCAGTAATGATTATACAAGTGACGGACATGCACAGCCACAAAATCCATGTCCCATAGTAGCACCAAGCTTGCAGAGATCTGCGTCTTCTATAAACACTGTTGTTTGTGAGATCATTTATAACGTCTGGAATATTTTTTTCAATAATTTCAATGCACAATACAGCATCAGTGGCTTTCTGCAGTGTTGAGCTTTCTCTCAGTTTCACACAGGACAAAGACTCCAAATCACCTGCCTTCAAAACCTTAAGAACAAACAAAAATAATTTAAGCGAGTATTTCATTAAAACAAGGGGTTCCTTTTTATTTTACTGCTTCCTCACCTGACATTTATTTTTCCATTGTGAAACAGTGCTCCATGAATCGTTCAATTCAGACACATTATCCCTCAACAGAAACGCATCGCGGTCACCTGTGAATATATTATTAACACCTTACACTGGCAGCAGCTACAGAAAAAGCAGTACATACACGTATATGTGGAAGATTGCTTGATTATACCGTCTACAGAGAAGATGTAAGGCATTCTGACTGTATACTGATCCCCTGAATGCCTGCCATATTTGGTTGTCTATAATTGTAAGAGAAAAAGAGTCATGAACATGTATTATAACATAAAGTGATTTAAAGTAGAACTTGTTATAAAATACATTGTTAAGATGAAAATTAAGTTAAACATGTTACATGTTTTTTGGCATGTATAAATGAAAAATGCATCAGTTTGTCATGTTTGCAAGCCCTTTGTGACAAATATAAGCTATCTAGCAATATATTCATAATTACACTGATTATAGTGCTAGTTAAATACAAGTTAGCTAGCTATTAAAGTGTTGATAAGATAGCTAACATTAATGATAGATGAATATTATCTATAAATGTTTACTTTTAAATCGTATGTACACATTTAATTTTGAAAAAATGAAGCAAGAAATTGATCATAAGTTTGGCTAGTATTAGCAAAATGAAACGGTCTAGTTTATTCCTAAATTCCACAGGAGAAGGTGCTAGTCAGTGTACGTTACTAAGTATTTTCTGGGTATTCTCATAATGTATGCAATATTGCTGATCATTTTAATGACAAGATATGAACAAATTTGTTTTGACCTTGCTGATGCGGAAGAGGAAGGACATAAGAGAGCCTAAAGGCAGAAAAGTAAGTGCACATAGTCCTGTCCACACTGAGATCAGCGAAACAACAATCAGGCCTGACTCCAACCAGTGCTGCCATCAAGAAAATACAGAGTAAAGTCAATATGGAATAAATTCTAATCTTCAAAATAGGTACACTCCATCATTTCACTGTAAACAGTTTGTTTAAGTGTTTACCTGGTCTTCTTGAAAGTATATGAGTATGCAGTTAGCGCACATGTAAACCTGCAGCAGTAGGAAACAAACACTCAAGCGCTGAGTGAACGTATGTGAGCTGTAAGATGGCCGACTGTAAACAGACAGCCATGGGTGCAAGTCCTCTAAGTAATCAGCAAGATTCAGATGCAGCAACTAGACAGAAGGACATAAAGTCAGACATAAAGTAATTGTTACCATTAATAATTAAATGGTTTTAACGGTGATAATTGTTTCACACTAGGAAGTAGAATTTTACAAACACAATCTAATAGTGTGGTTATAAATACATTTCCTTTTCGAACGCCACTTAACTCAATTAGCTGACTGAGACTAACAGGCGATGGTTGATTATGATGGAGTGGGCAGTTAAAATACATAAATGTACAAATACTGAAATGAGTGCTTCACAGAAAAGAGTTTCTGGCACAGTGCTGACACTCACCTCTCCAAATGTGAGCTGTCGGTCTAAAGCAAGCAGTTTTCGCTCCACTTGTCCGTCTCCTTCATCCACTGCCAACCAGCACTTCGCCAGAAAGGTCCAACTTGATCCGTCTACTGTGTCTTTCACCACCACGTGATTCAGAAACCAACTGGGAGAGGTACCCCCACCATCGTGCCACACACACACCTGCCATAATTGGCCTAGACTCTGGGCTGAGCTGAAAATTCACACAACATATGGTTGCTGAATTTAATGAGCACACTGGTCAAAGTGGTAAACAAAGATTATTCTGTATATGTTATTAATGCCTAAACATGTTTGGTGTCTCAAGTGTCTTGATCTAGATTTGCACTTGAGCTCCAAAGCTAAGGATTATAACTAGTAAATAGGGCAAGTATATTGCCATCAGGTTAGAACTGTGCTAATGATATTGATGACAACATCATCAAACAGTTGCTTCAGACAGCTTTGTTTAAGTTACAGTATTTTACTAGTGGTTTCTGGCACTATATGATGTTCTACTATTTGTTCAAATTTAAGTATTAAAACGTACGTTCACAGAACTACACTCTTTTGTTTAGTTTTTCTAATTTTCAAATTAACAAATTCATTTAGATATAGTACTCATTCTTCTATATTGTACATTATAGACTTTCACAGTGAATTTGCATAGTGCTAATCTGCTTCCATTATTTGTTAGTTATAGTGCAGATAAAGCTATTACACACCAAACATGTCATTGCTAATAGGCTAGATTTTGGATTATTATTGGGCTGAAATATTGCCTTACTGTCACATTAAAAATGCTGCTGTGATACCTCAGAATAATACCTCAGAATGCTGCTGTGTTACCTCAGAATAAACGTTGTCCTGGAATTGTGAGTGAAGAGTGTGTGGTCAGGATTGCTGAGCTCTCTCGTTTGGGACACTCCTTTCTCACCATACAGAACTATATATACCTGGCACCATAAAAAAAGTAGAAATAAAAAAGTATAATCAATAGACTTCATAGCATAGTTTATCATAGCGCTTATTTATCTGTTTGTATGTAATTGTGTATATAGAGTTTGCTTAATGCACAGGTGCATTGTCATTCACCTGTGGTGAATTCTTAATGCTACAGCATACAAAGACATATATACAATTTTGTGCTTCAGACTTTATGGTAAGAGTTTCAGGGTGGCCCGCATATTAGTGTGATGTGTGACCGGTGTCCGCATGCATTTATCTGTACAATATATAGTAAAAACACCTTTGGACTTTTAAAGAAAAGTAATTAAATATGATTTAATATTACTGACAAAATGCAAATTGACAATATTTAGTGACAACAGAAAGTGTTCACCCAATCACCAAAGAAGCAGAATTGGCATCTGGTTTGGAGGCAAGGTCTACTCTGTCTCCCCTTTTAAGCTCACCAACAGTAGACAAACACAGTGAGCTCAGGTACACAGAAGAGGGTAGATAACACTTGCCCCTTGCCCTGTGATGCACAGGAGCAACATTTCAAAAAGTTGATTGGTTTCAAGTGTCTCTGAGTAAGTATAAATTATATCTCCCTGGTTGTTAGCGATCATATGATAGGGAAGAGCTGGCTGGTGGACTTGGCTAGAAACGGGCAATTTGGGAGAAATTCGGAGAAGTTGTTTTAGATGTTTAGTTTTAAAGTCAGAAACATTTGGATTGGCCATTATTTTTATTAAAATGTTGAATATATTCCATTTTCATATAAGTACACAAGATTGGATTTGTACCTTTGCTGTCATTCTGGCCCTTGATCTGAGGCCTGTGTCGATGGTAACAGCATAGAGGAACTCGTCTGAAGGATTGTTGTCTGGCAGGAGGAATGTTCCCAAATTCTTTTCCACCTGAATATCAGCATGATTACAAAACACCAACAGCACAGTATAGAGAGCCACTACTACCACCATTACAATAATCACCATAGGGTTGGCACTGATGCTGAAAAAAAGAAACCACAGTTCAGAATTCAAGAGTAAACAGTGAAGGACTGTGAATTAAAAAATACAAGCACATAAACATTACCTTGTGTACTCAGTGATGTCTGAAACACTGTAAATGCTTTGGATCATCTGATGTGTAACCGTGAACGATGATAGCTGGTTGTAACTGAAAGTTTATTAGGACAAAAACATAGTTAAAGTAAATTAAAAGGCAGGCAGAATAAGAAAAAAAGAAAAGGAACTATTTAAATGATTGATTATAGGGACAGTAATTATAAAAAGTACAGATCACCCAGTTATTGGTTAGAAACCTGCAGAAAATAGCGGAATAATCCTTTTTTTAATCTAAAATTTTCTCCCAAAATCCCACAAGCCTTTCTGTCCACACAAGCTAGCTCTTCGCACAGATGCCACCAACAGAGTGGGTGAAGGCTTGAAGCCAGCTAGTACATTTTTTCATACTGCTGCTATTTCTATGTAATGTAATCCTTCCCACCCAAATAACATTGGCAATTCAACAGAGCAGGTAGATGTTATTATGTCCTTAAACATACAAGCTGATCAGTTACTAATATGCAAATATAGACCATGTAATTCTGCGTTACCAGTGAAGAAACTAGGGTTGACTTTCTAATTTTTGTCATATAATATACAAATGTGTAACTAAATTTGTGCAGAAATGTTCTAATAGAGCTAAAAACAAAGCTGATCTGTATAGTAGTATAGAGCCAGTACCTGCAGTTGACTTTGGATGGGGTGAAGCTTTGGAGCACAGAACATCCATCAGATCTCCAGTCTTTCACACCATCCCAAACTAAGCATTGAGTGGACTCAGCGCTCAGTGTGTAGTCCACTTCATGTGCTATGTATTTATTTCTAAGTCTTTTATCATAATCAGCATTGAGGAGCATCAGATATGCGACACCAGTGTCTACAATCCAAATAAAACCAGAACATATTCATATCAGTGATGTACATGTGCGTGTATACTATATATATAGATTTTTTTTTTCTGTCAGTGACTACTTCTGATATACATTCTGTACATATGTTCATGAAATTAAAGAAACCTTTCAAATATGAAGCAGGTAAAAAGATCTGAGCCACTTGTCCTTTCCAATGATAGACCTTACGTACATTGTACAACGAAGGTGTTGGCTTTTGGTGCATTCTGTAACAAAGGAAAATAAATGTTATGTAAACCTTTCTTAGTTGTTAAAACACTAAATAATATTCATTCATTCATTCATTCATCTTTTACCGCTTATCCGAACTACTTCGGGTCACGGGGAGCCTGTGCCTATCTCAGGCGTCATTGGGCATCAAGGCAGGATACACCCTGGACGGAGTGCCAACCCATCGCAGGGCACACACACACACTCATTCACTCACGCAATCACACACTAGGGACAATTTTCCAGAGATCCCAATCAACCTACCATGCATGTCTTTGGACCGGGGGAGGAAACCGGAGTACCCGGAGGAAACCCCCGAGGCACGGGGGGAACATGCAAACTCCACACACACAAGGTGGAGGCGGGAATCGAACCCCAACCCTGGAGGTGTGAGGCGAACATGCTAACCACTAAGCCACCGTGCCCCCTCACTAAATAATATTTGTGACATAATATATGTATAGAGTTGTGTCCTTAACCTGAAGAGCAACAAGATGGGGAAAGGCCGTCTTGGTGGTCTTCTGAACTCCACCCTAATCTCCACTGCCTTTTTCAGAAGTTCAGCTGTGATGTTGAACTGATGAGTGTTTACTTCAGAGCGTGAGAGTGTGAACTCAACCCCTGTGTTCTTTGTAGATGGAAATAACCTGATTTTAGTGAGCCACACAAAATTGTAACACAAAATTGACAGACGCACCAATAAAGCACTGGAATAATGTGTCCTAAATCATATTATAAGGCTGATATTTACAGGAAAGATTTTAGGTTTAAAATCTTTAACAGTTCCATATCTTAGCCTCATAGTGCTGAGAAGCAAATATTGGATATCAAGCATTCCACTATATTTGTGTAAAGGGGAACATTATGAAATTTCTAAAAGTTTACATACAAGCTGGAACATGTGAATTCCAAGAAGTTCTTGAGAACATGTCAGGTTTTGTCAGTGGCAGGGGAATAATAGAAATAAAAAAAGTACATTTCTCACTTCACACTTCTCAAACTCAATGATGAGTGGAGTAGACAAGTGTCTCATTTTGATTTCTCTTCTGGAGCTGCAGTTGAAGAGTTTCATTTCAGCAACATGTCCCTTCACCTGGAAAGTAGATCATGCATGATGTCAAATTTAAAAATCAGAGATTACATAATGTTGCACTGACAAAATATCATTTCAAAAGATATTATGCCATTGTGAAAGAATAAATAATTAAAAACTCAATATTTCAGTCCTCAGTGATGAAACATTTTATAATATGTATATTCTGCAGCCTTTAGTGTAGTTGTAGTTCAAGTGGTCATGGCTTGGGGTTGTTGATCAGAAGGTTGGGGTTCAAGCCCCAGCCCCACCAAGTTGCCGCTGTCAGGCCCTTCAGCAAGGCCCTTAACCCTCCCTGCTCCAAGGATGCCACATCATATTTGCTCCTGTACTCTGATCCCAACCCCTAAAGATGGGATATGTGAATAAAAGCATTCCACTATGCTGTAATGTAACTACCTGTGAAAAACACAACATATAGAAGCACAAATGTAATTCATGCCACCAAAAAAAACCCCTTAAATTGCACATCATTTTCGATGTAAAAATCTGAGTTTTACCTGTAGTGGAGTCCTAGCCCAGTGATATGGATTCTGCCTATAGGATTGGATTAACGTGATAAAGCAGGATTTTCCATCATAATATCTGCTTGGGTGTTTAATCACTGGCATGTGAGGAATGTAAAATGTTGTGAAATCAACATTTTTTCTTGTGAGTGGCAAATCACAAGTTTGCCAAGCCACCAATTTTAGGAATTTGGTACTCTCACTGAACTGAAACTCTCTGTTGGATAGCAGATACATCTGGAATATAGAGAGGTTTAGACATTAGATATAATAAAACAGATGGTATAACTTAAGGTCAAGAGGCCACAAGCAGAATTTGTTAGCTGTATAGGACCTTTGGACTTTAAAGTTGCTATGGATATTACAAATATTAAATATTGATTCTATGAATCTATATGAATATGAAATATTAATTGCATGGTATGTGTGCTGTGACTTTTAATATTATATTAAAAAATGTAATTATAACTACCACGGAAAAATACAATTTTCTTTTTCTCTGCACAATAAAAGCCAACAAAGCCAAAACACAAAAGAGTTTCCACATGTCATTCATGTGCAGGCTCTACATTATTAGGTGTATCATTAGGTATTTAAAATCAGGAAAACCTGCTCCTAGGAACCACCAAGAATTGATCAGGATTGCAGCTGCAAGATTTAAAAAAGAATTCCCCTCACCACCCCATGGCTGTGGTCACGCCATTGGCTTTCTGTTTCTACCAACACTGATGCTGGCCTACTGAGCCAAAATCAGTCCAGCCTATTTCCATCCTGATGGCGGTAAACTCACCCAACCTATCTGCATAGCATTCTGTTCAAACCTGTAGCCTGGCATCACTCAATTCACTATCGCTTGAGACATAATAAAGACATGCAAGGAATACTCTTCTCTATCATGGCTATCATTGGCTATTCTCTTCACCAAGCAGTTAAATGAGTATGAAGTAATTGTTGACATTTGTCAAGATTGTCATCATCTAATTTTTTTGATGGCGACTACACAGCATTTTGATTAGCCATTCAAGATGAAGACATCTCTCAACTGCTGCAAAAGTCAATGTAAGTCATGTGGATGTTCCAATAACGCCTGACTTACCAACACTGAGTTAGTAGTGATGTGAAGAACATCAAGTGTCAACTTGGAAGAAGGAATTTGAGCTTCCAGAATATATGAGAGGATGTGTATGACAGCCTTCACCACACACACATCCAATAAGCTGGACTCACGAAGAGAGGATAGATTTTGAATATATTTTGTCACCAGTACTGCACTGTCAAACGTCACCTGCAAAGCGGTATCATACATGAAACTTTCTAAATGTTGCAATGCATGAGTACGAAAAAAGATTATACTCACTTGATTGGAAACTTTCATAAGGTCTACAAGAGTGTGAAGGATATCAAACAGCAGTTCCTGTGAGACACAAAATAATAATTGATTGCGGTACAATTATATCGACTTACAATTTTATTTATTGTTCCTATTTTTTACACCGAAGCATAAAAACATATATACAATATACAAATATTATTGGTTTTCATTAGTCACATGCAGAAAATGTACCATACTAGAAATCTCTTGAAAATTAGGCAGAAGATTGATTTTTAAGAATTAAATGCTGAAAAAAATGTATGTGATCCACTTTAAAGCAATCAGTATAATACTTGGTTTGTGGCATCGAGTTGAGAAATTGCTGAAATGAGAGCGGCTCGTGTTTGTGTCTGTAGTTTCACACAAGATTCTGGGTCCAAACTCAGACGGTTCAAGGTAGCAGTCAGGAGAAAGATGTAATTAATAATGTCTTGGGTGTTCTTCACCTGTATTAGGTTGGTTAGATTACGCAAACCATACATAAACCTGGGCAGAAAAAAATAAGTAATTGTTAGACAGAGAAGATTCAAACATTTTTCTGGAGCTCAGAGGACTTACTGTGTAATAATTATAGGTTTATAATGCAAAAACAGCTCTTGCATTATAGTACTTCACAGATTCATCAATTTATTTTTACATATTTATTTTTTTCAAGTACAACTGATGAAGTCTCTAGGATGAGTGTGCAAATTTCTGTGAAAACCTTTACACACCCAGTCATCTGGACTTACTACTATAACTACAGTAGGTGTCCAATATATCTGAATAGACTGATGGAAGAAAAAAACATACAGTTCCTGATCTGGATTGGAGAGAGACGTTGAATCTCTCTTGAAGCTCGGCCAAACTTTGACGTTCACAGGACACGGCTTGGTGGATGCCCCAAATCTGTTGCCAATTTTAATGTAGATGGTGACTATGAGGGACAAAATGTAAGACAATGTTGAGGTTTGAAGCACAGTATACAGTCTCTCAGTAAACTCAACATATTTATTATTGTGTATATATATATATATATAACATTTGGAATGTAGTTTAGAAACTTAATGAACATTGGACATTAAAGCATAAACCGATATTTATTAACTTTACAAATCATTAAATTAAACACCAAGACCTCAAATGGAAGACAAGATTATAAATCTCAGCAGCAGTGCAATTGTATTAGAAAAATACAATTTCTACTTTCCAGTTTCTGGATGTATGTATATGTTAAAGAAATTTTATGTATATAAGTTTTTGCATTTATTTAAAACTACCTTTGTAATCATCATATGGATCTCCTGATGGAAGATAAAAATAGTTCTCGTAATCTCTCCCTTGATAGATAATTTTTTTTGTTGACTTTCCCACACTAAAACTGTATTCATACAAGAGATCCTGTAAAGAGAACAACAAATATGTCAAATTAGTTTTCCATTTAAATGCAAGGGTTTCTTGATATCTGACTGTATTAATGTTCTAAACCTTTCATTATTATGATAGAGTAACATTTTTGTACGAAATTATCTGAATATAAAAGGTTACAAAATCACAATAAATTAAATGTTCACATGTATCTTATCTCTTGATAAACACAATACAATTTCAATAAAACTTTTTATTATAAGGGACAAATTGTGTTGGTATTTTGGGGTGATACCAATATGCAGTGGTTATTACCCACAAAAGTAGTCCAATGAAAGGCAACAAGTGAACCGGCGACAGGGTCACGAGCACCCAAGGCTTATTAATGTGCATGGGGTGGTGAATACTAGCCTGTCTAATCCAATCCCACAAAAGAGCTACTGTAGCACAAATTGCTGAAAAGGTTAATGCTGGCTATGATATAAGTGAGTCAGAAAACAGTTCATTGCAGCTTGCTGTGCATGGGGCTGTGTAGCTGCAGATCAGTCAAAGTGCCTATGCTGACCCCTGACCCCTATCCACTACTGAAATGTCTGCACAGTTGGAGGGAACCAGAGAATTCCCTCAGAGTGTCAAAATCTAAAACTGCACACAGAGTCACCTGAATTCAAGATCATACCCTGGAACCTGGAGCTGTGAGGCAGCTGCAATGTGCTGTCCAACTCATTGTATTTGAAAATACTTGGACAACAGTAAGTGTTGATGCCCAACAAAAAGACAGACCTCTTTTCCTGAACTGCAGAAGATGCTGAATTGTGTATGGAGCTCAAAACCTGAGCTGGGTTGCACATGGCACACCATTTCCTCGGGAACAGGATGTGTGGAGAAAAACAGCTGGGTCTTTCCCTGCAGAACATGCTCAGAACCTGCCATCAGAAATTAAGAGACATCTTTCAGTACTTGTATGATACTCTAACAGACTGTAGATTCAGGATTAAAAGTATTGCTAATGAGATTATTTTATTCTTGTGTCTGGCCATTGACAGTTAGTAGCAACAAACTTACTTGCAGAGACCTCTAGCATGTAAAGACTTTTCGGCTTTAGCATCATGGGTTTAAATGTGATAACAGACGAGGATATTCCTGAAATATTCAAATCACATAAAATGATCAGATGTCTCCAGTTTAGCACTGATCTACAATGATGCAATATATATATATATATATATATATATATATATATATATATATATATATATATATATATATATATATATATATACATATAACCGATAACGTGTGGTCTTTGTGGTTATGTGAATTGATTACTCTGTTATTCCCGGAATAGTGCAATACTATAATTATTGCAAACTAGCCACTATTAAGACTGTATTGTGCACAGTTTTCTACACGATAACATTTACAAAATTAAAATAAACTGAGAATATAATTTACAATATAGCAGAATTAACTGCACAATAGAATTAGGAAAATATAAATAGAATGTATATGTATATAAATAGCAATATGATTATAGGAATACAGTATGACTATTACGAATCAAGTGCAGTTGTGTACAATTTAGTGCAATATATGCTCTGCAAAGTTCAACTTGACGTGGTAGGTATTGTGCTTAGTCCTTGGATTAATCATATCCATTTTTTCCAAGTAAAATACCAAGTATAAGCAGTTCCTAATGTATATATCTGAACATTTCTATTATCAGTAGCTATGTACATTCAGGTGCCTTTTCGGTTATACAAATATACACATCATTAAATACTATGGTTTCTGCTAATACTTATACTAATATGCTTGTTTTTCACATATGTTACTGTACACTTATTCATCATGAAGTTATAACAATATTTGTCTATTACTATTACATTCAGAGTTGCTTCTGTAAATGTTGATATGTGTGTCCAAATGATTCTGTTTAAAGCTAGTCATTGTTATATGTACAAATTGAACTTCCTTGATGAACAACTGCATGACTCCAATCATTTAAATGAAAAAGTTTTTTAGATTCCTTAGATATTATGTTGTAGTGGAATTTACATATGTAGTGCAGGTGTTTTTATCAATCACATAGTTTCTACATGTATTTTAACATGTTAAATAAGAAGGGCATGTGCTTTTATCATCAGAAATGAATTGTTCACATGAATGTATGTACTTTTTCCATAAGAGATATTTTACCAAACTGATCTACTGAACATTAAATATTTCTGTACATTGTGATGTAAAACATAGCATCCTCCAGTGTTCTAAAATTTCCAAGATAAATAAATCACAGGTTTTTGCATTAGTGCCTCTATTAGGCTCATGAACAACTACTCAATGTTTGAATTTGATTCTGCCTGGATATATAAAGTAGATGCCAAATAAATACATATGTGAATGTGTGTAAAATCACCTGTGGATGTGAAGGACTGAAAGATTGCAGGCGTGATGAGTTCTCTGTGAAGATCCAGCAGGGTTTTCTCAAACACCACATGGTCAAGGCTACCAGGACCTACCAGGTTATCCCCGTCATATTCGCTTGAATGGGAAATCACCTTGTCTAAATTGTGGGGTCCTAAATTCATGAAACAATAAATAAAAACAAAATATCTATGTTATTAATAGCCATACTTTTATATTGCTATCATTATTATTGCTTGTAAATATCAAAATGAAAATGCATGTCAACCATTTGGCCGGCCTACTGAAACCCCTGAGTCCGCTTCGTCTATTCCAGAATAATAATCCTCATAGTCTGTAGGAATACAGAACAATTACAGTAATTTCCTGTTGATGATGTAATAAGAAGTGATGACTGAAGCAGTACAAATTTTCTGTATACATTTTCTATAACGCCCAGCTCTTTTCTCACCTAGATATCCATGCTCATCAGGATATTCAGCTACAAAATCCTTCTCGCTCGTGTTTTTGTCTTCTTTCATATGAGGAAGATGAAACAGAGCAAAATCCATCTCACTGACTGATCGTAAGAAACCAAGCTGAGAGGCTGGACGAATATCACTGTTTTTTAGTCAGTTCTTTCAATTCTTTAAGTAAGATTCATTTGTAAGGAATATAACAGCCATAATTCAATATTACAAAGTGGGGAATAAGAGACAGGAATGTGTGTATCATAAGATTTAATTGTACTGGTGTTCTACATTGAAATAAATGTCTACTTTTGGTTTAATTTGTTTAAATTATAAGTATTATATAGCATAATTTCAAACTCATCCTTTATTTTTTGTAATTTGATATCCACAAACACACACACACACACAGACACACACACGCACACAAATAAAATAAATAAAATAAAATCTCATACACTTATTAGTACTTTGTCCCTCTGGAGGAAACTTTTAAAGGAATCTTTGTCTATCCAACAACTCCTCAAAGGACTATTCTTTATAGTAAAATGATACTGAAGCAACCTGTGGTGAATTTGTTAGTGATTAATCAATCAATAAATCCATAAGCATTGCTTTCAAACAATTTAGTCTACCAAACATATCAGCTTCATCTAGAAATGAATGGATCACAATTTTAATAAGCAAATACATGCATTTTATTCCATATGTCAGCTTCTATAATTCTTCTATAATTCTTCTGTGACCTGAGATTTTCCTTGTAAATGAAAAAACAAAACAAAACAAATGACCCTTTGTTACATCCACTAAAGAAACAAGTTCACTCTTACGCCACCAGAGGGCATAATTCTCCAAATTCTAAATGAGTGGTAACTGGGAAGATCCTTGCCTTAATTGTTTCTCTGACTACCTTCTGTTTATTCAAAGTAAGTTTTGTGGTTTTGTGGACTTTCTTGTTTACTATCCCAATGTTTGTGAGTGCTGCTGTATTCAAGCAGTGTTTATACTTAATATTATTTCATATAGCAATACGGTATGTATTATGGAAGTATGTCATTTTGATGTTTGTTTTTTTTCATTCATATTCATTCCTTATGACATCTGTGAATTAAATATTGATGGGTATTTATGACTGATGATGGCTACAAAGAGACTAATTTAACCATGCAGAACTTTCGGATAAGATCTAAGTTTAACTGTACAGTCTCGTACCTGATGCACTGTCTGTCTCAGAAAGCAGGACTGAAAGGGATGGATTCGTCTGCTCCTCTGAACTCCCTTGTCTGGGCCAACTGACAACACTGTCATGTGTAATCTTAACGTTGTCCCTGCTGGATGTTTTGCGGTGATTTAGGATGGACAGAGGCACAGACGTAGCATGCTGTTGAAGGAAATTTTCATCCTCCACCAGTTTAGAAGGTAAGCTTATGTCCAAACTGCTACAGAAAGGCACTGTAGGATAGAAAACATTAAAAAAAGTGTCATACAGTTACACCAATGTTCAGAAGGTTTTCAATGTTCTTACCATCTATTCTTACCATCTGGCATGCTTTTGCTAGATGCGTTTACTAAATACAGCTTCCAGGAGTAGGTGATATTTATAGGACAATGTTTACATGCAGCTGTGACAGAGAACCTCTCGTTCCAATTGACAGAATTCCCTCTGCACTCTTTGCAAGATACATGAATGATGCTGTAGAAAAAATTAGAAGCCTTTTAGAAGTTTTTCTCTTAACCTTTGAACTACCGATAAAACTAACATGCATAGTATGTAGTGCTTGGATGGTCAGAAGATGCGTCTTTGTGGATTTAGAGAAAGTGTATGACAGACAGGGTGCTGAGAGAGGAGCTATGGTACTGTATGAGGATGTCAGGAGTGGCAGAGAAGTACATCAGAGTAGTGCAGGATATGTATGAGATGATTATGACAGCAGTAGGATGTGCTGTAGTCAGAGTTCAAGGCAGAGGTCTGCTCTGGAAAGAAAAGGAATGAAAGTCAGTCGTAGTAAGGCAGAATACATGTGTATGAATGAGAGGAAGGGAAGTAGAACAGTGAAAGTTTAAGTATTTGGGGTCAACTGTCCAGTGTGATGATGAGAGTGGAAAAGAGTTGAAGAGGCGAGACGGGTTGGAGTAGGTGGAGAAAAGTGACAGGAGTGTTGTGTGACAGAAGAGTGTCAGCAAGAGTCAAAGGAAAAGTGTACAAGACAGTAGTGAGAGCAGCTCTGCTGTATGGGTTAGAGACTGTAGCAGTGAAGAAAAGACATGAGGCAGAGATGGAGGTAACAGAGATGAGGATGTTGAGGTTCTCTTTAGGAGTGACGAGGGTGGACAGGATTTGAAACGAGCACATCGGAGGGACAGCTTAGGTTGGTTGTTTTGGAGACAAGGTCAGAGAGGCTAGATTGAGATGGTTTGGATATGTACAGAGGAGTGAGATGGTTATATTGGCAGAAGGATATTGGAGATGGAGCTGCCAGATAAGAGGTCCAGAGGAACGACAGAGAGGAGATATATGAATGTGTTAAATGAGGACATGAATGTAATTGGTGCTAGAGCAGAGGATGCAGAGGATAGAGTTAGCTGATGATTCGCTGTGGCGACCCCTAACAGAAAAAGCCGAAAGTTGAAGATAGTAATTAGTGCTTTCTTCTCAACAGATTAGATTTGTTTATGAATTGTTTAATTTTCAGTGATTTCTATACTGAATTATGCTCATGCTCACTTACCTGAAATATTTACCAAATTGTCTGGACTTAATGCCATGTCATGCACTTTGTTTAGTCTGTGTTAAATGATATTTCTCTATTCTGTACGGAGATGCGTGTAACCTTTTAAGTGGTTGCAATCTATCATTCAAAACTATTTGAATATATATATTTTCTTTTATCGTTTGAAGCAAATAGCACTGTTTATAGCACCGTGCAATATTATTTGAAATGAACAAAGATTGTGTAGTAACTGTACATGTTTAATGCTGTGCATGTGCACCTGGTTGGTTTGGATCTCACAGTGATGAACATCTCGGAAGAAGAGGACCGATTTCCACTTTGTACAGTAAGTGTCAACTTGAACAGATCACAGTTAGAATTTAGTGATGCTGCAGGAAACATCAGCATTGCAGAAGAAGTCTGAACATGTTTAGAGAAACAAGAGGTCTCAGCAGTGTTTACTGGCCTGCATTTCCACCTATAACTTTAAGGAAAATATCACAATAAATGATAGTAGATAAAAGTCAGTGTTCAATGTATTTATATTTTAGCAGAATTGAATATAAAAGCATGTACTTTTAAAAATGTAAAAAAAAAAAGTAATGTCATTTTGGCTTATAATTATGATTAATAATGTATTATTTGCTTAATTAATTTAGTAATTAATTATGATAATTAAATGTACAATATCTATCATTAGACACTTTTGTAGCATCTTAATTTTTAAGAGATTTAAGAGTACCAGTTTTAATATCAGTGGTAAAGGTAGTTCCCATTTTCATTAGTTCAATGCATGTCAAAAAATTTGTTGTTCATGCTAATTTTTGTTTACATGACTTTTTATTTCCCCACAAAAGAGTCTATGGCAGGGCATGGTACATAAAACACATCATCTTTCATTAATTGGAGTTTTGGTGAGCAGCAAATACATCTCATTGGATGTCAATAGATTATGTATGCACTATTTATTTTAAAGCTATTAAATAAACACCACCTACATGGCATGATAGTTAAATATCAGATAATTGGATCTAGTTACTAGTTGCACACATACAGACATTCCCGTTCACATTCATATGTGGTTACCTCATAACGTTTTCAGGAAAATCTGGGTCATATGACCTATATCCATCCACAGTGATGTTTGAGTTTCTGTTGTGACGGTTGATAAACACATTTGTTCCTCCACTGATGATGCTTATAGGTGTGCTCGGCATCACCTCGAGCAAAACAGCGTAGGTGCTGTAAACGACACTGCCTACAACCTGAACCTGTACAATGACAAAATTACTTACAATTTAATCTGACTCAATGCTACAACATTTAAATTATGCAATTATAACATTTAATTATAATTAGCTGTGGAAGAAAGAACCTGTTTCATTCTCAATATTGTACAACACTCTAGTATTTTGATGAACATTATTACAGAACAGCCAAAGGCCAAATTTGCAAAAATGTGACTGTGTGACCCTCAAACTGACTCAGAGCCCAAAGAGGAAACATCTGTCTAGCAACATCAGGAAATTGTTACCCGATGTAGCTCACTGCTACTGCACAACTGTACCATATTGTAATGTAGGTATTGATGGCACACAGCTAGCAAATTAGGCAACTGCTAGTAAACTAGATTGCATTTGTTTTAGGTTGATCCATGTGACCATGAGTACTATATTTTTTAGTAATTTATATACCAGATGGTAGACTTTAAAAAAATTATTTGTTTATTACTATCTTTATTTGCAGCTAGTTAGTTAGTCAGATTAGCATATACTGTATGATCCTTGGTTCCTGCAGTACTGTGCTCACATGGCATAGTGTAGTTTTAAGCTTCTGAACTTATTTTCTAAAATCAAAAATTGAGCTCAAAAGGACATTTGTATACCAAAGGAATAAAAATGACTTTATTGCTTATGTAACCATGTCAAAAACGCATTCCGATCATTTTCTTTGCTTTAAAAATGATTGCAATAATTCTTTAAAATATATTGCACTACATTTCAAAGTAATACATTTAATACCAGTAAAGCATAACATTGCATTTAGAATGGAGCTCATAGAACTGTACCTTATGTCAATGAAAAATTTTTACAGACAGGATTGTTAACTTTACCTTAGCTGCTATTTTATATGTGCCGTAATGAAGGAAGTACTCCGGAAGCTTCAGATGTTGTTGGTTTGTTTTAATGCCTGTGGTAGAGAGTTGCAGTCTGGTTGGTCCATAGAGAGTCCAGCTGTAGTGGAGGCCTTTTGAGATATTGCACTGGATCTGCTCTTCAAATGTCACACCAAGCCACACAGGCTGGTAACGCAATACCTAATGCATAAAATAAGACAAATGCAAAAGTCAGGATCCTCATGAAATCAAATTTACATCAGTAGTTGCTTTGATGTTTTTCTGACCTGGATCTTGCTGGGTCCCATGTTCTTCACAGGTGGAGGTTGGCATGGCTCAACAACGACAAACACATGTCCTTTTAAAGAGGCAGAGCTCACTAGGTTGGTGACGATCACTTCTACTATGAACTCTCCTGTACTGTGTGATGAAAGGTTTTATAGCATTACACAATATTGTCAATTATAATCAGAGCTATATAAAGAGGCATAGCCCTTCCTCTCTTTCAAGGAAAGTTATGAAAGCATAAGGGTCAGTTTTTTGCAGTCACATTTTAACCACACCTTAACAAATGGCACAAATGGCATAAAGTGGATTATTATTATTATTATTATTATTATTATTATTATTTATTTATTTATTTATTTATTTATTTTATTTAAATAAGACCTTCAGCAATATTGATAGCTAAAATTATGCAGAATGACATAAAGTAGAGACTTTCTACATGTCTTTCTAGCCCAGAATGTACATTCCAAAAAAGTTAAAATATCAAAACAAATCTGCAAGAATAATTAGAAGTATAGTATAGACTAAATATTGTCTAATAATTGCACAAATTAATACACAAAGGGACAAAGGACAGAACTATGGCTATTCTGTTGTTTGAAAATAAGCTCTGTACTTGTTATTAATTGTAATAAATATAGTGTTTGAAATCACAAATTAGTGCGTTTATACTCAGTTCATCCACTTGTGTGATATCCCTATTATACTTTCAAGTGAATATGACACAGTCTGACATACTATTTAGAAAACTATTCCTCCTAAATCAGACCGTGTTGTGCTACCTTTTAAACACATGATGCTCACTGTCCTTTCCAACTCTTCTTGATCCATCTCCAAAATCCCAGAGATAAGTGACGTCTGTTCCAGCGTCGATCCGGCAGCTAAAAGGCACTGATGTGTTCAGCAGCACTGAGCGAGTGTACAGCAGTCTGTTAAGATGCACAGCTCTTTGAATCACTACAGTATAAACTTCTGAGCTAACAGAGCCTTGGCTGCTGGAGACGCTGACTGTAACGTTGTACCTGCACACCAGAAAACAACTCAACACTTAGAGCCTCATTTGCAGCAGTGCTCAGGTCCAAATTTGAGCCATATTTTTTGAAAAAGTAAAACTATTCAAAAAATTCTAATTCAAATACAAATTTCACATTATAAATTCACAAGCACATATATTTACATTTACGGAATTTGGCAGACGTCCTCATCCACAGCGTGTACAAAAGTGTTTTAAGTCTCTATCGATGAATCCATTAAGGTTTTTTGTTTAATATACACATAAAATAAAGTGCTAGTTTAAGTGTTTCAGGAAAAGGTAGGTTTTCACCTGTCGTTTGAAGATAGCCAGTTAATACCTAAAAATATTTTAGTTGATCAGCCAACTTTTTTGTGTCCAGTCTTTAAATTATACTTTTCACTTGAATTTACAGACTAATGTTAGTAACAGCATGCCTTGCTTCAAAAGACCAACATATTCAAATCTACCATGTTGTTTAAAAACAAGTGTACCTGTATACCTGTCTGGATGTAGGTATTTCTTAACAAATGTTCTAGATGGCATTTTAACTGCTGTTTGGTCCCCAAAATGCCACTGAAACCCGAGTGGATCAAGCTCTTCAGTCATAGCCAGGAATGTAATATCTTCTCTTGTAGCATAAACTTGTTTTTCAGTGTAGATCCAAACAGCTGAAACTAAAAATTGAGATTAGTAAAAAAAATTAAGAAGGAAGGAAGAAAATCATCACAGAGACTATAATAAAGCTGTTACAGTCTATAAGTATACATGTTATACATTAAAACTCATAGTTAATATACTAATAAATATATTTATGCTGTTTCTGGAACTAGCCTCTTACCCTGCATACCAATTCACCTACTGTCCTCCTAAACAGTATCTGAGATCAGTATAAGTGTGTCTCAAATCATAATATGTTTATATACCTAATAGTGCTCAGATGGTCTACTATTTCTGGTAGATTTTTAAAATGTGTTTCCATGCATACTTTTTCAGCTATTATTGCCAACAACTCCTCGAATGAGGAAGGAGTTACGTAACAAAGCTTTCGCTGCTGTACATGATCCCTCATTGACAGCATAATGATTTGCACTATGCACTCAAGTCAAGTCAAGTCAAGAAGATTTTATTATCATTTCAACCACATATAGCTGACGTAGTTCATATGAAAATGAAACAGCATTTCTCCCGGACCAGGGTGCTACATAAAACAACACAGAGCTAAGGACTTAAAGTAAGTTGTCCTAGACACATAAAGTGCATCGTGTGCAACCTAGTGCGAACAGTGCGAGAGAAAAGACAGACAGTGCAAACAAACAATACAAAACACTACCAGACAGATACACAAAAAAGTGCCGACCAGTGTACATTCTGTATATTATACAGTAAATTGTGCAAAAATAAAGGATTGTAAACAAAGAGGGTTCTAGTATCATATATATAGATATATATATAGATATATATATATGTGTGTATATGTATGTATGTATATATATATATATTCATTCATTCATCTTCTACCGCTTATCCGAACTACCTCGGGTCACGGGGAGCCTGTGCCTATCTCAGGCGTCATTGGGCATCAAGGCAGGATACACCCTGGACGGAGTGCCAACCCATCGCAGTATATATATAATATATATATATGTATATATATATATATATATATATATATATATATATATATATATATATATATATATATATATATATATATATATATAAGAAATATATATATGTTTCTTGTAAAATAAAGAATATAATAGAAACAATTAAATCAGGATCAGTCAAAAATTCTATATGAATATAGATATATATATGAATATAAACATATATATATATATATATATATATATATATATAGATATATATATGAATATAAACATATATATATATATATATGTTTTTCCTTGGCACTTTTTACTCAGGTTTCCTGATTAGGGATTCGGAAAGATTTATGTGAAGCTCAATCTATTGTCATAATTACTATACAAATAAAATTCAAATAAAAAAAATATATATATAACGCAAATGAATCCAAAAGTGAGAAAATACATTTTAATATTGACTGGTCTGTGTAGCTTATGACACACTGTGTTTTGGTTGTGGAAAATGTGCAATGTAAGGAAGTTACTTACAAGTCAAGCTGCTGTTTCTCTTACTGTGCATTTCCTCAACAGTTTGATGAACACATGGAAGTGCTTTTTGATCAATTTGAGAAGGTATGAACTCCTCTCTCTTAGTCCAGGATGTACATGCTCTATAAAAGAAATTAAAGAAGTAGTGTTCAGGTTATTTATATCATGTAGTAAACTGATGTGCAACTGTGTGTAAATCAGAACAGGTTACTCATATTCTTGATGTTAATGATATTTATGGAGTCTGAACCTTCACAATCTGCTTTTGTGTTTTGGAGGAATTTGTTCTTCAGACAAAATGATCAAAGAAATGGATGTTAAATGAAGAGCAGTGAACCTGAATCTTTTCATTTTATAGCTCCGGGAAAACTAACATAAAACATATGTGGCTAATCCACAGCATAAGGACAAAAGCTAGTGGATTTTTTATTTGTTTAAAAAAAAAAAAAAAGCATTTCAGATTTTTGATTTTACATACATTGATTCCACAAGGCATATATAAACTTGTTATTAATGGCTTTTTTTTTAATTATTTTTATAATCTTTTGATTTCTTACAGGTTACACATTTCTCACATTCCACTGTTATACCAGTTGGTTGCAAATTCTAAGCTTCCACACATGAAATATTTACATTTATTTTATACCATATCTTATCTCTGTCCTTCAGATTATATTAACGTACTCATTTGAACATAGAATTGTTTCTGTGGTAAAAGGAGCTTAGTTCAAATCTAATAATAAATTGATTAAAAAAATGTGCTGTTATTTAGAATATACATATATTTCTTTGCTATATTGAAGATTTATTTAAAGAGATGTTTATTTAAGATTTTTTCCAGAGAAGTCCACAGCAGATTTTTTCCACAACAGAAAAGGCTGCTCTAATGTAACTGATGATAAGAACTAATTTGTTTGAGCTGTGGTGTAAGCGGAATAAAACACTGTACCTCACAACCCACTGAGATTTATTCCATTTCTTACATTTATCTATATTTTTTTGCAGCTAGTATAATATTTTCCTGGGAAGAATAAGCAACAGTAGATCATTGTAGATTGTTACGAATACAAACACTGGCCTTGATGTTATTAAAGGTCACTTCAACAAAAGTTATTGGATATTGCTTTAAAAAATAAAAATGATATAAAACTATAATAATACCTCTCTAATAATAATAATAATACTCAAAAGTACTTTTAAAAAATAAAGATGGCACGGCTAAATGCGACAGAGCTCTCACCTCTCCTGCAGAAGAACCTTGCCTAAGGCAGTATCAGCGTGTGAGAAGAAGATGACGGATGGAGAAAAGATGCAAACAAACTCTGATTACAGCAGGCCAAAAACACATGGAAAAGCTAACAAATGTAATAAAGTAAAGGGATTTCTGAACATCATACAAACATGAAGCAAAAGCATGAAGTTCTGCACATACCATCCTGTGAGCCTCCCTCTGCATATTTGAGTAGAAAGAAAGTAGCAGCACTGAGAAACACGGAGTATTGAATTGATAGAGACATCTTATACACTCTCGCTTTCAAGAGACATGCAGGATATGAAGCGCTGACACACACTGAAGACTGCTACTGACCCTGCATGTGAGAGGGTTCGAAGAAACCAATAGGTTCGAAGAAAGGTTCGAAGAAATCAATGGGCCATAAATGAAGCTCAGAAAAACAACGTGGTGTGAAGTGCTAAATAATACCGAAAAGTCGTTTTGTTAATAATTATATATGCTCTGTTTCATATAGAATTTTTGACTGATCCTGATTTAATTGTTTCTATTATATTCTTTATTTTACAAGAAACATATATATATTTCTTATATATATATATATATATATACTGCGATGGGTTGGCACTCCGTCCAGGGTGTATCCTGCCTTGATGCCCAATGACGCCTGAGATAGGCACAGGCTCCCCGTGACCCGAGGTAGTTCGGATAAGCGGTAGAAGATGAATGAATGAATATATATATATATATATGTATATATATATATATATATATATATATGTATATATAATTCTAATGATCTTCCATGCAAAACTAGTGTGAAACTGAGCAATTATTTTGAAATAATATAAAAAGATAGAATTTTAAATAACTTAATTACTTATTTATTTATTTATTTATTTTATTTTTATTTTTACCATTTTTTTAACCCTGGTGAAAGCAAGGAAGAAAATATAAAGTACTCTATTTATTTTTATTATTCATTTATGCTAAACTGTAAATCTCAGCATTCTGCAAACCGGGTCTTTCACCGGGTCTTTAAACAAGCAATTCAAATCAATAAAAAACATGACTACTAGGAATCGAAAACCAATACTCTAGTTCATTATTCCTTCTTGTTCTTTTCCTCTTTCAATGTCTCTTTCTCGGAGAACTTGAGGACATCAGGATGAAGTGGTATGTTTAGGCAGGAAGGTGAAACAGTGGAACAATGTCATGTTTTTGTGACATCCATCATCCACAGATTGCAAATGCACTTCTTTACAAAGAACAAAGACTGAGATTTTTAACAGAGATCAGAGATCTGTGAAATGGTGTGTGTGTGTGTGTGTGTGTTCCTCACACATGTATAATTGGTACCTTGATATTTACACTGTGCTGTGTATTTGTTATACTCACATGTTTGACACTGACTAAACCTAATGCAAGTGAAATTAAATGCAACATTTCATTTGTTTTAAGCTTTTTATTATCATAAAAGTGAGTTTGCAAAGATGATTGATTGATGTTTGCTAAGTTTCCTTTAAAACCAAATCACCCAGCATTAATCACAAATAAGCAACAAGCAAATTAGCACAGCATGTTATATACAGTAACTGTGTGCTGTTGCTGCAAGGATTAATGAATTTTTAAAAAGTTCAGCTCCACCTTTAATCTTCTGCATGGCATCTAATGGCCAGTAAGGTATCTGTATAGACGTATTTGGGATATCCCCTTTAGAGAGAAGCTTAAATAATTATTCTGCATTTAATCATTTCCACTGTAATTAATGGGGTGTCGTGATCACTTAGACAAAATAGAAAAAAAACAATCAAGAGACAGTGTAAGTGAATCTGGACATTCAAGAGACTCTGGCTATGGAACATAAATACATATATATGGAGACATAAATACATATACCTGGTAATTAGCTATATCAAATAGGTTGTTTATTATATTCACATGTTAATTTGCACCTCAGTTAGGACCTGAGTTTGTTTTGGTGACTCCGAGCAGCTGAAAGAGAAAATTGTAAAATCTATATATATCTCTCTCTCTCTCTCTCTCTCTCTCTCTATATATATAAATATATCTATATATATATATATATATATATAAAAAAAAATATATAAATATATATATATATATAATTTTATTATTTTAAAAGTCATTAACCTTCTCAGAACTATGATATAACATAGAATATAAATCTCAGAAAAGGTCTAACATTATGAAACAAATAAATAAAATAAAACATAGGTAAACCTAGTGAAATCCTAGTGAAAATCCTTTTATGGACTCTCTTTTGTTATGCAAGCCCTAAATCCTTTCACATGAACAAGAAAGCTTGGCATTCAGCAAATGGGCTGTGTCACCTATAAAAACAAAAGAAAAAAACTTTCACTATATAACAACCAAATTTGATATGCTGTCCTCTCAACCCATGACAAGCAGCTCAGGGTTCTTCAAAGTAAACTGACAGCTCAAAACTTAAGAGCACTTTAATTTGTCATGCATTAGGTTTTCTAAGAGTCTTGCTCTCTTTAGGCTAATGTGTAGAGCCTGGTAACTGAGCCTGACTCACCTTGAATGTCTGCTCACTTCAAAGCCAGACGCACGTCACACTGCATGGAAGATGGAGGTTTATATGTGAAGCATGACAGAGCACCGGTGACCCAGATGACAAGTGCAAAAAAATACACACCAGTGAGAAAAAGAGAACCTGTCACATTCCACACTAAGAGCGAGTAGCAACCATATTATCTGTAGATTTCCGGAATGTGCTGGTGGCACTTTATGATGGATTAGAATAGAAGTGGACTGTCATTCTCTTATTGGCAGATGATTTCTAAATCTTTGAAAGAAAATCAAGATAGACATAGCTGCTGAGTTTGGATGCAGTTTCTCTTTGGCTCTACAGTATGATCTGTTAAAAAAAAGGTCTCCTTAACAGAAAAACAAAGGTTTTTTAATAAGGAATGGCAAATATGTTTGATATAATAATAAAGAAAAAAAAAATCATATTATATACACAAAAAGGTAATAGTTTGCAAAGCAGATTTACTAGATTTACCTTGAACATTATTAGCTATTTATCACAAATGAACAATACTGAATCTGCTGCAAGGATTTAGAACTAAAAATACTTCTGCATCACCTTTAACCCTCTGAATGTTTTTTTCAGTATGTCCAGGATAGCATCTAGAATATATTAAAGGAATACATAAAAACAGATTTTTTTTTTAAAGCAATTAATTAAACGTCCACATCTTTACAGATTACTATATAGCCCACATTCAACCAATGGTTCTTATCTTTTATTATCGGTGTCTTATGGTCACTTAAACAAAAGCTTTACACATGTTGGAATAATAAAAACCAAAGCATTTAATAGACAGTGTAACCTGATGAGCCCAGAAAAATTACTGAACAGTAAGGAAGAAACTGGATGCCATATGTCAAGCAGCTGTTCCATACATTGCTTGTTTAATCTCAAACCTAACAGCAGGGGGCGTCACAAAGAAACTTCTGTGCCTGGAAAAACCGCCTGGATGCTACAAAAAACATGCACAACCCATAAAGGTTTTTGTTTGTCCCTGATAAGGTGAACAGATTTTTATCGTGTCAATAAAGTTTTCATTTCATTTTTATTTAACTCTGTAGTATATTCCATATCTCAAAAAATTGTACAGTGTTGTTCTCAATGCAACAGCATTGTAAATAGTTTCATTATATTGGCTATAGATTTGTTCTAACCATTTATCAGCATATTGTAAATAACATAGCACATAATGGAAATGATACAATGCACTGTTGACTGCTCAGTTCTGAGAGGTCAGAGGTCTTAACTACTGAATTTGCTATATTAAGATTTCTAATTAATTACTTAAATTATTAGCTGTATAATAGCAGCACTGAAGGCTACTTTAGTGCTGCTATTATAGCAAACAATAACTTACTAAAACTAGGTTTATATAAATGTGCTCATTTATTTATTCTCATAAGAACTAGTAAGTTATTAGTAAGTTATTATTTTTTACAATAACGACCTACAGACTGTGTGATGTGAGTGTTCTTGTACTGAGACCTTGAGAATGTTTTTTTAATGAAGTCTCCACTGTCAGCACTTGTAGTGGTTAGAGGTAAAGCTAGAACGTTAAGTTCTTCACTGCCAAAGCCTTTGCAGTTTCTCAGTAACATGACAGGGTGTGTTGGGTTTGTTTATGTGTCCTGTTAAATGTAAGTGCTGGAGTGGATACAACTGTAGCTGCGCTAGTGAAAATAATAACACCATCTAACTTGTTTTGTGGGTGTTCCAGAATATTAAACACAACAATAAATAGGGAAAGAAGTATTCTTTGAATATTTTTTTTAGATGCTGGAAAATGAAAGAGAGAGAATGGAAAAAGAAAAAGAAAAAGAATCGTTGTTGAAAAAGAATTAACTTCATATCAGACAAGTTTATAGTTGATT
This sequence comes from Tachysurus vachellii, assembly GCF_030014155.1. Taxonomy (NCBI): domain Eukaryota; kingdom Metazoa; phylum Chordata; class Actinopteri; order Siluriformes; family Bagridae; genus Tachysurus; species Tachysurus vachellii. The sequence goes on along the minus strand of NC_083484.1, from coordinate 6,698,751 downwards.
AATTTCCTAGAACAGCATGCCCTGTCAGGTTTCATTCCTAACTTTTATGTTGGGGTAAAAAGACTGATGTGATGTAAATGAAGATATTCAAATCTGTGTTTGAAATACAGATCATACAATTACATATGTTTCAGCCAGCAAGTTTTCACTATTCGCCTACAGCATTTCTCATCGTCAGTAATGTACCATTGGAGTATAGTCACAAGGTTTATTTGAGCTTGTGCCATATTGCATTTGAAGGATTCGAAAGTTTCTTCGATCAGAGCTTCTCCTACAGCATGCACCGCCATCCAGGATTACGAAAGAAGAAACCCAGAAAAGATTCTCTGCAGCTTGAAGTGATTTAGGAGGTATGTTGCACGTGTAGCAGATACCTTGAGGGGGTGTTTTATCATTTCCCGAATCAGAGCAGTGACATTCTTGTTTGCATACTCATTTTAGCCCTTAAAAAGCCAGAATCAGGAGGAGGAGAAGAAATTGCAACTGTCACCAATTTATTGGTACTGTATTTTATTATAATCAGTGTTTCAATCAATGTACAGTAAATCATAACATTGCCGGATTTTTACATCAAATCACGAAAAGAGAGTGATTTAAAAAAAGAAAAGCCTTGACTTGGTCAAGATATGGCATATTTTTTGTGCTGCTTTTTTTATGCATGACTGCAACTGTGAACATGTCTGCTTGTTAAATGATATTTTACATATTGTATTGAAACAAACAGGTGGAACAGTGAACATGACTGATCACACAAAACAATCCGCACCATGCAATCCTCCCAAATTGCTAGAAAATGGTAATAGTTGGATAGGATAGATAGATAGATAGATAGAGAGAGAGAGAGAGAGAGAGAGAGAGAGAGAGAGAGAGAGAGAGATCTGTTTCATGTAATTGTGTACTTTTATGGACAATTAAGATAAGGGACCGACAGCTTTTTTAAATAAATCCAACACAGAATTATTTTCATTGATCAGAAACAGACCTTGTGGCATCAGTGTTTGCTGGCGTCTTGGGTGTAGTCTGTTTTGGGCTTGCTGAGTAACTGCACAGTCCTGTACAGCTGTTTGAGCCACATGGTGTTTAGCTTGGCAATAAGAAGGGGTGTGTATGTGTGTGTGTGTGTGTGTGTGTGTGTGTGTGTGTGTGTGTGTGTGGTGGGTATGTGGGTGTGTGTCGGCAGGTGTGGGTGGGAGGGGGTTAGGCTGATCATATGTTTATATCTTAATTTCCACAAAGGCTACATTTGGCTGATATCCATGAGGAAAACTGCAGCTTTAATTTTGTTTTGTTTTTGATTACTGGGGTTAAGTTTAAGGTTAGGATTAGGTGTAGTGTAGCATCAATTAGTCAACTGCAAATATGTCAAGGTCCTTACATGGATAGTATGACAAGTGTGTAAGTGTGTGTGTGTGTGTGTGTGTGTGTCCATTGAGTCCAATATTTACTGTCAGAAACATTATAAACATAATAATCAGTCACTAAAACACTGAATAAACTAACCACAACATGGTGTAACATTACCAAAGAAATGTCAAAATTACTCAGGCGATAGGAGTAAACCTATATACTCAAAAAAATGACATAACTCCAAAACCTTATGTTAAAATACTTAATAACTCTTAGAATATTAGATTCTTTGATAAATTGAATATTTGTTGCTTTCAGTGTTATGAATGTTTTCCTTTAAATCAATATAATATATACAAATATAAGCAAATCACTGAAGTTGTGTCTGTTGGCAAAGACCTTCTAACCAAACATCTTGTTCTGTCGCCTTAAATAAAAGAAATAAACTGCTTTGTCAACATCGTTTCAGATTAGTTTAGAGATAGTATTTAATTTTTGACGAATGTGAAATACTTTTGATTTGGAAGGAATGCATACTAAAATATCAGAAACTAAAACCAACAAAAAAGCATGTGTGTATTCCATAATGGTTGTATCTTGATAAAACAAAAATAAAATGAAACAAAGGCATAAAATTTATACTGATGATATATAATTCAGGAATTTTTCGATTCTAATAGCTATTATGTTATCATACTAGCTACAAAGGTGGGTCAAGATAATCTATTCTTTTAAGAAAAAAGAGTTAGGACAGACAGACTGAGGCAGCAGTAGTCTCCCTTTCCTGGTGCCTCAGACAGGTCATCGTTGTAGTTGGCAGGCCTTCCAAGAGCCCGAGCAGCCTCATGCTGAATAGTTGGGACGACGTCCAACAGACGAGGCCTCTGAAGGGACATTACACCTAAGCCAGAAACAGAGAGGGAGAGAATAAGAAGAAAAACAGCAGCAGGAAAACACTGGAGAGTAAGACTTAACCTGTTCCCTTTTGGCTTATACAAATATCAAATTATGATATTCTAAAGCTAATAGTGTTCCAAAAGAGTGCATGAATATTACACCTCTACAAGAACACTAAGAGGGTCAAACATGAAAATGAATAAGTGGAACAATTATTGTAGCTTATTTTCCTTTAGCTTTCATTGAAATCACAGCATGATGAATTAGTGGTCCATGAAAGTGTAATAACATGGTCTGGTTAATATAATAAATTGCTAGCATTCAGCAATTCCAGATATTTATCTTGCACTGATGTGTCTGTTAGAAATCTTAAAAATATATAGATTGCCAAACATTCATATAAAATTCATATGAGTATGAATATCAGCCTAGTTTCTAGTAGCAACTGGAGTTTCTTTTAGAACTGCAAATAAAGTTGAGAAATAAGAAGATGAATATTTTTACCCAATATGTAAATACAATTTGTCTATCATAATGTAATGAGTAAAAGATCTTGGCAATGGTAGGACTAGTTAGGACTAAATCGAGACATATTTGGGGTTTCTTTTTTCAATCTCAATCAAATTGGGAACAGCCATTTTTATCCTCTTATTGTGGCTGATTTTAGTGATACACAATTCAAAGGCAGATTTGGATTGCAAAAAGGCTAATTAACGTTTATTATTTGTCTTGATTTATTGGCCATTTCATACATTTTTATTTATTTTTGGTCCTCATTATTCATGCAGTGATGTAACCAGCCATTCATATGGTGGCAACATATTGCATAAAATTAGGTACCCTTCCGTTAATAGTGGAAAATGTGATCTCTTGATGTGAAAACATGATCTCTTGATTTTAACACTAGCATGATGTATTTCTATATTTTTAACTGAAAATGGCCAGATGGCTTTAAAACTTTCAGAAAAAAAACAACAGCAGAAGACCACATCATTTCCACATCTGTCAGCCAAGAACAAAAAGCTGAGGATGCACAGATTCACCAAAACTGGAAAATTAATTATAAAAACATAGCATGGACTGATGAATCTCAATTTCTACCGATTCACACACATTATAGGGTCAGAATTTGATGCCAATAGCATGAATCCATAGCCCCAGCTTGCCTTGTGTCAACAGTCCAGGCTGCTGGAGGTGTTGTAATGGTTTTGGATTTTCTTGGGAGACTTTGGGGCTAATAATAATACAAATCAGTCATTCAGTGTACTGTATTGGCTCTCCCAGTCAGTCGATTTGTATCAAATTGTGTGTGTGTGTGTGTGTGTGTGTGTTATATACTATATTTCTTTTATTTCTTTTCCCCAGTCCTATCGGTTGTCACCTCAGTGTGTGTAAGCTAATTGAGATCATTGGCTTGTGCATTCTGGCTTGTGACTTTGACTTGATGGTACTGTTATGTTTTCAAAGTACATTGTCAAGCTCATAGCAGATGTGAAGCTTTGTTAATAGTCCAATTTCTATTTTATATTTTTCGAGATCGCTAAGCAGGTTGCTTGTCAAGATATATATTTATATTATATGACCATTTTATATGATACTATAAAATGATATTGTTAAGGTCAAACACTGAAAAAGTGTTTGTACGTCTACTGGATGAAAATACAGATAAAATAATTCACTTTTTCATTTCAATAATATTAATTATATGCTACTTGTATATTGACATTGGCTAACAGTTATCCAACTAGTGAATGCTAAATATATTAATAAAGATACATTTCTTAAAAGAGCATAATGCAAAATTACAATGACAATAAATATTACCTTTTTGCCACAGTTACTAGTGTATAGTGTATATATGTATATTTTAATGTATATATGTATATATTTAACTAAAAAATAAATAACTAAAAAAGCTCAAATAAAATTAAAAAGGTCAATCAATCAATCAATCAATCAACAAATAAATAAATAAATAAATAAATAAATAAATAAATAAATAAATAAATGACCTTTTGTGTGGTAATATAATAGATCAGAACTGTTTGTAAAGTAAATTATTAGAGGCTTCAATTTGAGTGTTTTTTCTTTCTTTCTTTCTAGATTTAAAGTAGACAAAGAAAACTGCTGTAAATATCAAAATATGTTTATCACAGAGAAAGAAAGCATTAAGGATAAAAAAAATGGAGCTGAATAACATGATTAATTCTGCACCACTAACAGCTGCCAAAACACAGGAGAGCTGCAAGCTGGTAGACCATCTTTGACAGCTGGCCATTTTTCAGTTTCCTTGTGCTTAAGCAATACATTTTAGCATTATAGCATTAGTAACTGCAGTTCAGGAAATGTTTCCTTTTTGCAGCATTTGCCAGCTTGTAAATAAGCATGGGATGAGTTTTGGCAGCCGGTAGCTGGTTTAGACCAAGTTTGACTTGTAAAGAAGTCCTTCATTAAACCTGTAAGCAAATTGTTCATATGTATTATTTTATTTAAATGTACAGTAGCTTATAGAATAGGAAAGAAAACATAAGACAGGGAATCATTAAATAATACTTAAGTCTTTAGTTCTTCAGTCAAAAATTCTGTTTTGTTGCAGCCTAATATGCATTTGAATAGTCTATTAATTGGGCAGATGATAGATTAGGAAGCAAACCACAACAGGAGAGAATCTCTAATCTCCATATTTTACATCATTTTGCAAAACCTTTCAGTGAACAATGACTTTAATAACAACAACTAAGTACCGAGCTAACCAGTAGGCGACTAATGTGCTTCCGGTGGTTCACTGTTGCCCTGGTAACAAACCGGAAATAACAATCTCTTCTTTGTCAGCATGCGGTCTCTCTGGTTTTTATTTCACGGTGGTCCGTTTGTTGTATTATCACAAAAATATAAGATCCGAGGATGAGTATGCATTAGAAATGCATATAACGTCAGATTATATTTAATAAAATAAAGACTAATAAGTAAATTGTTAATATTAAAATATAAAGGGTAGTAGAAATCACAAAAAATAAAAGCCTCCCCTAATTTACTTAGGTTTATTTATGTCCACGTTGAAAACGTGCATACACAGTAACCAGGAATAACAAAAAAAAGCACACATTTTAAAGCATAACAAAAAAAGTGTGTATATGTTGAGGTGTGTGTGGAGTGGGGGTGGCGGGGGGTATGACCTATGACCTGTTTAAAAATCTGTGAAACAAAATCATGTAAATGTCCAACTATTAGTATTAGTAGAGATGCAGGTTAATTACTTGTTCGTGCACAGTTTAGCTTTTTATTATCCTATAAAACGAATATGGTCTTTTTTTATATGCATATGATCTGTTTTACGGGCAAATCGTTTTAGCTATATATATATATATATATATATATATATATATATATATATATATAAGAGCCTGTTATAATCATGTATGCACCCAGATGTATGCAAATACAGCCCTTGGATCATTTTCCAGACTATAACCTGCTCTTTTGCAATGCAAAATTAAATAAGCTATTAAAGAAAAAAAATAGAAATACTCAAGTTGAGAGAGAGCCTTTTCAGTGCCAGGGGAATTATTAGACCTACATTAGTCTAATATCAGGCATTTAATTCAAAACCAAAAACCAATGGACATGAAGTTGATCCATATATAACAATAGCTATAAAAGCATCCGATTCCCTAGCACTATAATGGCCATTTAAATGTATTTAAAAATCTTCCAGGTCTATATAGCTATGCTTTCAGTGAGGTGAGTGATTGATCACTTTTAGGAAAAAAATCAGCAGAAAAAAAAAACAAGTTATAGCTTCCCATCATCTGTACATCTTCGTCGTTTGTTTGTTGATGTAACCGATTTATTTTGTAATCCCAACAACCATATCTGCTAGCAGTCAACCTAGAACAATGTTAAGGTCTCATTTCATTGCTTTTTATCATGTGAACTATTTTCATTTATAATTTGTATATTTATGACTGTGATATAGAAATGAGTTTATAACATGTTATAAGTCTATAAGGCTAAAGTATTAATTGAACACTCACTTGAAATTAATAATTGTCCTGTCACGTGTATAACTTTGTTCTATGTGTGATCTTAAATCAAATTAAATCAATAAAAATCAAATATTAAATAAAAAAAATCAATAAGAAATAATAAAATGTATATAAATAAAAAATACAGGCGTATTTGTAGGCCATCAATTATAGCTGACCTTAATTATTTTTAAGCAGTTATTTAGAGACATGAGTGTGTTTGCTTTTGATCTTTTATTCACATAGAATAAACGATCCATCTCTCACTTTAATGAGTCAAAAAAATTAACGCCTTTTTTTTTTTGATGTTGAAATGGCACACAACATTTATTTATTTATTTTTATTGTATTTTAAAGCAGTGCATCTCAAAGCAAAGAGTTTTGAATTAGACCGCATGCATTGTTAGAAATGTCCTGTAACATACAATTTCAACATTGGTCTAAAGTCCCACGAATGAATGCAGGGGTTTAAATGAGCCAAATGCTTAAACGTTGAATCTTCAGATTTGGCTACCTATTCAGGTGTATAAATAAATTACCTTATGAATAAATAAAGCGTTCTACTGAAAGCTGATGTGGGTTAATAGCAATATATAGATAGATATATAGCCATCTATATATCTATTTTAGAGGCTTATTAACACCAACCTTAGCTCAGAAAGTTGAAGATCCATATTTAACTTAATATGTCTAAACATCCTGTGGCGGGTTTTAAATAGTTGATATTACTGATTCTGTAAAAATAGTCCATGGAGATAAGAAGGTTTCAGAAATATCAAGCAAGTTCGTTGTGCTCTTCAGAAACCCACCAAAACCCGACAAAACGAATAAAACTAATTACTAATGATTAATTGGGAACAACGGCGCAATCTGCAGAAATCTATTGAATATCAAACCCATAGATAGCTTTCTCTAGCTAAACTATTTAATACAGTATTTTTTGTATGTTTATTCCTGGTTGATTATATTGAACATATACAGCAACAGTATGACATTATTAGCCGAACAGATTTTTTTTTTTTTTTTGGTTTTTCTGTTTTATAATAAAACAGCTATAAAACGGTTAACTTTAGAATGTATTGATTTTTTTCACCATTTTTATTTTTTTATCACAGTGCGCATTGATAGAAGTGAGCTGATTTTGCGTCAGTCGGGGAAAAAGGCCTTTTACCAGAGAAGTTTATGTAAATGGAGGGGAAATATTTTCACCGGCGGGGAAAAAAAAGAAAGAAATAATTAATTTGGTATCATTTATTCGCATTCAGTTCATTTTAATGGCCTTATAGAGCTTGGAAATAGAATAAACCATGAAGATGCCATAGATGTTGGACCTCCACTGAGATGAGGCAGAATCTGTGAGGATCCTAAGGATCTAGAGATTTACCAGCTCTAGTTGGACTGTATATTTATAATCACACCCTTCAGTGTCACCCAGATGAGGTTGAGGTTCCCCTTTCAGTCTGGTTCCTCTCAAGGTTCTTCCTTTACAATCTAAGGGAGTTTTTCCTCACCACAGTCACCTCGGTCACCTCAGACTTGCTCATTGGGGATAAATCCAAACACATTTAATTATATATCATAATAATCTTGAATTTTTGTATTATATTAATCTTTATATTACTCTTTATATTAACCGTTTATGTCTATGTTCTGTAAAGCTGCTTTGAGACAATGTCAACTGTAAAAAGTGCTATACAAATAAATTAGAATTGAATTGAATAGAATAAACAGTAAGAGAAAGCTTAGTATCCTTTATTCCTTCTTAACCCGGTTAGAGCATTATAATACTAGCCTATGATGTGTACAGAATTATTTAGGGTTTTCAATCCGAATCACGTTTACACACATTCTCATTGGCTTACGGGTTACAATTTACACCCGAAAAGTTTTGCCAGAGAGCTACACGTATTTCTGTCAATAGCATTTCTTTTACAATTTAAGCATGCTTAAATTTTACTTTACTAAACTTTACTCCGTCTAACCGGCTTATATAGATTTATATTTAATTTCTTAAATATATAATAAACACATACACACAGGGGGACATTTACTAAATAAGAATTGTATGGGATTGGACTTATAATAGCATATTCTATTTATTGTAGTGTGCATATTCACATTGGTTTGTTTAATAAACACCAGAGGGAGCAAAAGGCTGAGATAAAGGCAGCAAAAGTGTAAAATGTTTATTTTTTTTATACTGTGCAACAGTCACAATACAATAATTATTCATACAATCAAAACAATAAGACAAATGAACACTGAAGTGAGGCTATCTACACGGCCTAGGTTACAACCTTGAAGGTTTGGGTGTGGGGCAGGGGAATGGGTAGTCCCATGGTGCTCCGGAATTTACATTGCTGTAAAAATGATATATGCACAACAACTACAACTTAAATTTCTCTAATCCATTTTAACTGAATTGAATATATATTTTCTTTGATACAACCTCAAATGCCACTTGAATATAACAGGAATGTTTAGTAGGCCTAACTAGCCAAGGAAGGCAAACTAAAGCCTTTATCATGTGTTTAAAAGAAAGTACAAGCTTAAAATACTAGCAACACCTCTTGATTTGTTTTATTCAAAAATAAAAATAAAATAAAAAAAAAATATGCATTATAGAAAAGTAGGTTCAGTCTATTATGCAAACTGTTTCAGATGTTTTCCAAATCCCATAGCTCAGAGCCACAATGAGGCTATCGTTTCCAAGTTTACTCCAGCAATTGGATGAAACGTGCCACTTCTACTATGTTAAAAGTTACACGTGTAATAGGAATAATGACAATAAAATGGCTACAACGACATGACATTGGCATGAAAAATAGCTGGGTAATCTGGAGTTGGCTTAGGCAGGTCTAGCCCCATCACCCTGAAGAAGTAGAAGATCCATTTAAAGAAGGTTTTCGCATTTTGTTGAACGTAAATTGCCGATTGGGGCTTCCCATTGAGGAGCCATTGACTGGGTTGGAAATATGAGGAAAATGAGGATGAGTGGACTGAACAGGTGTGCTTGGACTTGGTAGTGGTGAGGATGTAGACGGAGCTCCAGCTGGGCTGTTGGCCTGGTCACTTGCAGAGTCACTTTCTGAGCGGTTGGCACTGCTTAAGCCATCCTGCGTGTGAGTAATCTTCATTTTTTTGCAGTTAGGACGTACTCGATATTTCAAGGGTAGCGGCCCATTCTGATGAGTTAAAAGAAAAGTGATCATGATATTTAAAAGTTCTAAAACAAGTCAATAGCGTTGTAATAATAAAAAAATCATCATTTTACAGGAATACTAAAGTGCTATTATGGCATCATGGAAATTTCATTAAGACCTCCTTACCCTTCTCCATGTGTAAATGTAAGCAATGTCCATTAATGTGTAGTAGTCCTTTAGGGGTTCATCCTCATACATGACTTCAATCTATGTGAAATGATATTACCATGAGTCCATAAAGTATTCAGAATATTGTTTTCTGATCTACAACTAATATTCAGTTTAAGATATTTAAAATGGTCTCAATTCAAAAAGAAGGTAATAATTGGAAATCAGATTACCTGAAAGGTGCATGGTATGTCCATCTTACTTCTCAGAAATTTCCTCAAATGCATTACAGTCATGGCAGCAGGACACTGCAAGTACCTCTTGTTGTTTACCTTTAAAAAGAGACATGAAAAGTAAAAAACACTAAAAATTGTAGGCATAATAGGGTAAAAGACGCAAATGGACATTTATAAACTATATTAACCATTTAACCATTTTACCTCATCCTTAGTCTGTTTCTCTCCCTCACTACCTTGCTGTTTAGCCCTAAAATAAAGTAAAAACTTTATGCACAGGAGCTCTATATGGCTGTGTACAATTCATTTTTTAGCTTCAAAACTACATACTTGGTGTCAAAGAACTCGATTGACAGACTGATAATCTCATCATCTGTGATGATTCTCTTATCCTCATCAGCAACTTCACCACGATCCTCATTAGATCCATTTGCAGCTTTTTGAAAAAATGAGACATTAAACAAAGTTACATTTTATTAATAAAAAACAGTAATCAGTAGTTTTTGAATGTGTGTCTTTTTAAGGATCATGACACTATAATAAACATTATAATTATTTTTGTCTATAGGCATTTTAATCACTGTCAAATGACTCATTATTAAAGACACGATTGAAAAGATTTACCATCCACTGAAGGGTGTTCAGCATAGAAATCTCTTCTTCGCTTCATTTCATCTGCAAAGAAGTTTAATTTACTCAGGATAAAACAGAACACCAGCACTGTTCCGTTTACAGACTAGATGACATGGCACATTAGACGTGTCCATTTGTCATTGTTATAGAACGAGGCATATTGTAATAATTGTAAGATCAAGAGAATATTTGACATGCATACAAGGACATCAGACACAGTTTTGGTTAAAAAGTAAGGAAAGTTTTGAATCAAAATATTTTAATAAAAAAAAAAAAATTGAAGGATATGCCCATTATATTCTTATTCGCCGGTTATTTGCATCAACAGTGTCTACTGGATTACTTACTTTTGAAAAGACCTGGGACCAACTTATACACAATGTCCTGCAGAGTTTTGTCAGACCTGAAACAGTAAAAGGCATTTTCTGAGAGAAATTCATTCTTTACTGAAGCAAACAGCAAGCAATATGCAAGAGTCAATGTGGCAATTTTATTGTAAGGATGATGATTAATTCTATTACCTAATATTGAGAAGAGGCTTTGTTTTGTGAACCTGGACATCACATATGGGACAGTATTTACTGTTCTCCAGGTAGCGCACAATGCACATTTTACAAACTAGACGAGAAAGATATGGTAGGTTAGAAAAAGTATGCAGCTGACAGATCAATTAAAGTCCAATAGATTAGAAAGAACACGGTACTTACATGAATGCAAGCATTCTATGATTGTGGTTGCGTCGATGAAATATCCACCACATAATACACACATCAAATGTGGATTTAGCTCTGTGATCTTGATCCTTGTTGTGCGATGCATCGTCATGGAAGGTTAAGGTCCTGAAGAGAAATGAACATGTGTGTAACCATTGTGGCTTGGCAGAGGAGGAAGGCTGACTGACTGCCAACAAAAATGCATTATTTTCCAGAAGGAGACTGCAAAGCTTAATACGCAAGGCTTTAATTAGGATGTGCAGGAAATTATTAATAATCCAAAATAAATAGTCCCCGTTCATACACAGTTACTATTAATAATAATAATAATAATAATAATAATAATAATAATAACCGATCACAACAGTATGCATCAGATGAACAGATTTAAAACAATTCTTTGTTTTAGCATCAATCCGACAAACCAATTACACTAATTAATTCAGTCTCAACTTTTAATCGCTCTATTTAAAGCAGCACACGCTTAATATATCGTATGAAAACTAAATTAAACCCTTTTATGAACCCGTGCGTATTATGAGCGATTCCAGCCGCCTCTTGTTTCTATAGCAACTCCGCACCAAATTAAGCGCAGCAAATGTAAACGCGATTTAATGGATGCACGCGCTACCTAATTCAACGCAGCGCAGGTGTCTATTTAAAAGGTAAACTCATATACTCAAATTACATGAGGTTTTTACACATTCAAGTGATGTCACTACCACGTATTCAACCACACCTCCGTCTGAAAAAAAAACATGGGCATTTTCTCTTTACGCATTTGCGTCTTTACAGGTTTTAAGGATACATTATATTTGCATGCATTCACATCATATCATAATTCATATACATCACGGCACTGATCAGCAGAAACGGCACGCATTGCGCCATTTGAGCATTTGTTTGTTTGTTTTTTCTATAGCCCAATGATTAAAGCTAAAAAGACAAATCTAGTCAGTAAAGCTTTAGACGCTACGTTTGGTGCTTCATCTGATGTTCTATACAAAAAAAAAATCCTTTATCTTGTATTATGACTAGAAATATTTCCGGCAAAGGGAAGATAAATAACTTTTCAAGATGCATTATTTCAAAGTGAAATTTTGTTTGGGTGCAATACTATATAAATGCTGCTAATAATAATAACAATAAGAAGACGTTTTGCTGTAATTGCTGCTGTACTTTAATCAGCTTTGTCCTACTGATGAATAATTTGGAGCCATTTGCAGTACAACTCCCTCTCGGCGTGCTCACACTCCGAGACAGTAATGTACACCGTACACAGTAATGTAGACCACCTTGAGCAATTCTGTTTCAGTTTGTGGTTAAAATATTCAGATGACGTTCAATTGAAAAGACTCTTGAGTGTGGAGACAAAGCATAGGCTTTTGCACACCAAGTTACAAGCTGCGTAAATATGCGTTAAAAGGTTATTGAAGTTACTACCTTGCTGTGGCTCTATGGGTATTACCGGGCGTTTGAATTCGCAACACCTCATTTAAAACAGCCTGGTATTCGAGTTCAGGTATTCGCAAATTCGCAGCAATTTGCCCCCAAATCCAGATATGACAGCAGAGTCCAAAGGTTCATTTTAGCATTTCAAACTGAGATCCCTTCTTCTGTTGCAACCTCATATCTGTAGCTACAAAACTTACTAGACAAACTTACTAAACTAATAGACAGTAGATGCCAAATACGTTTGCCATGTCATCTGAGAAGACTGCTATTGAAGTTACTCTAGGAAATACTTATGATAAATATTAGTCATATACATAACTTCATACAGCAGGCCTATGCTTCGGAGGAGTAAGAGGATAACGCAAGATGAATCCTACTTAATACAATTTCTCCAGCTTTAATGACCATAAAAATATCATGATAATTTGAAGATAAGTGACTAAATCCACTGACCACGGAAATTAACTAGTGCTATACGTGTAGAGGTGTGGAGATACTACACAATCACCACCACACTGTATGCTCTAAATGTGTGTTAGAGTAAACAGTAACCATTAGGCCCTGCAGAAATACGACACCTACTAAGCGGCAGAGGAATAATTCGTGCTAATCGTCACTGACAACGCATAACCCTGGTTGACCAAAGAAAACATGCACTTGCGGATTTCATTAATTTACGGGATCGGCACAGGACGGGTGGGAAGGTCCAGGAGGGTGAAATGCGCCTTGGTCCAGGGTTTGATCTGTCACGTTTGTCGCTGTAATAGCTTCCACATCCACGGAATGTTTTTTGGCTATGAGGGACATTTTCTCATCTATACAAAGTCCCTGACAATATTCATTCCTGCTAGTTTTCCAACAAGACACACAAGCAAGGCGCGCAAAAAGAAACTCAAGCGCGTGTATGACAAAGTTCTTGAAGCAGTATTGAATGTTGCATTGCAATGGCAGCTTTACAGACGTTTACATTTAGCGGGTTGTGCGTGTTTTAATGGTTTTGTCTCGCTCCTGGACAATATTTACAGTGGCCTGCAAACTAATGAGTGAAAATGCATAATCAAAACAAACCAGCAATTAGAAGCATAAAAGCGCGATGAGGAATAGAAAGGAATATGAAACTCAGCTACTGCTGCACTCTAGATGTAGGCCTATACATAATCGCGTGTATGGACCGTCAGCAATAAACGACACGTTGTGTCAATAAATAATTACATTAATTATACAGTGCATCTCGGGGCCATGTTACGCATGCAGTGCAGCCATGCAACTTGCCTTACATGTTATCTTTACATAGGCCATCAAATGCACTTCTGACGCTCGAGGAAGCGAGTCATACAGAGATGACTATTTATCACATGCCCTTTACACAAACAAAACGGTTATATTTGTGGCTGTTGTCACCGTAGTCTATATGGCCAACTCAAGTGCGTGAGCAGAAAAACTGAACACGCTTTTACACGCGGACACGTTTAATGCGCCGTTTTTCTACAGAGGCATGTGTGAAGGGGTGCAGGTTGCACGGTGAATGTTTTTTTTTAAAAGACAAAATCACCAAGCTATCATTTTCATTACATGTACGTGCACCTACACCATTTTAAAATAAGGCCGAATAAAAACCTATAAAGAAACGCGACCCAAAATAATTACTTCTAAGCGACGTGTGCAAGTAAAATATAATACAGATATACACAAAAAGACGTGGAGATAGCTAAATCCATGCATGGGACAAGACAAAAATACCCTCATTTGTCTTATATATGCGCCAATAAACCTTGCTTAACACACGCACCCCCAGGACGCAACTCAAACTATTAATAAAACTCCTTTTTAAACAGGCTGAATCATTAATTTCTCTCAATTTAATCCCACCATGGCTTTAAAGGATGACAAGCCTTTTATGATCCGCGGGCAGCTTCTCTGTTTCACCACCGGCAATTAGCCGACCATATGAATTTAAGTTGAAAAGACGTGCAAAGTGGAACATTTCCCACTTCAGACCCATTGCATCGAGTTCTCAACCTGTTTAAGAATGCATATCTATAAAATTGGAGAATTTCACGGCCATATAATGAGCAAAATATCATTTAGATTGCGGGCGCGCGTGAACATTTGACTCGACACGCTTGCGAGCACGAGACAGCGGCTTCGTTTCATTACCAACATAAGCACTAAATTCAAATAGAAACACACCGGCAACATGCTAAACCGACACATCACAAACACCTTAAAACAACGTAAACAAATAATGACGGAAATATTAAAAGACGTACAGGAGAAGAACTAAAACCCGGAGCTCGTGCGTGGACACAGAGTTGGTTGTGTGAGCTCGAGCCCTTGTCTGTCAGCGCCTGCATCCAGCAAAACGCGGATCCATGTTAAGCTCACAAAACCGCATACATTCACCAAAAACAACCAGTCTGAAAAAAACACATTGGTAAGAAATGATCCAGGAGAACACATACCTGGCAGAGACCGAGATGAATCCTCAAGAGCGTAGTTTAGACAATGAAAAGTTGCGAGTCGTTCAGCAGAAAGCGAGCGCGAGCCAAGCGGCCATTTTGAAAAAGAGCTGCAGACGCTGTCAATTGCAATCAGAGTCGTTGCTACGGCGCATTTTAGTACCAGGAAAAACGTTTCTTCCGGGTTTCCAATGTAAATAATGACGGCTTCTTATATTTAAATCCGCATAGGTTCAAATAAATGCAGAAAAAATGGCTTTTCTCTCGGCTAAGAGCCCCGAATCGCGTCTTTGTACAACGCTGCTCTGATGGCTCGGTGGAAACTGACACCGTCCCCCAAAATGGCTTGCGGTTCGACCGCCCCGCGCGGTCACGTGACTCCTTTGCTTAAGGGCGGCCTGGGAATTAGAGCTACGGGTCGATGCGTTCTCGCTAAAGATAAATAAGAATTGAAATTCAGCATGCTTTAGAAAATACTTGTGGAAAATCCTATTGGTGTTTCTCACGTGTATCGGTTTTCGACCTGTGCGTCATGTCATGCAGATGCAAATTGGTTTTTACACTCGTTCTAGTGCCCTTTCTGTATCAAACTTTTAAATGGACGTGACATCACAATGTATATGCGTTCACGGGGACTGAGAGAGAGTTTTAAACACGCCGCAAAACGCAAACAATTTACATATTTGCATGCATATTGTTTTCTAGGCCTGTTAGAAGAAGCGCCAGCAGGTCAGTGCACGTGCCGGCAAATAAATAAACACATTTCTTAACGATTAAAATGCAGATATTCACAGATTGTAGATAGTTCATGTGATTAGAACATTTCAGACACGATCTGCACACACCCAGACTGATTTAAGATTTAAAGAGCAAAGAGTCCTTTATTGGCACAAAAAAAAGGGGTTTGGTGTTAATTGGGTTGTGTTCAGCTCAACAGTCAACAATTAACATTTTAGTTGAGGAATAAAGTGCATGACAAGGCGTGCAAGAAATGAACCTTAGTACTGAGTGTGTGTGCAGTAGACTATAAATGTACTAAAAACAATAGTCTAGTGACTGACAAAGGTAAAGAATATCAATTGCTAGAATTGACTGTGATCTGATTAGGAGTGTAGATTAAAGAGTTAATAGTACAGTCTATACAAATATCACTGCAGCGCAAGTTAAAGAAGCAGGGATACCAAACACGTCCAAACGTTTTATACACGTCAAAAATAATCTAATCCCTCGAAACAAGACTATAAGTAGGTAACAGCCTGTCTTTTTCCTTTTCATCTTATTTTTTCTAATATGTATATCTTGTCTGAGATTGTTTTTTGTGGTTGTTGTGCTTATGTGGGCCCTTAGACCACTTGTTTATGGAACACAGTGCAAAAAGCGTGCAAGGTTCCCCATGTAAAAAATAAGACTCAAAAACCCAAAGAAAGAATTAAGAATCTTCCAGTCTTCTTTACCGGTGAACTGATCTAATTGTAAGTGTGAACCTGATTCAATATCTGCCAGACTAAAATTTGCAAGCCAAACAATCCTGTTTTCCAAACCCTTTAAATGCTTAGTTCAGTTTTAACGGCTGTAGAAATTTACGCACAAACTTAGATACATATGCAATGATGCAAAATGAAACATATGACAACAACAAACCAATGACAGCGCGTTGATTTTTTTATTTATTTATTTTATTGTGAACATTGAAACGTACAATAAAAAGCCCATCACACATCTCACTTTGCTGGATAGAGGCTGGAGATGGAACTAGAGCTGGGTGGCTCTCTCCACACTCTTCGCTGCATCCTTCATCTTTCCCACTAAATCCTAAAAAGCGTTTAAAATAGCTATTATTAATAACGCACTGTGTACAAGACATTCATATCCTCACAAATCACACACACACTTTAGTTTTGCGACAGAATAAAATGGTTAAAAATAACTCTGGTTTGCTTTGTGCTAATCGTACATGATGCATGTATATGAAAATTGTAGTACAATCAGATGTACTAATTTATTTAAATTATGAATGGTGCCTCCCAAAACTGAATAATCTCTGTAATGTGGTTCATTCATTCCACATAATCGAGTCGGGGAATTTGCGTAATTAATTTGCGTAATGATTTGGTTTGTACGCATGAGGTGAAAACGCATTTATGAACTACTTTCATATACAACATATATTTTCTTGCCTGCTAATGTTGCATATGTACGATTAAAAGGCAGTTTTACAGAGAAACATGCATGCAGAAAGCACGTGACAAAAACGTCACCAAATATTTAGGACAATGCTCGAGATGGCGCACGCACTATATTTACTTTTTTGCGTCACCAGCCGCAAAATCCGGGTAAAACGATGAATAATTAAGATTGTTGTCTTTAGTTCATAATACTTTTTTATGAAAGCAAATGGCAGTTTACCCAAAGTTTAATCTGGAGGCTTTATTTTAACTGCATTATACGTTTGTTAGGAAATGACTAAAACCACCAATGTGAAGTAAGACATCAACAAATTGCTTAATGTGTGCTTCTTTCAAATTTTCCATTATTCCTCTCCCACACAAGGTTTGCTCAACAAGAAATGCTTGATCAAAAAGATTTGCCTAAAATTTGGGTCATGAAAAATACTAAGTTGAATAAAATAAAAGGCACATTTTCTCCACTTTTTCCCTTTAATACAAACATGTATTGTAGGTTTACAGCTTTAATCATGATACTGACAATATTAGTTTTTAGATTTTTCTTTTATACAAGTGCCCTAATCAGGAAAACATGGTTACTGAAAGTGAGAGTGAGATCATACCACAGTCAGCTATATGACCATGTGGCTTACCTAGTTTAACTAGATGGATTACAACTGCATACATTATACTTAAACATATCATTGAGATTTTTGAAAACAGTTTACATCATCTTTTCATTTAAACACAGGATTCTATGTACATTAAAAATGTATCCCACAATATAGAACAAACTAATATCCTGCTAAAGCGGTCTGAATTGTTTAACAGCTGCAAATGCATTACTAGTGAACTACAATTAATGTCCTTGTATCATTAAACTGCTACTAATATATAAATATACTTGTATAATATTCAACACAATAGTTTAATAAAAAGTACCTGAAGTTGTTCCAATGTGCAGCTAAAATTTAGTTTCGAAGAGGCTCCGTTATTCCCGCCATTCTGAAAAATGACCATTCAAGCAAAGATAATAAAACAGAAGAACAAACAATTAATTTAAATTAAGAGTCTACACTTTTGACCAGAAGGTCGCAAGTTCAAATCATAGAGCTCCATCCTTAATCCTTAAATGTGCAGATCTTTGATTACATTAGATTCTGCTTTGGATTAAAGGCAAATGTGTATTTTTGAATATGACAAATAGAGGCACTTACCTCAGTGTTGAAAGAAATCAGATAGGATGGCTGATTGACCTTATGCACATGGCTGTTCTAACAAAAGCAGTATACATCATTCGGATTGTTGCTCAGTACAAATTGTCAACATTTCTGTATGTAAAAAAACATATATATTACCTTTATACAGTAATCTAAGCGCCAAGAAACATCTGTTATGTGAGGAGGACATCTATCAATGCTGAAAAATAATCAAAGCACATGTTAAACATAGTGACCAGACTTACTGGTGTATATAATTTATTGGTCTTTGTATTTTAAAGCTATTTATCTGCCATTATCTGCTATTTATAAGCCAATATAACTATAAACATGAAGCAACCAAGTCTAGAACATTGTGTAGAACAGGCTACAGCCATTCCACAGAAAATAAGCATGAGTTGCTTTTCGTACATTACTGAGTACAACAAAAATTGCAGCGCTCCAAGTGACATAATTTGACAGTAAGTATATGTACTGTATATAGTGCAAAATAGTGATGGCCTACCTTGACAACAGCTTTTCCAAATTAGCTTTGTTTTTCTAAATGTAAAATAAAAAGTAATGTCACGAACATGTTTGTTTACAAATTGCTCAGAAGACAACACCCTTTGGAGGATGTGATCACCTGATAGAGCGCATAAAACGCCTCCACTCTCTCGCCATCATATCTGAGGTCTTCAAGGCACGAGCTGTAAGAACGAATGTAGACTTTAATGAAATGCAACTTTAAACACAGAAACACACGAATAACATTATTAACTTACCATACAGTTGACCTGTCTGCATTCTGTTTTACTGCTTCCAGTATAAAGGTTGTTGCTGCAGCATGACATTGTTTCAGGAGAGCCTGATCATTGTTTTTTAGTTCTGGGTAATCTAAAAGGAAACAGACAGAGATGACACTTCACTAGAGTGCATTCAAAAGGTCAAGGCGCCTACAGTATATCGCATCTAGACCACAGGTTCCAAAACCTTTTGTAGGTGAACATTGTAGTGTTTCTAAAGCCCTGCCAGCTAATCAGCTCATTCACTGCCCTGTCCTGTCCTGGATTGGAGTGGGTGTGCAGCAGAGAAAACAATAACATGTGCAGGACAGGGGGGATTCCAGGCAGGACCAGGGCTGGAAACCTGTCATGGTTGTAGCATAAAAATCAATGCAGATATTTAAGCAGCGCTCTATAACATTGCTTATAAGCATTAACAATAAGTGCACTCGAGCACAAGCTATTAGTATTGGCTCAATTGGCTGCGTGTTGTCAGGAACGTTGTGATGCATGAATAGGCTAAAAGCCTCTTGTTAGCATGCTAGCATAGCATTGTAAGCTAAAAGTCTGTAAAGAGACCTGAATTAGGAGGTCCACACTGACATCACAATACAGTTTTCTCAGGCTTAATCATAGCTTGAATCTAAATAAACGGTCGCTTGTAAAGAGAACACGTATAAAAGAAGTCGTATTTTAATTCATGCCCGTTTTCAGACAGAAGTGTTCGAGTACAATGGGCAGATTCAGCTGGACTTACCGAACACGCTTTCGGTCGGAAACGACAGCAGACTGTGGAAGGCCGCTTCGGTGAAGATGGTGAAGGATTTTAAGTCCAAGGAAGCTGGATCGGATAGGGATTGAAGCCCCTTTACGACCGAGTCTGACAACTCCATTTTGTGCGGAGACGCAAAGCAAACCGTGTGGTCACGTGACCAGGTCAGCTGATCTGAGGCAGGTTCCGCGTTGAAAAAACGGGTTAAAAATAAAATATAAAAAAAACGGGTTAAAAATAAAATAAAATATAAAGTGGCTATGTTCGCGCAAACAAAGTCTGGTGGTGAAATATATCCAACTCTTACACTTGTTAATTGACACACGCAGTAGCTACAAGCTGACACCATTATAGATGAATTCATCATCACATAGGAGTCGATGGAGCTCTGTGGCTTTTCATGGACGGTTTTATTGCCAGGATAGATTCTATAACGTGTAAGAACAGGGGGAGTTCTTACAGCAGCCTGCGATCAAACAAACCAAAGTGCATTATATGCAAAGGCTTTACACTGTTGCACATCTTCTGCAGCTGGAAACGACGTGTTAGAATCCAATCACGCAGTTACTTTAGTTCTGATCCCTGCTCCTGCACTTCAGGGTTTCTTTGCTCTAACACACTGGGGGGAAAAAAGCTAATCGGATAATTAACGGCCCTTCCTGAGATCAAGTCGTTGTGTTAGAGCAAAGAAAACACTAAACATATGTGCAGCACAGGAGATTTACTCCTACAGGGTTGAAATCCTGTGTATGGAAGCTCACACTTCAGTTAAGCGCACTATGACGCTTCATCTACAAATTAGTGAATAACACACTTTGTGCGCACACTTTGTTTGTTTGTAATTGTATATATGCAGTAGTAAGACTACACTGGAAAATACAGAAAATACAAACAAAGTGTGCGCACAAGTGTGCACTAAGTGTGTTATTCACTAATCTTGTGTATTAAGCTCACACATCAATTAATCGCACTAGGACGTTTCATCTACAAATTAATGAATAACACATTTTGTGCACACTTGTGCGCACACTTTGTTTGTTTGTATTTTCGGGTCCAGTGCAGTCTTACTACTGCATGTATACAATTACAAAGAAAGTGTGCGCACGAGTGTGCACAAAGTGTGTTATTCACTAATCCTGTGTATTAAATTCACACGTCAATTAATCGCACTAGGACGCTTCATCTACAAATTAGTGAATAACACACTTGTGCGCACACTTTGTTTGTATTTTATGGTCCAGTGCAGTCTTACCACGGCATGTATACAGTTACAAATCTTCAAGTTGTTACGGGGATGTGTGTGATTCAGGGTCATAGCCTTCTGTATCCTATTAAACTAAATCAGTCTCATGATATTTAAGTCAAATCACATTATGTATTAAACTCTTTTTGTTAGAAAGGTACAATGGTCTTATGTATGGATACATTTCAACTGTATGGTATGGTTTGGTTAAAATAGCTTAGTTATGGTATTTTGTCTTTCACGTTGGATATCAAAGTCATCCTATAGTTTGACATGTGACCTGAGACTGGCAATTTTTAATGGTTTGAAATGGGATTCATATACATTCTAAATGTGGCTTATTGCTCTCTGAGAGAGACTTTGTGGTCTCTAAAGTAGAATATGGTTTGATGGTTAGTCAGTGGATTTAATTAATTTTTGTCCGCAGTAAATGTTTACTGGAAAATCAATTCACATCAATAAGTGATGCAAAATTTTTATATACTAGCTATTATTCGACTGCAATGTTAATATTTATCAGGGAGCCTATATGACTAGTTGTATCACATAAGACGAATGTGCTAAAATCAAGGCCAGTTCATTAACACCTTACACTTATTCATGATTTTTATTTTTATAGTAAGTACACCAAAAATAGTGTTGGATTTGGTTATTAGATCTATGCAACATGCATCTAGACAAAATAGAAAGAAAAAAAACCCTCCACACTCTGTGATTATTCAAGAAATGATCATTGAATAATAATTAGTTCAAATGCCAAGTAAAAGGCTGAGTAGAGTGTATCTCAACTAGAGTTTCCTAACTCTGGTTCTGTAGTAAATCCTGTCCTGCACATTTTAGTGTTTTTCCTATTCCCAACACATGCATTAGAAGTTAATTATCCGAATTTTTTTTTTCTTTTTTTTTTTTAGTAAGGAAAACGCTCAAAGGTGCAGGACAAGGGGGTTTCTCCAGGACCAGGGTTGTGAAATTATGCTCTAGATGACTAGTATAATTTAAGGTCATTTGTGTTTCAGCTCTCAACCCGGCCTCACACCTTCCAGTGTTAATCATTGCACCGACAACCTTAAAATCCATGAATCTTTGACCCATCTGCAACGACTCAAACACCCCTTAAGTAATTTAGGTAATCAGTGTCTCTGCTGTGTTATTAATTTTGTGTTTCACTGTGAGAAACTCAGCACTGCAATACTAAATTACATAAATCCAGCACATTGTTATCTCTGTGACAAAGAAAATGACATGCATTCAATTATCCGTATGTCGATTGCAGCATTTTACCCGTATGTCGATGACCCGTATGTCGATTGCAGCATTTTAAGATATTTAGAGCACTTTAACTTAGTTAGTGTTTCTTTTTTTCTTTTTTAAGTGAAATGGGTTCAGAGTGTAACCTGAGAATACTGGACGCTAGGGGGAAAACACACAGTTCTGTCATTTGCAATTTATCCACAGTTTCTTGCAGTTTGTACAGCTCGTTTTATTAACCATGCTATACGGATTTTTATTGTGATGAGGCTGTTCTGTAAAAGTCATGGTCTTGAATGTGTCTCACACCTGCAGCATTTGCATGTTTTGCACGCTCATGAGAATAGAGATGACATTAAAATCAGTGTCGTCTGTTTTATTCAGTTTCACTGAAGTCCTCAGATAGGCGTCTACAATACTGTCAATAAAGCTATTATCAGTGGATGAAACAAACATGTGTAGCATAATGTAAATTGATTTCATTGTAATTACAAATATTTTGGAACCCAGAAAGAAATGGGGAGTTATATGCAATATTTCCAGTTGCATGCGTCCTTAAGCGAAAAAGCAAGAATATGGGACAGACATTTGAAACTGATCATTTTTCACAAAGTCGCATGGTAACTTTTTTATGTGCACAGCCACTAATGTTATTACACCAAGCCATATTCGTAGCCCGAGTGCTATGAAAGAACTTATCAAGTAACTATACACACTTCAGAACTTAGGCCTCCTACTATGATTTGTTAACCTAAGAGCTTTGCCCAGTAAAGTTCAAAACGAAATCTATAATTAATACTATATATATTATCTATAACATATATTAGTTTGTTCTGTTACAGTTATTGGAAAAAGCACTATAAAAATTCATACATTTATTCAACAGGTCACCTCAATAATAAAAAAAAACAATGATTTTTTTTGTTTTATTACTGATATATATATATATATATATATATATATATATATATATATATATATATATATATATATATATATATATATATATATATATCAGTATCTTTGAATCATTGGATTACGATAATTAAATGAATCTGTCCTGTGGTTGCTTGTACAGTTTCCTACTTTTAAATGAAGATTCTCTTTAAAAACGTTTAAGAACTTCTTAATTTTCTTTATTTTCCTGTGAAACGCTAACCTGATGACCACCAAACTCAAAAACATCTTCTGAAAGTTGTCGAGAAATTAAATGAATGAATGAATCACGCGTCTTAAATATGACAGACGTTTGTTTGGTTACAAGACATCCAAATTAATTCAGCAATATTGACTCATATGAGCTTTTTAGTAGAACTGTTAAGTATTCGATGTAAATGTATTTTAATGAAGAACAAATAATAATAACAATAATAATAATAATAATAATAATAATAATAATAATACTAAGTATTATTATTATTATTATTGTTATTATTATTATTATTATTGTTATTATTATTATTATAGTTGTTGTTACAAAATATGTTGCACTAACCACTGTTTGTAAAATGTATTTATATTTATAAATAAGGGTACAGACGAAGAGAGGAGAGGAAAGCAGGGAAGTAAGAAGAAAAAGCATATAAATATTTATTTGTTATAAATAAATAGGTCTCCTAACAGAAACGTCTCCTAACAAAAAGGTTTACCATATAAACTATTACACGCTTAAAATGTTAAATAAATTCCGTTTATAATTAGGCTTAGATGAATGAGCTGTTAGTGCATTAATGTAACCATATTGTTTATGATCTCTGCTGTTATAGAAAGTTAATGAGCACCTTCTGATTTAAGATTTAAACCCAGCTATTTGCCGGGTATTGTCATTAACACAAATCTGTTCAAATAAATCTCAGTTTAATATTAAGATTTGACGTCATCGCGGACGCCATGTATGCTGCTTAAAATAGACGCAATATAGACGCAAAATAATCCAGGTGTTGCAGGAAAAAAATATTTGTACATCAGGTCCTCAGAAACAAAATGCTAAAATCAGACTAAAATCAATTAATTATTTTCTAGAAATTTATCAGTTATTAATAGTCTCTCTCTCTCTCTCTCTCTCTCTCTCTCTCTCTCTCTCTCTCTCTCTCTCTCTCTCTCTCTCTCTCTCTCAGAGACTTTAAAGATTTATAATAGAGACATATCTTTAGTAATACTTTACTTAATTATTATATTATTACTATTAATATATTACTTAATTAGTAATATTTTACACTCTCTTCATTGCACTGGAGCTAGTTTTCTTTGCCAAGGTGGAAAAGACCCCCCAATTATGAGGGCACATTAGACTTTAGAGTAAATGCTCTGCTCTTACTCACTCTGCAGTATTATCAAAATGTATTTTGTATTTGTGTTTTCTTTATTGTTTTAAAATTAGACTTATTTAAAAAAAAAACAACAACAACAACTAAAGGAACTTTAGTCATATAAGTTATATAATGGATTTATTGTTTACATTCAAGGTTCCAGAAAAGTCTATTTGGACTCAATAACAATAAAACAATCAAACTTTTACATATTTTAGATTTAAATGTTTTAGACTTGAGTATTTCTTATTGGCCGCTTCATGCTTTGTAAAATAACAAATGCCTCCGTGACGTTTATTATTTTAGCTCCAAACCTGGTAGAATGGATAGAAATCGCAGCCTTTTGTCAAATGGTGCAGGCTGTAGAATATGCATGATGTGCCATATTCAAGCTGAAACACACAGCTGGATTCTCACCACATATGGAGAAGAAAACATTTTCTTAAAAGAGAAACTTTAGCAGCATTTAAAAAAATGCTGCTATAAAAGCTTACAGAAAACCAATTAACATCTGTTTTCCCCACAGATATTCACAACCCGGGTTTTCATTTGAATCAAAATTTTATTTGAGCCATTAGTACAACACATCCATACTTTAGCCTTCATTAATAATCAGATAATCATATTATTCCCAGTATGAAGCCGTGAGGATGTGATGCTGCAGGTGACGCGCAAGAGAAACAGCCGCCATTTTGTTGCAGACCCACATTGTTATTCCACAAAATGGATGTAACAAATGCTGTTTATACGTCTGCCCATATAAACCTCTATTAATAATTTGTGGGTATTTTGTTTGCTTTTGCATCGTATTAGTCCGTTCAAGCAGCAAATGTTTACAAGCAAGTGAACGAGCGACTCTTGGCGATGGCTGAAATGAGCCTTTTGCGTTAGCAGTCTGTTGCTTTATTAAGGGGAGGAAATCACACACCTGTTTTATAGACTCTTCATCATCATAAAGATTCAATACAATTCACCTCAGCCTTATACATCCACACATACAGGTAGGAAATAAGCTTATATATATTACATGACTGATTTTTTCCACTTTAGTTATGTTGGTCAGTCAGTTATCTGTACAAAATGGTTTATTCTTGCAGGCTGATGGATTGAAGTAAAATAAATAAAATAAAATAAAATAAACTACAGTTAATTAGGCACATGTTTAAAGATGACAAAAAAAATATCGTTGTATAACTCATAAGAAGTCAACTTTAAAAACATATTTTTGACTAGAATAAGAAGTGTGTGTGTGTGTGTGTGTGTGTGTGTGTGTGTGTGTGTGTGTGTGTGTGTGTAAGAGAGAGAGAGAGAGAGAGAGAGACTCCCTATATTTTTTTATTATTGAAATTGTATCTGCATTAATTATTACATTAATTCAATTCAAATTTATTTGTATAGCACTTTTTATAATTTACATTGTCTCAAAGCAGCTTCACAGAACATAGACATAGAACAAAAGTTTATTATAAAGAATAATTTAAAGATTAATATAATAAAAAAATTCAAGATTAATATGAGATATAATTAAATGTGTTTGTATTTATCCCCAATTAGCAAGTCTGAGGTGACCGAGGTGACTGTGGTGAGGAAAAACTCCCTTAGATTATAAAAGAAGAAACCTTGAGAGGAACCAGACTCAAAAGGCAACCTCATCCTCATTTGGGTGACACTGGAGGGTGTGATTATAAATATACAATCTGACAAATGTTGTATTGATGATAAGATTGTTGTCCTCAAAGACCATTTTTATTTTCATGTAATACCATTTATTTTCATGTTTTTCTCTACAGCATATAGCTATTGCTTAATCTCCTGTAGCATAATTCTACACAATTCTTTCTGTTTTGGACAAGGACACTTTTAAAAACACAGCAGGAACTTAATGTTAAAAATGAGTCATGATATTAAAACTACATAGCAAACAATAGTACCAGCAACCACAATCATGCTATATTAGAATGTCACACTGCCGTTTATCTAATTACAGGAGGGTTTTTAAACATTAAAAGATATTTCAATTAAATAATTTGATAATAAAATACGGGTTGAGTTGGAGCTGGAGTATGGGAAAACACTGGAGACAAGGGCTATTAGCAATTTAGAGTAAACAGTCCACATAGCAGATAAAATAAGATAGTATGTACATTTTAGTTCATGTTTTCCAATTTTTTTAAATAAACAGAAATGGGAATATAATTTCTTTCCTCCGAGTAGTGCAGTGCCATTGAGAGTAATCTTTAATTTATTCAGTTCTTATAATATAAAACACATATCAGACATAACTCAAATGTACTCTGAAAATGTCTTCATTGAATCAAATATGAGTTCATTACAATAATTGTAATTTACTAAAAGAAAATAATAAGGGGTGTGGTGTCAGCTAGAAATAGGCCTTCATTTATTTCCAAGTATCTTGCAACGTTTTTTGTTTGTTTGTTTTTGTACTTTTATTTTTACAGTGTGGGATTGTGTCAGCCACTAGCGTTTATTGCCCTATCCCATATCCAATCAAAATGCTCGTTAAGATTGTTAGGAAAATAACCTGAGATTGAAACAATTCACTTCCAACACGCTACAGTTTAACTTTTACTAAAGATTTATTTACTTTATTTACTAAGAAGTAAATAAGTAATGCGTTAGATGACTTTAGATTTCTTACTACTGGATTCACAACCCGTGACTTTGTTCCCCTTCACCTTAAAGATTAATTTCTCCTTTATTTTATATCGTCTTTAATCATTTAGTGATCACAAATAATAATCTCTCTCTCTCTCTCTCTCTCTCTCTCTCTCTCTCTCTCTCTCTCTCTCTCTCTCTCTCTCTCTCTATCTATCTATCTATCTATCTATCTATCTATCTCTCTTTCTCTTTCTCTCTTCCTCTTCTCTTTTACTCTCTCTCTCTCTCTCTCTCTCTCTCTCTCTCTCTCTCTCTCTCTCTCTCTCTCTCTCTCTCTCTCTCTGGGGGTTAGGGGTTCGGCATGTATTTTAACCGAATTAACTGCCCTCTGTCGGAGAAAATGTTAATTATTTTGTTATCTAAGATACGGAAGCCCTTATGCTAACCCACAGTTGCCGATCGATTGAGGAATTCATTTATATTTGACAGATAAATTATCAGTCCATAATAATTAATGCAAGTTAGACATTATGTATTTCATTATGTAGATCTGTCCAACAGTTACATTTATTTCCATTGCAGAAATTAAAAACGGGCCTAATTCTCATTTTATCCTGGTATTAAAATAGTTTCGAATTAGTAATACATTGAAAAGGCGAATGTTTCCCATTAGTGTACATGCATGTATTATTTGCATTGCATGGTAAAAGCAAAAACCCACTTAAAAGTTTCAAGGCTGCGGGTTTGCAAAGATAGAGAGCAAGAGCATAATTCATTATAATAAAATATAAGATTGGTGGTTAACATTTATTTGCTGATTGCTAGCTTATATCCGCTGCGTATAACTACATGCAAAAAAGTAAATTGTTATTTATTTGATTATGTACAAAAGGGCCAGGCTTATTATCAGTGTTTACCTTACTGATATAAGCTTTTTTCTCGACATTACATAAAAAACCGACAGTGCGTGGTAATCAGAATACAGTTAGTTATTTTGAAAATGTATGTAAAATATTCTTATTTAAAATTGTATTTTATCAGCATAAAATAATATTATTTAACCACCACCCCCCAGTATTCATGGCGTACAATTAAAATGATAGTAAAAATTAAATTAAATTAAATTAAATTAAATCCCAAAATTAGCCACATAAATTACAAAAGCACGACAAATCCTAAAACGTTTTGTTTTTAGTAGGATGACATTATATTAGTTAAGGTGTAAAAAGTGATAGCTGTCGTCTACAGTCTATATAATCTGTTACCTTTTTGATAATTTAAGATTCCGTGGCTTTTGAAATCGACTGAAATTCAGTAAACAAACCATAATTATAC